>NC_092713.1:169124204-169435302 GCF_047496885.1 Scyliorhinus torazame | reverse complement strand
CCCCCGTCTCTCCTCCCCCCCCCCCGTCTCTCCTCCTCCCCCCCCGCCTCTCCTCCCCCCCCCGCCTCTCCTCCCCCCCCCCCCGTCTCTCCTCCCCCCCCGTCTCTCCTCCCCCCCCCCCCCGTCTCTCCTCCCCCCCCCGTCTCTCCTCCCCCCCCCCGTCTCTCTCCCCCCCCCGTCTCTCCTCCCCCCCCGTCTCTCCTCCCCCCCCCGTCTCTCCTCCCCCCCCCGTCTCTCCTCCCCCCCCCCCGTCTCTCCTCCCCCCCCCCCCGTCTCTCCTCCCCCCCCCCCCGTCTCTCCTCCCCCCCCCCCGTCTCTCCTCCCCCCCCCCCGTCTCTCCCCCCCCCCCGTCTCTCCTCCCCCCCCCCCCGTCTCTCCTCCCCCCCCCCGTCTCTCCTCCCCCCCCCCCCCCGTCTCTCCTCCCCCCCCCCCGTCTCTCCTCCCCCCCCCGTCTCTCCTCCCCCCCCCCCCCGTCTCTCCTCCCCCCCCCCCGTCTCTCCTCCCCCCCCCCGTCTCTCCTCCCCCCCCCCCCGTCTCTCCTCCCCCCCCGTCTCTCCTCCCCCCCCCGTCTCTCCTCCCCCCGTCTCTCCTCCCGTCTCTCCTCCCCCCCCCCCTGTCTCTCCTCCCCCCCCCTCGTCTCTCCTCCCCCCCCCCCGTCTCTCCTCCCCCCCCCCCGTCTCTCCTCCCCCGTCTCCCCCCCGTCTCTCCTCCCCCCCCCCGTCTCTCCTCCCCCCCCCCCGTCTCTCCTCCCCCCCCCCCGTCTCTCCTCCCCCCCCCCCGTCTCTCCTCCCCCCCCCCCCGTCTCTCCTCCCCCCCCCCCCGTCTCTCCTCCCCCCCCCCGTCTCTCCTCCCCCCCCCCCCGTCTCTCCTCCCCCCCCCCCGTCTCTCCTCCCCCCCCCGTCTCTCCTCCCCCCCCCCCGTCTCTCCTCCCCCCCCCCCCGTCTCTCCTCCCCCCCCCCCGTCTCTCCTCCCCCCCCCCCGTCTCTCCTCCCCCCCCCCGTCTCTCCTCCCCCCCCCCCCCGTCTCTCCTCCCCCCCCCCCCGTCTCTCCCCCCCCCCCCCCGTCTCTCCTCCCCCCCCCGTCTCTCCTCCCCCCCCGTCTCTCCTCCCCCCCCGTCTCTCCTCCCCCCCCCCCGTCTCTCCTCCCCCCCCCGTCTCTCCTCCCCCCCCCCCCGTCTCTCCTCCCCCCCCCCGTCTCTCCTCCCCCCCCCCGTCTCTCCTCCCCCCCCCCCCGTCTCTCCTCCCCCCCCCCCCCGTCTCTCCTCCCCCCCCCCGTCTCTCCTCCCCCCCCCCCCCGTCTCTCCTCCCCCCCCCCCCGTCTCTCTCCCCCCCCCCCGTCTCTCCTCCCCCCCCCCCGTCTCTCCTCCCCCCCCCCCCGTCTCTCCTCCCCCCCCCCCGTCTCTCCTCCCCCCCCCCCCGTCTCTCCTCCCCCCCCCCGTCTCTCTCCTCCCCCCCCCCCGTCTCCTCCTCCCCCCCCCCCGTCTCTCCTCCCCCCCCCCCCCGTCTCTCCTCCCCCCCCCCCCCCCCGTCTCTCCCCCCCCCGTCTCTCCTCCCCCCCCCCGTCTCTCCTCCCCCCCCCCCGTCTCTCCTCCCCCCCCCCCGTCTCTCCTCCCCCCCCCCCCCGTCTCTCCTCCCCCCCCCCGCTCTCCTCCCCCCCCGTCTCTCCTCCCCCCCCGTCTCTCCTCCCCCCCCGTCTCTCCCTCCCCCCCCCCGTCCTCTCCTCCCCCCCCGTCTCTCCTCCCCCCCCGTCCTCTCCCCCCCCCCCGTCTCTCCTCCCCCCCGTCTCTCCTCCCCCCCCGCTCTCCTCCCCCCCCCCGCTCTCCTCCCCCCCCCCGCCTCTCCTCCCCCCCGCCTCTCCTCCCCCCCCCGCCTCTCCTCCCCCCCCCGCCTCTCCTCCCCCCCCCGTCTCTCCTCCCCCCCCACGTCTCTCCTCCCCCCCCCCCCGTCTCTCCTCCCCCCCCCCGTCTCTCCTCCCCCCCCCCCCGTCTCTCCTCCCCCCCCCCCCGTCTCTCCTCCCCCCCCCCCGTCTCTCCTCCCCCCCCCCGTCTCTCCTCCCCCCCCCCCCGTCTCTCCTCCCCCCCCCGTCTCTCCTCCCCCCCCCGTCTCTCCTCCCCCCCCCCCCGACTCTCCTCCCCCCCCCGACTCTCCTCCCCCCCCGACTCTCCTCCCCCCCCCCGACTCTCCTCCCCCCCCGACTCTCCTCCCCCCCCCGACTCTCCTCCCCCCCCCCGACTCTCCTCCCCCCCCCGACTCTCCTCCCCCCCCCCGACTCTCCTCCCCCCCCCCGACGCCCCCCCCCCGACTCTCCTCCCCCCCCCGACTCTCCTCCCCCCCCGACTCTCCTCCCCCCCCGACTCTCCTCCCCCCCCGACTCTCCTCCCCCCCCCGTCTCTCCTCCCCCCCCGTCTCTCCTCCCCCCCCCGTCTCTCCTCCCCCCCCCCGCTCCTCCCCCCCCCCGTCTCTCCTCCCCCCCCCCCCGTCTCTCCTCCCCCCCCCCGCCTCTCCTCCCCCCGTCTCTCCTACCCCCCCCCCCGTCTCTCCTCCCCCCCCCCCGTCTCTCCTCCCCCCCCCGTCTCCTCCCCCCCCCCCGTCTCTCCTCCCCCCCCCCCCCGTCTCTCCTCCCCCCCCCCGTCTCTCCTCCCCCCCGTCTCTCCTCCCCCCCCCCCGTCTCTCCTCCCCCCCCCCCGTCTCTCCTCCCCCCCCCCGTCTCTCCTCCCCCCCCCCGTCTCTCCTCCCCCCCGTCTCTCCTCCCCCCCGTCTCTCCTCCCCCCGTCTCTCCTCCCCGTCTCTCCTCCCCCCCCCCCCTGTCTCTCCTCCCCCCCCCCTGTCTCTCCTCCCCCCCCCCCCGTCTCTCCTCCCCCCCCCCCCCGTCTCTCCTCCCCCCCCGTCTCTCCTCCCCCGTCTCTCCTCCCCCCCCCAGTCTCTCCTCCCCCCCCCCCCCCGTCTCTCCTCCCCCCCCCCGTCTCTCCTCCCCCCCCCCCCGTCTCTCCTCCCCCCCCCCCCGTCTCTCCTCCCCCCCCCCCCCGTCTCTCTCCCCCCCCCCGTCTCTCTCCCCCCCCCCCGTCTCTCCTCCCCCCCCGTCTCTCCCTCCCCCCCCGTCTCTCCTCCCCCCCCCCCGTCTCTCCTCCCCCCCCCCCCCCGTCTCTCCTCCCCCCCCCCCGTCTCTCTCCCCCCCCCCCCCCGTCTCTCCTCCCCCCCCCCCCCGTCTCTCCTCCCCCCCCCCCCGTCTCTCCTCCCCCCCCCCCCCCCCCCCGTCTCTCCCCCCCCCCCCCCCGTCTCTCCTCCCCCCCCCGTCTCTCCTCCCCCCCCGTCTCTCCTCCCCCCCGTCTCTCCTCCCCCCCCCCCCGTCTCTCCTCCCCCCCCCGTCTCTCTCCCCCCCCCCCCGTCTCTCCTCCCCCCCCGTCTCTCCTCCCCCCCCGTCTCTCCTCCCCCCCCCCCCCGTCTCTCCTACCCCCCCCCCCGTCTCTCCTCCCCCCCCCGTCTCTCCTCCCCCCCCCCCCGTCTCTCCTCCCCCCCCCCCCGTCTCTCCTCCCCCCCCCCCCGTCTCTCCTCCCCCCCCCCCGTCTCTCCTCCCCCCCCCCCGTCTCTCCTCCCCCCCCCCCGTCTCTCCTCCCCCCCCCCCGTCTCTCCTCCCCCCCCCCGTCTCTCCTCTCCCCCCCCCCCCGTCTCTCCTCCCCCCCCCCCCGTCTCTCCTCCCCCCCCCCCCCCCGTCTCTCCTCCCCCCCCCCCCCCGTCTCTCCCCCCCCCGTCTCTCCTCCCCCCCCCCGTCTCTCCTCCCCCCCCCCGTCTCTCCTCCCCCCCCCCCGTCTCTCCTCCCCCCCCCGTCTCTCCTCCCCCCCCCCGTCTCTCCTCCCCCCCCCCGTCTCTCCTCCCCCCCCGTCTCTCCTCCCCCCCCCCGTCTCTCCTCCCCCCCCGTCTCTCCTCCCCCCCCCGTCTCTCCTCCCCCCCCCCCGTCTCTCCTCCCCCGTCTCTCCTCCCCCCCGTCTCTCCTCCCCCCCCCGCCTCTCCTCCCCCCCCGCCTCTCCTCCCCCCCCCGTCTCTCCTCCCCCCCCGTCTCTCCTCCCCCCCCCCCCGTCTCTCCTCCCCCCCCCCCCGTCTCTCCTCCCCCCCCCGTCTCCTCCTCCCCCCCGTCTCTCCTCCCCCCCCCCCGTCTCTCCTCCCCCCCCCCCGTCTCTCCTCCCCCCCCCCCCGTCTCTCCTCCCCCCCCCCCCCGTCTCTCCTCCCCCCCCCCGTCTCTCCTCCCCCCCCCCCGTCTCTCCTCCCCCCCCCTGTCTCTCCTCCCCCCCCCCCTGTCTCTCCTCCCCCCCCCCCTGTCTCTCCTCCCCCCCCCCGTCTCTCCTCCCCCCCCCCCCGCCTCTCCTCCCCCCCCCCGCCTCTCCTCCCCCCCCGTCTCTCCTCCCCCCCGTCTCTCCTCCTCCCCCCCCCCGTCTCTCCTCCTCCCCCCCCCCCCCGTCTCTCCTCCTCCCCCCCCCCCCGTCTCTCCTCCTCCCCCCCCCCGTCTCTCCTCCTCCCCCCCCCCGTCTCTCCTCCCCCCCCGTCTCTCCTCCCCCCCCGTCTCTCCTCCCCCCCCGTCTCTCCTCCCCCCCCCCGTCTCTCCTCCCCCCCCCCGTCTCTCCTCCCCCCCCCCCCGTCTCTCCTCCCCCCCCCCCGTCTCTCCTCCCCCCCCCGTCTCTCCTCCCCCCCCCCGTCTCTCCTCCCCCCCCCCCCCGTCTCTCCTCCCCGTCTCTCCCCCCCCCGTCTCTCCTCCCCCCGTCTCTCCTCCCCCCCCCCTGTCTCTCCTCCCCCCCCGTCTCTCCTCCCCCCCGTCTCTCCTCCCCCCCCTCCGTCTCTCCTCCCCCCCCCCCGTCTCTCCTCCCCCGTCTCTCCTCCCCCCCCCCCCCCGTCTCTCCTCCCCCCCCCCAGTCTCTCCTCCCCCCCCCCGTCTCTCCTCCCCCCCCCCCCCGTCTCTCCTCCCCCCCCCCGTCTCTCCTCCCCCCCCGTCCTCCTCCCCCCCCGTCTCTCCTCCCCCCCCCGTCTCTCCTCCCCCCCCCGTCTCTCCTCCCCCCCCGTCTCTCCTCCCCCCCCCCCGTCTGTCCTCCCCCCCCCGTCTGTCCTCCCCCCCCGTCTCACCTCCCCCCCCCGTCTCTCCTCCCCCCCGTCTCTCCTCCCCCCCCCCGTCTCTCCTCCCCCCCCCGTCTCTCCTCCCCCCCCCCCGTCTCTCCTCCCCCCCCCCCGTCTCTCCTCCCCCCCCCCCGTCTCTCCTCCCCCCCCCCCGTCTCTCCTCCCCCCCCCCCCGTCTCTCCTCCCCCCCCCCCCGTCTCTCCTCCCCCCCCCCCGTCTCTCCTCCCCCCCCCCGTCTCTCCTCCCCCCCCCCCCGTCTCTCCTCCCCCCCCCCCCCCCGTCTCTCCTCCCCCCCCCCCGTCTCTCCTCCCCCCCCCCCCCCCGTCTCTCCTCCCCCCCCCCCCCCGTCTCTCCTCCCCCCCCCCCCGTCTCTCCTCCCCCCCCCCCGTCTCTCCCCCACCGTCTCTCCTCCCCCCCCCCGTCTCTCCTCCCCCCCCCCGTCTCTCCTCTCCCCCCCCCGTCTCTCCTCCCCCCCCCCCCGTCTCTCCTCCCCCCCCCCCGTCTCTCCTCCCCCCCCCCGTCTCTCCTCCCCCCCCCGTCTCTCCTCCCCCCCCCCCGTCTCTCCTCTCTCCCCCCCCCCGTCTCTCCTCCCCCCCCCCCGTCTCTCCTCCCCCCCCCCCGTCTCTCCTCCCCCCCCCCCCGTCTCTCCTCCCCCCCCCCCCCGTCTCTCCTCCCCCCCCGTCTCTCCTCCCCCCCCCCCGTCTCTCCTCCCCCCGTCTCTCCTCCCCCCCGTCTCTCCTCCCCCCCCCGCCTCTCCTCCCCCGTCTCTCCTCCCCCCCCCCGTCTCTCCTCCCCCCCCCCCGTCTCTCCTCCCCCCCCCCCGTCTCTCCTCCCCCCCCCCGTCTCTCCTCCCCCCCCCCCGTCTCTCCTCCCCCCCCGTCTCTCCTCCCCCCCCGTCTCTCCTCCCCCCCCGTCTCTCCTCCCCCCCCGACTCTCCTCCCCCCCCGTCTCTCCTCCCCCCCCCCGTCTCTCCTCCCCCCCCCCGTCTCTCCTCTTCCCCCCCGTCTCTCCTCCCCCCCCCCCCCCGTCTCTCCTCCCACCTCCCCCGTCTCTCCTCCCCCCCCCCCCGTCTCTCCTCCCCCCCCCCGTCTCTCCTCCCCCCCCCGTCTCTCCTCCCCCCCCCGTCTCTCCTCCCCCCCCCCGTCTCTCCTCCCCCCCCCCCCGTCTCTCCTCCCCCCCCCCCGTCTCTCCTCCCCCCCCCCCGTCTCTCCTCCCCCCCCCCCGTCTCTCCTCCCCCCCCCCCCGTCTCTCCTCCCCCCCCCCCGTCTCTCCTCCCCCCCCCCGTCTCTCCTCCCCCCCCCGTCTCTCCTCCCCCCCCCCCGTCTCTCCTCCCCCCCCCCCGTCTCTCCTCCCCCCCCCCCGTCTCTCCTCCCCCCCCCCGTCTCTCCTCCCCCCCCCCGTCTCTCCTCCCCCCCCCCCGTCTCTCCTCCCCCCCCCCCGTCTCTCCTCCCCCCCCCCCCCCCGTCTCTCCTCCCCCCCTTCTCTCCCCCCCCCGTCTCTCCTCCCCCCCCCCCGTCTCTCCTCCCCCCCCCCCCGTCTCTCCTCCCCCCCCCCGTCTCTCCTCCCCCCCCCCCCGTCTCTCCTCCCCCCCTCCCCCCCCCGTCTCTCCTCCCCCCCTCCCCCCCCCCCGTCTCTCCTCCCCCCCCCCGTCTCTCCTCCCCCCCCCCCCGTCTCTCCTCCCCCCCCCCGTCTCTCCTCCCCCCCCCCCCGTCTCTCCTCCCCCCCCCCGTCTCTCCTCTCCCCCCCCCGTCTCTCCTCCCCCCCCCCCCCCGTCTCTCCTCCCCCCCCCCCCGTCTCTCCTCCCCCCCCCCCCCGTCTCTCCTCCCCCCCCCCCCCGTCTCTCCTCCCCCCCCCCCCGTCTCTCCTCCCCCCCCGTCTCTCCTCCCCCCCCCCGACTCTCCTCCCCCCCCCCCGTCTCTCCTCCCCCCCCCCCGTCTCTCCTCCCCCCCGTCTCTCCTCCCCCCCCCCCCGCGTCTCTCCTCCCCCCCCCCGTCTCTCCTCCCCCCCCCCCGTCTCTCCCCCCCCCCCCCCCGTCTCTCCTCCCCCCCCCCCGTCTCTCCTCCCCCCCCCCCCGTCTCTCCTCCCCCCCCCCCCGTCTCTCCTCCCCCCCCCCCCCGTCTCTCCTCCCCCCCCCCCGTCTCTCCTCCCCCCCCCCGTCTCTCCTCCCCCCCCCGTCTCTCCTCCCCCCCCGTCTCTCCTCCCCCCCCCCGTCTCTCCTCCCCCCCCCCGTCTCTCCTCCCCCCCCCCCGTCTCTCCTCCCCCCCCCCCCCCGTCTCTCCTCCCCCCCCCCCCGCCTCTCCTCCCCCCCCGCCTCTCCTCCCCCCCCCCCGTCTCTCCTCCCCCCCGTCTCTCCTCCCCCCCCCCCCCGTCTCTCCTCCCCCCCCCGTCTCTCCTCCCCCCCCCCCCCGTCTCTCCTCCCCCCCCCGTCTCTCCTCCCCCCCCGTCTCTCCTCCCCCCCCCCCCGTCTCTCCTCCCCCCCCCCCGTCTCTCTTCCCCCCCCCCGTCTCTCCTCCCCCCCCCCCCGTCTCTCCTCCCCCCCCCCGTCTCTCCTCCCCCCCCCCGTCTCTCCTCCCCCCCCCCCGTCTCTCCTCCCCCCCCCCCCCGTCTCTCCTCCTCCCCCCCCCCCGTCTCTCCTCTCCCCCCCCCCCCGCCTCTCCTCCCCCCCCGCCTCTCCTCCCCCCCCCGTCTCTCCTCCCCCCCCCCCGTCTCTCCTCCCCCCCCCCCGTCTCTCCTCCCCCCCCCCCCGTCTCTCCTCCCCCCCCGTCTCTCCTCCCCCCCCGTCTCTCCTCCCCCCCCCGTCTCTCCTCCCCCCCCCGTCTCTCCTCCCCCCCCCGTCTCTCCTCCCCCCCCCGTCTCTCCTCCCCCCCCCGTCTCTCCTCCCCCCCCCGTCTCTCCTCCCCCCCCCCCGTCTCTCCTCCCCCCCCCCCCCGTCTCTCCTCCCCCCCCCCGTCTCTCCTCCCCCCCCCCGTCTCTCCTCCCCCCCCCCCGTCTCTCCTCCCCCCCGTCTCTCCTCCCCCCGTCTCTCCTCCCCGTCTCTCCTCCCCCCCCCCCCCTGTCTCTCCTCCCCCCCCCTGTCTCTCCTCCCCCCCCCCCCGTCTCTCCTCCCCCCCCCCCGTCTCTCCTCCCCCCCCTCCCGTCTCTCCTCCCCCCCGTCTCTCCTCCCCCCGTCTCTCCTCCCCCCCCCAGTCTCTCCTCCCCCCCCCCGTCTCTCCTCCCCCCCCCCCCCGTCTCTCCTCCCCCCCCCCGTCTCTCCT
Organism: Scyliorhinus torazame; assembly: GCF_047496885.1. Taxonomy (NCBI): domain Eukaryota; kingdom Metazoa; phylum Chordata; class Chondrichthyes; order Carcharhiniformes; family Scyliorhinidae; genus Scyliorhinus; species Scyliorhinus torazame. The sequence continues at coordinate 169,426,949 of NC_092713.1, read as the reverse complement.
CCCCCCCCCCCCCGTCTCTCCTCCCCCCCCCCCCCGTCCCTCCTCCCCCCCCCCGTCTCTCCTCCCCCCCCGTCTCTCCTCCCCCCCCCGTCTCTCCTCCCCCCCCGTCTCTCCTCCCCCCCCCCGTCTCTCCTCCCCCCCCCCCCCCCGTCTCTCCTCCCCCCCCCCCCGTCTCTCCTCCCCCCCCCCCCGTCTCTCCTCCCCCCCCCCGTCTCTCCTCCCCCCCCCCGTCTCTCCTCCCCCCCCCCCGTCTCTCCTCCCCCCCCCCGTCTCTCCTCCCCCCCCGTCTCTCCTCCCCCCCCCGTCTCTCCTCCCCCCCCCCCCCGTCTCTCCTCCCCCCCCCCCGTCTCTCCTCCCCCCCCCCGTCTCTCCTCCCCCCCCCCCCCGTCTCTCCTCCCCCCCCCGTCTCTCCTCCCCCCCCCCGTCTCTCCTCCCCCCCCCCCCGTCTCTCCTCCCCCCCGTCTCTCCTACCCCCCCCCCCCGTCTCTCCTCCCCCCCCCCGTCTCTCCTCCCCCCCCCCCGTCTCTCCTCCCCCCCCCCCCGTCTCTCCTCCCCCCCCCCCGTCTCTCCTCCCCCCCCCCCCCGTCTCTCCTCCCCCCCCCCCCGTCTCTCCTCCCCCCCCCCCCCGTCTCTCCTCCCCCCCCCGTCTCTCCTCTCCCCCCCCCCCCGTCTCTCCTCCCCCCCCCCCCGTCTCTCCTCCCCCCCCCCCCGTCTCTCCTCCCCCCCCCCCCCCGTCTCTCCTCCCCCCCCCCCCCCCGTCTCTCCCCCCCCGTCTCTCCTCCCCCCCCCCCGTCTCCTCCCCCCCCCCCGTCTCTCCTCCCCCCCCCCCCCGTCTCTCCTCCCCCCCCCCCCGTCTCTCCTCCCCCCCCCCCGTCTCTCCTCCCCCCCCCGTCTCTCCTCCCCCCCCCGTCTCTCCTCCCCCCCGTCTCTCCTCCCCCCCCGTCTCTCCTCCCCCCCCCCCCGTCTCTCCTCCCCCCGTCTCTCCTCCCCCCCGTCTCTCCTCCCCCCCCCCCCGCCTCTCCTCCCCCCCGTCTCTCCTCCCCCCCGTCTCTCCTCCCCCCCACGTCTCTCCTCCCCCCCCCCCCGTCTCTCCTCCCCCCCCCCCGTCTCTCCTCCCCCCCCCCCCGTCTCTCCTCCCCCCCCCCGTCTCTCCTCCCCCCCCCCCCCCCCCGACTCTCCTCCCCCCCCCGACTCTCCTCCCCCCCCCGACTCTCCTCCCCCCCCCGACTCTCCTCCCCCCCCCGACTCTCCTCCCCCCCCCGACTCTCCTCCCCCCCCCGACTCTCCTCCCCCCCCCGACTCTCCTCCCCCCCCCGACTCTCCTCCCCCCCCCCGACTCTCCTCCCCCCCCCGACTCTCCTCCCCCCCCCCGACTCTCCTCTCCCCCCCCCCGTCTCTCCTCCCCCCCCCCGTCTCTCCTCCCACCCCCCCGCTCCTCCCCCCCCCCGTCTCTCCTCCCCCCCCCCCCCGTCTCTCCTCCCCCCCCCCCGCCTCTCCTCCCCCCGTCTCTCCTCCCCCCCCACCCGTCTCTCCTCCCCCCCCCCGTCTCTCCTCCCCCCCCCCCGTCTCTCCTCCCCCCCCCGTCTCTCCTCCCCCCCCCCCGTCTCTCCTCCCCCCCCCCCCCGTCTCTCCTCCCCCCCCCCCGTCTCTCCTCCCCCCCGTCTCTCCTCCCCCCCCCCGTCTCTCCTCCCCCCCCCCCGTCTCTCCTCCCCCCCCCCCCGTCTCTCCTCCCCCCCCCCCGTCTCTCCTCCCCCCCCTGTCTCTCCTCCCCCCCCCCCTGTCTCTCCTCCCCCCCCCCCCGTCTCTCCTCCCCCCCCCCCCGCCTCTCCTCCCCCCCCCCCGCCTCTCCTCCCCCCCCGCCTCTCCTCCCCCCCCGTCTCTCCTCCCCCCCCGTCTCTCCTCCTCCCCCCCCCCCGTCTCTCCTCCTCCCCCCCCCCCCGTCTCTCCTCCTCCCCCCCCCCGTCTCTCCTCCCCCCCCCCGTCTCTCCTCCCCCCCCCCCGTCTCTCCTCCCCCCCCCCGTCTCTCCTCCCCCCCCCCGTCTCTCCTCCCCCCCCCCGTCTCTCCTCCCCCCCCCCGTCTCTCCTCCCCCCCCCCCGTCTCTCCTCCCCCCCCGTCTCTCCTCCCCCCCCGTCTCTCCTCCCCCCCGTCTCTCCTCCCCCCCCGTCTCTCCTCCCCCCCCCGTCTCTCCTCCCCCCCCCCCCGTCTCTCCTCCCCCCCCCCCCGTCTCTCCTCCCCCCCCCCCCCGTCTCTCCTCCCCCCCCCCCCCGTCTCTCCTCCCCCCCCCCCCCGTCTCTCCTCCCCCCCCCCCCCGTCTCTCCTCCCCCCCCGTCTCTCCTCCCCCCCGTCTCTCCTCCCCCCCCGTCTCTCCTCCCCCCCCATCTCTCCTCCCCCCCCATCTCTCCTCCCCCCCCGTCTCTCCTCCCCCCCCGTCTCTCCTCCCCCCCCCCCCCCGCCTCTCCTCCCCCCGTCTCTCCTCCCCCCGTCTCTCCTCCCCCCCCCCCCGTCTCTCCTCCCCCCCCCCCGTCTCTCCTCCCCCCCCCCGTCTCTCCTCCCCCCCCCCCGTCTCTCCTCCCCCCCCGTCTCTCCTCCCCCCCCCCGTCTCTCCTCCCCCCCCCCCCCGTCTCTCCTCCCCCCCCCCCGTCTCTCCTCCCCCCGTCTCTCCTCCCCCCGTCTCTCCTCCCCCCGTCTCTCCTCCCCCCGTCTCTCCTCCCCCCGTCTCTCCTCCCCCCGTCTCTCCTCCCCCCCCGTCTCTCCTCCCCCCCGTCTCTCCTCCCCCCCGTCTCTCCTCCCCCCCCGTCTCTCCTCCCCCCCCCCCGTCTCTCCTCCCCCCCCCGTCTCTCCTCCCCCCCCCCCCCCGTCTCTCCTTCTCCCCCCAACGTCTCTCCTCCCCCCCCAACGTCTCTCCTCCCCCCCCAACGTCTCTCCTCCCCCCCCGTCTCTCCTCCCCCCCGTCTCTCCTCCCCCCCCGTCTCTCCTCCCCCCCCGTCTCTCCTCCCCCCCCCCCGTCTCTCCTCCCCCCCCCGTCTCTCCTCCCCCCCCCCCCCGTCTCTCCTTCTCCCCCAACGTCTCTCCTCCCCCCCCAACGTCTCTCCTCCCCCCCCCAACGTCTCTCCTCCCCCCCCGTCTCTCCTCCCCCCCCCCTCCCGTCTTACCCCCCCCCCGTCTATCCTCCCCCCCCCCCCGTCTATCCTCCCCCCCCCCGTCTCTCCTCCCCCCTCCCCGTCTCTCCTCCCCCTCCCCGTCTCTCCTCCCCCCCCCCCCCGTCTCTCCTCCCCCCCCGTCTCTCCTCCCCCCCCGTCTCCTCCCCCCCCCGTCTCTCCTCCCCCCCCGTCTCTCCTCCCCCCCCGTCTCTCCTCCCCCCCCCGTCTCTCCTCCCCCCGTCTCTCCCCCCCCCGTCTCTCCTCCCCCCCCCGTCTCTCCTCCCCCCCGTCTCTCCTCCCCCCGTCTCTCCTCCCCCCCGTCTCTCCTCCCCCCCGTCTCTCCTCCCCCCCGTCTCTCCTCCCCCCCCGTCTCTCCTCCCCCCCCCCCCCCGTCTCTCCTCCCCCCCCCGTCTCTCCTCCCCCCCCCCCCGTCTCTCCTCCCCCCCCCCCCCGTCTCTCCTCCCCCCCCCCCCCCGTCTCTCCTCCCCCCGTCTCTCCTCCCCCCCCCGTCTCTCCTCCCCCCCCCGTCTCTCCTCCCCCCCCCGTCTCTCCTCCCCCCCGTCTCTCCTCCCCCCCCCCGTCTCTCCTCCCCCCCCCCCCGTCTCTCCTCCCCCCCCCCCCCGTCTCTCCTCCCCCCCCCCCCCGTCTCTCCTCCCCCCCCCCCCGTCTCTCCTCCCCCCCCCCGTCTCTCCTCCCCCCCCCCGTCTCTCCTCCCCCCCCCCGTCTCTCCTCCCCCCCCCCGTCTCTCCTCCCCCCCCCGTCTCTCCTCCCCCCCCCCGTCTCTCCTCCCCCCCGTCTCTCCTCCCCCCCCCCCCCGTCTCTCCTCCCCCCCCCCCCCCGTCTCTCCTCCCCCCCCCCCCCGTCTCTCCTCGCCGCCCCCCCGTCTCTCCTCGCCGCCCCCCCGTCTCTCCTCGCCGCCCGCCCGTCTCTCCTCCTCCCCTCCCCGTCTCTCCTTGCCGCCCCCCCCTCTCGCCGCCCCCCCCTCTCGCCGCCCCCCCCTCTCGCCGCCCCCCCCTCTCGCCGCCCCCCCCCTCGCCGCCCCCCCCTCTCGCCGCCCCCCCCTCTCGCCGCCCCCCCCTCTCGCCGCCCCCCCCTCTCGCCGCCCCCCCCTCTCGCCGCCCCCCCCTCTCGCCGCCCCCCCCTCTCGCCGCCCCCCCCTCTCGCCGCCCCCCCCTCTCGCCGCCCCCCCCTCTCGCCGCCCCCCCCTCTCGCCGCCCCCCCCCTCTCGCCGCCCCCCCCTCTCGCCGCCCCCCCCTCTCGCCGCCCCCCCTCTCGCCGCCCCCCCCTCTCGCCGCCCCCCCCTCTCGCCGCCCCCCCCCTCTCGCCGCCCCCCCCTCTCGCCGCCCCCCCCTCTCGCCGCCCCCCCCTCTCGCCGCCCCCCCCTCTCGCCGCCCCCCCTCTCGCCGCCCCCCCTCTCGCCGCCCCCCCTCTCGCCGCCCCCCCCTCTCGCCGCCCCCCCCTCTCGCCGCCCCCCCCTCTCGCCGCCCCCCCCTCTCGCCGCCCCCCCCTCTCGCCGCCCCCCCCTCTCGCCGCCCCCCCCTCTCGCCGCCCCCCCCTCTCGCCGCCCCCCCCTCTCGCCGCCCCCCCCCTCTCGCCGCCCCCCCCTCTCGCCGCCCCCCCCTCTCGCCGCCCCCCCCTCTCGCCGCCCCCCCCTCTCGCCGCCCCCCCCTCTCGCCGCCCCCCCCTCTCGCCGCCCCCCCCTCTCGCCGCCCCCCCCCTCTCGCCGCCCCCCCCTCTCGCCGCCCCCCCCTCTCGCCGCCCCCCCCTCTCGCCGCCCCCCCCTCTCGCCGCCCCCCCCTCTCGCCGCCCCCCCTCTCGCCGCCCCCCCCTCTCGCCGCCCCCCCCTCTCGCCGCCCCCCCCTCTCGCCGCCCCCCCCCTCTCGCCGCCCCCCCCTCTCGCCGCCCCCCCCTCTCGCCGCCCCCCCCTCTCGCCGCCCCCCCCTCTCGCCGCCCCCCCCTCTCGCCGCCCCCCCCTCTCGCCGCCCCCCCCTCTCGCCGCCCCCCCCTCTCGCCGCCCCCCCCTCTCGCCGCCCCCCCCTCTCGCCGCCCCCCCCCTCTCGCCGCCCCCCCCTCTCGCCGCCCCCCCCTCTCGCCGCCCCCCCCTCTCGCCGCCCCCCCCTCTCGCCGCCCCCCCCTCTCGCCGCCCCCCCCTCTCGCCGCCCCCCCCTCTCGCCGCCCCCCCCTCTCGCCGCCCCCCCCTCTCGCCGCCCCCCCCTCTCGCCGCCCCCCCCTCTCGCCGCCCCCCCCTCTCGCCGCCCCCCCCTCTCGCCGCCCCCCCCTCTCGCCGCCCCCCCCTCTCGCCGCCCCCCCCTCTCGCCGCCCCCCCCTCTCGCCGCCCCCCCCTCTCGCCGCCCCCCCCTCTCGCCGCCCCCCCCTCTCGCCGCCCCCCCCTCTCGCCGCCCCCCCCTCTCGCCGCCCCCCCCTCTCGCCGCCCCCCCCTCTCGCCGCCCCCCCCTCTCGCCGCCCCCCCCTCTCGCCGCCCCCCCCTCTCGCCGCCCCCCCCTCTCGCCGCCCCCCCCTCTCGCCGCCCCCCCCCTCTCGCCGCCCCCCCCTCTCGCCGCCCCCCCCTCTCGCCGCCCCCCCCTCTCGCCGCCCCCCCCTCTCGCCGCCCCCCCCTCTCGCCGCCCCCCCCTCTCGCCGCCCCCCCCCTCTCGCCGCCCCCCCCCTCTCGCCGCCCCCCCCTCTCGCCGCCCCCCCCTCTCGCCGCCCCCCCCTCTCGCCGCCCCCCCCTCTCGCCGCCCCCCCCCTCTAATTTGCCGCCTGGAGTGGTGTTGAGGCAGGAACCATCACAATCTTTAAAACATACTCAAATGAGCACTTGAAATGTTATAACATTATGGACTGTCTCTGGACCAAGTGCTGAGAAGTACAATTCGAGTCGAAAAGGAGTAGTTTTTTGTCAGTGCAGGGTTTTAAAAATAATTTAGAGAATTTTTTCCAACAAAGGGGCAACGTAGTGTGGCCAGTCCACCTACCTTGCACATCGTTGAGTTGTGGGGGCGAAATCCACGCAAACACGGGGAGAATGTGCAAACTCCACACGGACAGTGATCCAGAGCCGGCATCGAACTTGGACCTCGGCACCGTGAGACAGCAGGGCTAACGCACTGCGCCTCCATGCTGCCCTGTCAGTGCAGGGTCGAAGGGCCTCTTTAGTACTGAATGATTCTGTATCTGTCCTGTAGTGTTTGATGGGGACAGTGTAGAGGGAGCTTTACGCTGTATCTAACCCCGTGCCGTACCTGTTCTGGGAGTATTTGATGGAGACCGTGTAGAGGGAGCTTTACTGTATATCCTGGGAGTGCTTCATGGAGACGGTGCAGAGGGAGCTTTTTTTCTCTATGTCCTTTGAGTGTTTGATAGAGACTGTATGAGAGCTTTACTCTGTATCTGACCCCATGCTGTAGCTGTCCTGTGGTGTTTGATGGGGACAATGTAGAAAAAGCTTTACTCTATATCCTGGGAGTGTTTGATAGTTGCACTGATTGCCTCTATTGAACCGTGTTATTTTCCTTAACGCAGACATCCCTCATCTTCATGAGCACAGAAAGTTTAAAATGGAACTTGCTGTAGGGTGGGAATCACAGAGTGGGGAGCACTGTGGCAGCTTGTGTCCAATCCAGTATAAGGGCAAAAGGAGTAAGAAAGTATCAGGATGGATGTAGATGGTAACAGGCTCCTGGGGCTGAGATACGGACTGTGAGCTGCTGACGTACGCGGGTGAGGAAGTCGTTGCCGTAAAACGTAGTGTGGGAGCTTTTTCTAGGTGAAAGTTTATATCCTATGAAACTAGTTTTATCTAGAGCCTCCACTTGTGTCCCTCCACCACACAGAGTTTGTAATTTTCAAATGTTTGTATGTTATTGGTTTCACTGAGTCATAAGAAGCTTGTGATCGAAATACACTGTTCCTTTATCTGACCGTATATCCACCCCAGCTCTGTCCCTACCCCACCCCCAACCCCTACTGCTGCAGCTGAAACCCTTACCCACACTGTTCTCCATTCTTGGCTTTTACAGGAATCCCCACGCCAATATCTCACACTGTACCGTCCACAAACCTGAAGGCACCTCCAGCTGCTGTCTAGCCTGCCCATCACTCAGGTCCAAGGCTGATTACATTGGCCCTCTGTGTACACTGTCTCTTCCAGCACTTTACCCCACCCTGTTCATATCACATCCATCATCCTTATTGTCCATTTGGGGTTCTTGGGCAGAATTTGATACTGCCCAGGCAGCTCTGTGCCCAACCCAGCAGCGTGTGAAATCGCGTGTGCAGACATCAGGCGTGCATTCCGAAGTCACTGCGCACCTGTGCAATATTCCCGTCGGCGGGTGCTGACTGATCCGCGCTTGCACCCCCGCCGATTTCCCTTCACCTGGCTCCCATTTTAAAAAACCTGTTGTAAACCGCGCCACCATGACGTCACATTGATAATGGCGTAGATCCTAACGTGGGGGGACAATACGGCAAGGAAGCGTTTTCATATTATCAGTTATTTAAATGAGGTTTTAGGTTAATGGAGGATTGGGGACAATCACGACACAAAGATGTTGCTGGAAAGATCCTTGTTTTTTTGAGCTTGGCTGGATTTTGCATCCCAGGGCAAAGGCGGACATAAATTCCCAGTCTGACTTCACATAAGAGGAGGAGGATGCAGCTAAGGAGGAGTGTGCAAAATGGAGAGCATAAACATCGTGAAAGATCAAAAATGAATTGATGTGGCATATTGGAAGTAGATAATTTAGCAGGCTCAGATGGAATGTATATTGGGGTGATAAGATGATCATGGGAAGAATCATAGAATTTACACTACAAAAGAAAGCCATTTGGCCCATCGAGTCTGCACCGGCCCTTGGAAAGAGCATGCCTCCACCCTATCCCCTAACCTGACCTGACCTTTTGAACACAAGGGGTAATTTAGCACTGCCAAGCCACCTAACCTACACATCTTTGGACTGTGGGAGGAAACCGGAGTGCCCGGAGGAAACCCATGCAGACACAGGGATAAAGAGCAAACTCCACACAGACAGTCACCCGAGGCCGGAATTGAACCCGGGTCCCTGGCGCTGTGAGGCAGCAGTGCTAACCACTGTGCCACCATGCTGCCCTGACTAGGCAACGATTCTACATATTATTTCCCAATGAAATTTTGCCGTTTCTTTGGAAAAGTGTCACCTTGGGCAGGAAAAACCAAAGGTAGCTCACCGGCGGTGTTGGCAGATTTTCCCGCCATTTTTAGACTGATGGCCAAAAAATTGTAGGGGGCTTGCCCCACGCTGTAATGCTGATTGGGCAGGCTCTGATTGAGACTGCCCACCAACAACCTGCGTACTTTAAAGATCAGGGCGATAACCGAATAAAAATAGAAACACCCCTACCATGCAACCCCCTCCCACCATGCAACCCCCTTCTCCCTCCCACCACGAAGCCCCTGCCCCCCCAATCACGGACCTCCACTCCCCCATCACCACTACAGAGTCTTTCCTATGCTACAATCTTCCTCACAGAACGCCACCACTCCCGCCACATAACACTGCCCCTGGTTTGTGCCAGGGTATAGTCCGGCCATGGCGCTCTCCACACTGGCAACAGCATTCACCTGGGCGTCTCTGGCAGACTCTGCAGGTGCACATCATGGGGGACCTGTTATGATTCATGTCGGTGTGCCCTCATGCAAACCTGGATGGACAATTTAAAGTGGGGGACTATCGGACATAAAGGCCTGATAATGATGTTTAAATGCATTTGAAATGGAGGTGCCACCTTTTAAAGTCGATTTTCCCATTACGTCATTGGCAGCAGGGAGGGAGGGGGTGTGGGTGTGGCGGAATCAGTTGGGGAAATCCCATGAGCGTGAAAACAGTTTTGGGACACCCACGGATTCTCTGCCCCTGCCACCATTCCTGCTTGTTGATTGTTTTAAAAAAAAAAGTATTTTATTACAAACATGTATCAAAACAGGTTACAGCGAATAAACACCCAGGGAAACATACCCAACAATCAACTATACAGCCTGTAGAGATTTTTCCCCTTTTTCAACCCCCTCCCCCGCGACGAACAGCTCCTCAAACACGGTCACAAGCACCCCCCACCTTTCCTCAAACCCATCTTCTCTAACCGCAGGAAGTCGTACAGATCACCCAATCAAGCCGCTACCCCCGGTGGCGATGCCGACCGGCACTCCAGATAAATTTGTCGCCGTGCAATCAGAGAAGCGAAGGCCAAGACATCGGCCTTCCTCCTCTCCATGAGCTCCGGCTTCTCTGAAACCCCAAATATCGCCACCAAAGGGTCTGGATCCACCTCCTCCTCCACTGTCTTAGCTAAGACAGCGAACACTCCCACCCAGAATCCTCCCAATTTTTCGCAACCCTGAAACATGTGCGCGTGATTCGCTGGCCCCTGCCCACACCTCTCACCCTCATCTGCTACCCCCTGAAAGAACCCATTCGCCTGAGTCATATGCACCCCGTGCACCACCTAAAACTGTATCGGGCTCATCCTTGCACAAGAGGAGGTCCCGTTTACCCTATGCAGTGCCTCACTCCATACTCCCCAATTGATCTCCCCTCCCATCTCCGCTTCCCATTTCTCCTTGACCTTCACCACCCGCTCATCTCCCTGCTCCCCCAGCCACTTGTGTATATATCCCCAATTCTTCCCTCCCCTTCCACATCCAGAAACAGCAGTCGCTCCAGCAGGGTGTATCCCGGCAACTTAGGGAATCCCCTCCAGACCTTTTGCGCAAAGTCCCTAACCTGCAGATACCTGAACTCACTCCCCCGTTGGCAGCTCTACCCTCTCCCTTAGCTCCTCCAGATTGGCGAACCCTTCCTCCAAGTACAGATCCCTCGCTTGACCAGCCCCACTTCCATCCACCTCCTGTATACACTATCCATCCTCCTTGGCTCAAACCCATGATTCTCGCACAGCAGCGTTAGTACCGACATCCCTTCCACCCTAAATTGCCTCCTCAACTGATTCCATATCTTCACTGTGTGCTGCATCACCGGGCTCCTTGAATACCTACTCGGAGCCATTGGCAATGCTGCCGTCACCATAGCTCTCAAACTAGACCCTTTACAAGATTCCTCCTCCATCCTAACCCACTCTACCCCTTCTCCTTCCCACCGCCGCCGCACCTTGTCCACATTCGCCGCCCAATAATAATGAAGCAAGTTCGGCAACGCCAACCCCCCCCCCCCCCCCCCTCTGCCTCTGTAGCAGGGTCCCTGCTTTTTGATTGTTGTTGGAGCTGCACAACTCCAGGCAGGTTTTCCATCACACTCCCAACTTAAGCCTTGATGCACAGGTCCAAGTCAGGAAGTGAGTTACATGTCTCAGAATTCCCAGCCTCTGGCCTGCTCTGGTAGCCACAGTATTTACGTGGCTGGTCCAGTATCATTTCTACATGGGATTAAATTGGATATATGGTACAGTAACAGCCATTCGGCTCAACCAGTCCATGGCTGTCTTTCTGTTTCATTCAAACCTATTCCTATTTTTCCTCATCTAAATATATAATTGTAACCATCTATTCCCTTCTCTCTCACATACTTGCCTAACTTCCCCTTAAATTCATTTATACACTTGCGGGAGAGCCGAGGACCAGAGGGCATAATCTCCGAGTAAAGGGTCGCCGATTTAACACAGAGATGAGGAATTTCTTCTCTCAGAGAGTAGTGAATCTGTGGCATTCTTTACCGCAGAGAGCTGTAGAACAAAGAAAAGTACAGCACAGGAACAGGTCCTTTGGCCCTCCAAGCCTGCGCCGACCATGCTGCCCGTCTAAACTAAAATCTTCTGCACTTCCGGGGTCCGTATCCCTCTATTCCCATCCTATTCATGTATTTGTCAAGATGCCCCTTAAACGTCTCTCGTCCCTGCTTCCACCACCTCCTCCGGCAGCGAGTTCCAGGCACCCACTACCCTCTGTGTAAAAAAAACTTGCCTCGGACATCTCCTCTAAACCTTGCCCTCACATCTTAAACCTATGCCCCCTAGTAATTGACCCCTCTACCCTGGGAAAAAGTCTCCGACTGTCCACTCTGTCTATACCCTTCATAATTTTGTAGACCTCTATCCTTTGTTCCAGTGAGAACAAACCAAGTTTATTCAACCTCTCCTCATAGCTAATGCCCTTCATGCCAGGCAACAGCCTGGTAAATCTCTTCTGCACCCTCTCTGAAGCCTCCACATCCTTCTGGTAGTGTGGCGACCAGAATTGAACACTATACTCCAAGTGTGGCCTAACTAAGGTTCTATACAGCTGCAACATGACTTGCCAATTCTTATACTCAATGCCCCGGCCAATGAAGGCAAGCATGCCATATGCCTTCTTGACTACCTTCTCCATCTGTGTTGCCCCTTTCAGTGACCTGTGGACCTGTACACGTAGATCTCTCTGACTGTCAATACTCTTGAAGGTTCTATCATTAGAACATAGAACGATACAGCGCAGTACAGGCCCTTCGGCCCACGATGTTGCACCGACACAAAAGCCATTTAACCTACACTATGCCATTATCATCCATATGCTTATCCAATAAACTTTTTAATGCCCTCAATGTTGGTGAGTTCACTACTGTTGCAGGTAGGGCATTCCACGGCCTCACCACTCTTTGCGTAAAGAACCTACCTCTGACCTCTGTCCTATATCTATTACCCCTCAGTATAAAGCTATGTCCCCTCGTGCCAGCGATTTCCATCCGCGGGAGAAGGCTCTCACTGTCCACCCTATCTAACCCCCTGATCATTTTGTATGCCTCTATTAAGTCTCCTCTTAACCTTCTTCTCTCCAACGAAAACAACCTCAAGTCCATCAGCCTTTCCTCATAAGATTTTCCCTCCATACCAGGCAACATCCTGGTAAATCTCCTCTGTACCCGCTCCAAAGCCTCCACGTCCTTCCTATAATGCGGTGACCAGAACTGTACGCAATACTCCAAATGCGGCCGTACCAGAGTTTTGTACAGCTGCAACATGACCTCCTGACTCCGGAACTCGATCCCTCTACCAATAAAGGCCAACACTCCATAAGGCCTTCTTCACAACCCTATCAACCTGGGTGGCAACTTTCAGGGATCTATGTACATGGACACCTAGATCCCTCTGCTCATCCACATTTCCAAGAACTTTACCATTAGCCAAATATTCCGCATTCCTGTTATTCCTTCCAAAGTGAATCACCTCACACTTCTCTACATTAAACTCCATTTGCCACCTCTCAGCCCAGCTCTGCAGCTTATCTATGTCCCTCTGTAACCTGCTACATCCTTCCACACTGTCGACAACACCACCGACTTTAGTGTCATCTGCAAATTTACTCACCCACCCTTCTGCGCCTTCCTCTAGGTCATTGATAAAAATGACAAACAGCAACGGCCCCAGAACAGATCCTTGTGGTACGCCACTTGTAACTGAACTCCATTCTGAACATTTCCCATCAACCACCACCCTCTGTCTTCTTTCAGCTAGCCAATTTCTGATCCACATCTCTAAATCACCCTCAATCATCAGCCTTCGTATTTTCTGCAGTAGCCTACCGTGGGGAACCTTATCAAACGCTTTACTGAAATCCATATACACCACATCAACTGCTCTACCCTCGTCTACCTGTTCAGTCACCTTCTCAAAGAACTCGATAAGGTTTGTGAGGCATGACCTACCCTTCACAAAGCCATGCTGACTATCCCTGATCATATTATTCCTATCTAGATGATTATAAATCTTGTCTCTTATAGTCCCCTCCAAGACTTTACCCACTACAGACGTGAGGCTCACCGGTCTATAGTTGCCGGGGTTGTCTCTACTCCCCTTTTTGAACAAAGGGACCACATTTGCTATCCTCCAGTCCTCTGGCACTATTCCTGTAGCCAATGATGACATAAAAATCAAAGCCAAAAGTCCAGCAATCTCTTCCCTGGCCTCCCAGAGAATCCTAGGATGAATCCCATCAGGCCCCGGGGACTTATCTATTTTCAGCCTGTCCAGAATTGCCAACACCTCTTCCCTACGTACCTCAATGCCATCTATTCTATTAGCCTGCGACTCAGCATTCTCCTCCACAACATTATCTTTTTCCTGAGTGAATACTGACGAAAAATATTCATTTAGTATCTCGCCTATCTCTTCAGACTCCACACACAACTTCCCATCCCTGTCCTTGACTGGTCCTACTCTTACCCTAGTCATTCGCTTATTCCTGACATACCTATAGAAAGCTTTTGGGTTTTCCTTGATCCTACCTGCCAAATACTTCTCATGTCCCCTCCTTGCTCGTCTTAGCTCTCTCTTTAGATCCTTCCTCACTACCTTGTAACTATCCATCGCCCCAACTGAAACTTCACACCTCATCTTCACATAGGCCTCCTTCTTCCTCTTAACAAGAGATTCCACTTCTTTGGTAAACCACGGTTCCCTCGCTCGACGCCTTCCTCCCTGCCTGACCGGTACGTACTTATCAAGAACACGCAGTAGCTGATCCTTGAAGAAGCTCCACTTATCCAGTGTGCCCAACACTTGCAGCCTACTTCTCCAACCTATACCCCCAAGTCACGTCTAATGGCATCATAATTGCCCTTCCCCCAGCTATAACTCTTGCCCTGCGGAGTATACTTATCCCTTTCCATCACTAACGTAAACGTCACCGAATTGTGGTCACTGTCCCCAAAGTGCTCTCCTACCTCCAAATCCAACACCTGGCCTGGTTCATTACCCAAAACCAAATCCAACGTGGCCTCGCCTCTTGTTGGCCTGTCAACATATTGTGTCAGGAAACCCTCCTGCACACACTGTACAAAAAACGACCCATCTGATGTACTCAAACTATATCTTTTCCAGTCAATATTTGGAAAGTTAACGTCTCCCATAATAACTACCCTGTTACTTTCGCTCTTATCCAGGATCATCCTCGCCATCCTTTCCTCTACATCCCTAGAACTATTCATCATACATTCCCTACCTGTATTAGACCTTCCAAAATGCATTACCTCACATTTGTCTGGATTAACCTCCATCTGCCATATCTCTGCCCAAGTCTACAAACAATCTAAATCCTGCTGTATCCTCTGACAGTCCTCATCGCTATCCGCAATTCCACCAACCTTTGTGTCGTCCGCAAACTTACTAATCAGACCAGTTACATTTTCCTCCAAATCATTTATATATACTACAAACAGCAAAGGTCCCAGCACTGATCCCTGTGGAACACCACTAGTCACAGCCCTCCAATTAGAAAAGCACCCTTCCATTGCTACTCTGCCTTCTATGACCTAGCCAGTTCTGTATCCACATTGCCAGTTTATCCCTGATCCCATGTGACTACACATTTTGTACCAGTCTGCCATGAGGGACCTTGTCAAAGGCCTTATTTAAGTCCATTTAGATGACATCCACTGCCCTATCTGCATCAGTCATCTTTGTGACCTCCTCGAAAAACTCTATCAAGTTAGTGAGACATACCTCCCCTTCACAAAACCATGCTGCCTCTCGCTAATACGTCCACTTGCTTCCAAATGGAAGTAGATCCTGCCTCGAAGAATTCTCTCCAGTAATTTCCCTACCACTGACGTAAGGCTCACCGGCCTGTAGTTCCCTTAATTATCCTTGCTGCTCTTCTTAAACAAAGGAACAACATTGGCTATTTTCCAGTCCTCTGGGACATCACCTGAAGACAGTGAGGATCCAAAGATTTCTGTCAAGGCCTCAGCAATTTCCTCTCTTACCTCCTTCAGTATTCTGGGATAGATCCCATCAGGCCCTGGGGACTTATCCACCTTAATATTTTTCAAGACGCCCAACACCTCGTCTTATTGGATCTCAATGTGACCCAGGCTATCTACACACCCTTATCCAGACTCAACATCCACCAATTCCTTCTCATTGGTGAATACTGTTGCAAAGTATTCATTTAGTACCTCGCCCATTTTCTCTGGCTCCACACATAGATTCCCTCCCCTGTACTTCAGTGGGCCAACCCTTTGCCTGGCTACCCTCTTGCTTTTCATGTACGTGTAAAAAGCCTTGGGATTTTCCTTAACCCTATTTGCCAATGACTTTTCGTGACCTTGCTTAAGTTCCTTCCTACTTTCGTTATATTCCACACAAGCTTCGTCTGTTCCCAGCCTTCTCGCCCTGACAAATGTCTCCTTTTTCTTTTTGACGAGGCCTACAATATCACTCGTCATCCAAGGTTCCTGAAATTTGCCATATTTATCCTTCCTCACCGGAACATGCCGGTCCAGAATTCCTTTCATAGAACATAGAACAATACAGCGCAGTACAGGCCCTTCGGCCCACGATGTTGCACCGAAACAAAAGCCATCTAACCTACACTATGCCATTATCATCCATATGTTTATCCAATAAACTTTTAAATGCCCTCAATGTTGGCGAGTTCACTACTGTAGCAGGTAGGGCGTTCCACGGCCTCACTACTCTTTGCGTAAAGAACCTACCTCTGACCTCTGTCCTATATCTATTACCCCTCAGTTTAAAGTTATGTCCCCTCGTGCCAGCCATTTCCATCCGCGGGAGAAGGCTCTCACTGTCCACCCTATCCAACCCCCTGATCATTTTGTATGCCTCTATTAAGTCTCCTCTTAACCTTCTTCTCTCCAACGAAAACAACCTCAAGTCCGTCAGCCTTTCCTCATAAGATTTTCCCTCCATACCAGGCAACATCCTGGTAAATCTCCTCTGCACCCGCTCCAAAGCCTCCACGTCCTTCCTATAATGCGGTGACCAGAACTGTACGCAATACTCCAAATGCGGCCGGACCAGAGTTCTGTACAGCTGCAACATGACCTCCCGACTCCGGAACTCAATCCCTCTACCAATAAAGGCCAACACTCCATAGGCCTTCTTCACAACCCTATCAACCTGGGTGGCAACTTTCAGGGATCTATGTACATGGACACCTAGATCCCTCTGCTCAGCCACACTTTCAAGAACTTTACCATTAGCCAAATATTCTGCATTCCTGTTATTCCTTCCAAAGTGAATCACCTCACACTTCTCTACATTAAACTCCATTTGCCACCTCTCAGCCCAGCTCTGCAGCTTATCTATATCCCTCTGTAACCTGCTACATCCTTCCACACTATCGACAACACCACCGACTTTAGTATCGTCTGCAAATTTACTCACCCACCCTTCTGCGCCTTCCTCTAGGTCATTGATAAAAATGACAAACAGCAACGGTCCCAGAACAGATCCTTGTGGTACTCCACTTGTGACTGTACTCCATTCTGAACATTTCCCATCAACCACCACCCTCTGTCTTCTTTCAGCTAGCCAATTTCTGATCCACATCTCTAAATCACCCTCAATCCCCAGCCTCCGTATTTTTTGCAATAGCCTACCGTGGGGAACCTTATCAAACGCTTTGCTGAAATCCATATACACCACATCAACTGCTCTACCCTCGTCTACCTGTTAGACTGACATTTGAAAGCCTCCCTCGCGTCCGATGTTGATTTACCCTCAAACATCCACCCCCAATCTAGGTTCTTCAGTTCCCGCCTAATATTGTTATAATTAGTCTTCCCCCAATTTAGCACATTCACCCTAGGACCACTCTTATCCTTGTCCACCAGCACTTAAAAACTTACTGAATTGTGGTCACTGTTCCCGAAATGCTCATCTACTGAAACTTCTACCACCTGGTTGGGTTCATTCCCCAATACCAGATCCAGTACAGCCCCTTCACTCGTTGGACTATCTGCATATTGTTTTAAGGAGCCCTCCTGGATGCTCCTTACAAACTCTGCCCCGTCCAAGCCCTTAGCACTAAGTGAGTCCCGGTCAATATTGGGGAAGTTAAAGTCTCCCATCACAACAACCCTGTTGCTTTTACTCCTTTCCAAAATCTGTCTACCTATCTGCTCCTCTATCTCCCGCTGGCTGTTGGGAGGCCTGTAGTAAACCCCCAACATTGTGACTGCACCCTTCTTATTCCTGATCTCTACCCATATAGCCTCGCTGCCCTCTGAGGTGTCCTCCTGCAGTACAGCTGTGATATTCTCCCTAACCAGTAGCGCAACTCCTCCACCCCTTTTACATCCCACTCTATCCTGCCTGAAACATCTAAATCCTGGAACGTTTAGCTGCCAATCCTGTCCTTCCCTCAACCAGGTCTCTGTCACGGCAAAAACATCATAGTTCCAAGCTCTAAGTTCACCAGCCTTACCTGTTATACTTCTTGCATTAAAACATATGCACATCAGGCCACCAGTCCTGCTGTTTTCAGCAACATCTCCCTATCTGCTCTTCCTCAGAGCCATACTGGCCCTATTTCCTAGTTCTCCCTCAATCTTTTCACCTTCTGACCTATTGCTCCTGTACCCAACCCACTGCCATACTAGTTTAAACCCTCCCGTGTGACACTAGCAAACCTCGCCTGTAGAGGTTGGGTCGTTAAGTATGTTCATGGCGGAGATGGATAGATTTTTAATCAGTGAGGGAATCAAGGGTTCTGAGTGGGAGTTGAGGATTATCATATCAGATCAACTATGATCTCATTGCATGGTGGAGCAGACTCGATGGGCAGTAAGGCCTACTTCTACTCCTATGTCTTATGGGTCTTATTTACTTCACCCATTTCCTGTGACAGTCGGTTCAACATTATCACCACTCTTCAGGTGACTGTCTTACATTGATGGCCTCTAGTTATGCTCCTGCCCACAAGGGGAAACATTCCCTCTTATCAAAGCCTTTCAGAATTTTAAAGACCTCGATTAGATTACCCCCTCACCTTTTTTTTTTTTCAAGAGAAACGAGACCCAGTCTATCCAACCATTCTTGATATGTGTACACACAAATTTCTGGTATCATCCCTGTAAGTCATCTCTGCACTCTCTCCCTTGCCTCCATATCCTTTTTATAATCTGGCAACCAGATTGCATGGAAAACTTAAAGACCCAGATTTTTGTTCTAGGGTCGGGTTCGCCAAGTTGGGAGATTTCCAAGTTCAATCTACCCAACTTTAAGAATGAATGCTTGCGAGTCAGATTTTGGGTTGGGGGCAGAGGCACCCAAAATGGATGCATTGGCTACCAAGTGTAATGGGGGGCTGGGTTAAATAAAACACACAACATTCATCTAGCCCTCCTCACTCTTTCCACCCCCCCCCCCACTCACTCCCTATGTCCCCCAGTCCATAGGTACTCGTGCCCACCCACCCAGTCCTCACGGTCCCCATATATCTGCCAATCCATCTCCTGCCACCCTTTTCCTTTACCCCCTCCATGTCAACTCATCAAGTATGCTCAGACAGTTACTTGACAGCGTTGACATTTCTTGGATCACTTTGACAGCTTGACACTTCCTGGATAGGTTTGACAGCTGGACAGTTCCTTGACAGCTAAACAGCTCTTTGACAGTTTCAATTACTTTGTGGGTAAAAGGTGCATAATCATCTTCATTTTCAGCAATCTCAAAGGGTGCCTTACCTCTCCCAAAGGCGTCCTGGTATCCTATCCAAAGATGCACCTCTGCAAAGAGGTATCCTAGTTATCCGAAGACATTCATCAAATTCAGACCTCTTCAAAAATCCTATTCCAGTGAAGGCAGCTGGTGATCTGTATGTCCAACTGTCTCCCCGAATACCGGCTCGACTCTAGTCCGACCCCCACGAAGATGGAAAATGATGTGTGCAAGGCAGGATTAGAATAATTGGGCTTTGTCTGAATTTGTGCCACAACAGCGAGACTCTCGATGATGGTGAAAATTCAGGCCTCACCAAGGTTCAGTACAGGATTAGCATATCCTCCCTACTTTTCAATTCTATCCCGATACGGATAAATCCTTGGTCTTGGTTTAATTTTTGTATGTCTTTATTAAACTGTGGAGCAACAGTTAGTGATTGATTGGCTTTAATGAGATCAGGAGGTGAGTGACCCTGGCGGAACCCAACCTGAGAGTCAGTGAGCAGGTTATTGCTGAGTAAGTGCAACTTGATGGCACTATTGATGACCCCTTCCATTACTTTACTGATGATCGAGTGTATCATGGGAGTGTCCCTTTAAGAAATGTTTTTTGTCTTATCACATGGCTTCAGTGATGTCATTGTGCGGGTGGAGCTGGGCTGTGGCTCTGTGAGTTTTTACTTTAGCTTTAAGTTTGGACTGGTTTGAACTGCGCAGGTTGAAAGAAATGTTTCTCTATCTTCATTTTAAAAGCTGTTTCCAGAGAGATAATTGCTTTCTGGAAGGAATTCAAACTTGCTGTTTGAAAAGGGAACAGAGTATCACTAACTAGTCTTAATACCAGTAAGAATGCCTTGTGCTAGGCCACACCTTTGAAAAGGGGTTACTGGTTTTACTTGGATTTTGTTATTTAATTGGAACAGTTAAGGGGGAATTCATTAAGGGTTATACATAGATTACTGTAGCTGTGTGGGATTTTTATGTTTGTAGATGCTAACATTCTGAGTGTGTTTATACAAATGTTAATTAAATTCTTTTCATCAAAAAAACAAGCTTTATTCTAAATGCCTAAGAACTGTGTTGAATAATACCTGAAAGGCATTCTCTTGTGCACATCGTAACCAAAATCAATAAACAGTTGTAGGCCAGGTGAACTCCATGATATACTTTGGAGTTTTCTAAACCCTGGCCCATAACAGGTAGTATTGGTCGAGTTAGATTTGTCCTACTTTTTATGGTCAGGACATACCTGGGCAACCTTCTACATTGCCGGGTAGGTGCTAGTATTGTAGCTGTACTGGATAAGCTTCGCTAAGGGTACGGCAAGTTCTGGAGCACAAGCCTTCAGTACTGTTGCTGGGATGTTGCCAGGGCGCATAGCCCTTGCAGTATCCAGTGCCTTCAGCCATTTCTTGACATTACCTGGAGTGAATCGACTCAGCTAAAGACTGGCATATATGATGCTGGGAACCTCGATGGATCATCCACTTGGCAGTTGTGGCCGCAGCGGTAATCCAGAGGGTAAATCTCTATTCGAAAAAAATTCACAACAGGATAATTTTCTTCTTCTGGCGATACCCAACTTTTGTGTCTCCACCTCATTTTGGGAGCAACTTCCCCTCTGCACTTGAGTTCAGGAAACAGCTGCCTGAGCACCAGTTCCTCAACTCACCCGGTCACTGCTGGAAAAAATGATACTTGCCCACAGTCAGCAGCCAGTCTGCGCAATGAAATTGGCCTTGAGCAAAGCTCTCCCACTTAACCATCGGACCGTCGCAGGCTAGCCACAGCGCATCAGCCATAGCAGGCTGCTGAGTGGGACTGTGCAGACATTGGCTGCATCCGCACTATCACTACTTACTGTTATTAGACTAATAATCAGAGAAATAGAAGTAAATAATATCCAAAATCCTGTGTGAAATTACATTCAGATTATAAACTGCGCGCCCCACCCCGGCCGGCCGACCTGCGCGCCCCACCCCGGCCGGCCGACCTGCGCGCCCCACCCCGGCCGGCCGACCTGCGCGCCCCACCCCGGCCGGCCGACCTGCGCGCCCCACCCCGGCCGGCCGACCTGCGCGCCCCACCCCGGCCGGCCGACCTGCGCGCCCCACCCCGGCCGGCCGACCTGCGCGCCCCACCCCGGCCGGCCGACCTGCGCGCCCCACCCCGGCCGGCCGACCTGCGGGCCCCACCCCGGCCGGCCGACCTGCGCGCCCCACCCCGGCCGGCCGACCTGCGCGCCCCACCCCGGCCGGCCGACCTGCGCGCCCCACCCCGGCCGGCCGACCTGCGCGCCCCACCCCGGCCGGCCGACCTGCGCGCCCCACCCCGGCCGGCCGACCTGCGCGCCCCACCCCGGCCGGCCGACCTGCGGGCCCCACCCCGGCCGGCCGACCTGCGGGCCCCACCCCGGCCGGCCGACCTGCGGGCCCCACCCCGGCCGGCCGACCTGCGGGCCCCACCCCGGCCGGCCGACCTGCGCGCCCCACCCCGGCCGGCCGACCTGCGCGCCCCACCCCGGCCGGCCGACCGGCGGGCCCCACCCCGGCCGGCCGTCCGGCGGGCCCCACCCCGGCCGGCCGTCCGGCGCGCCCCACCCCGGCCGGCCGTCCGGCGCGCCCCACCCCGGCCGGCCGTCCGGCGCGCCCCACCCCGGCCGGCCGTCCGGCGCGCCCCACCCCGGCCGGCCGTCCGGCGCGCCCCACCCCGGCCGTCCGGCGCGCCCCACCCCGGCCGTCCGGCGCGCCCCACCCCGGCCGTCCGGCGCGCCCCACCCCGGCCGGCCGTCCGGCGCGCCCCACCCCGGCCGGCCGTCCGGCGCGCCCCACCCCGGCCGGCCGTCCGGCGCGCCCCACCCCGGCCGGCCGTCCGGCGCGCCCCACCCCGGCCGGCCGGCCGGCGCGACCCACCCCGGCCGGCCGGCCGGCGCGACCCACCCCGGCCGGCCGGCCGGCGCGACCCACCCCGGCCGGCCGGCCGGCGCGACCCACCCCGGCCGGCCGGCCGGCGCGACCCACCATTTTCTCTTACCTTGTTTGCTGCTGACAAAAATGGAGGAAATGGTTTTGGGTCCCTTTGGCCCTCGTACACGCTCCTCTAATGGAACCTGTTGGATGAAGGTGAAGCCTTCCGGTGTTGGAAAGTATGGAGTCTCCAACTGTCCAAAGTTCTGCATTTTGTTCCTGTACAATTTTATCAAATAAAACCCCCCCGAACATGTAAAAAACAATTTTTTTAAATGAATAAAATAATTGAATAAAACCCTCCCAGAACGTGTAAACCAAAAAACTGCGACCGTTTTTAAAAAAAAAGCGCCCGCACTGCGCATAGTTTTGCACATGCACGCCGATGATCTGGCACGCATGCACAATGCGGCCGCATTATTTTTACATGATCGTGGCCATTTTGAAGGCCTCTTGCAGCCACCGTTCTTAACAGCCGGCTGTTGCGCGCAAATTTGCGCGATCGGGTGCGCCACGGCGGACGGCTCCGTGACCCTCCCGACACCCGCGGGTCGCTCCCCCGAGTTTCAATGCCTGGTGTAAATTATCTCAATGATCAAGAGAGGGTCTGGGGTTATTGATGTAAATTATCCTAATGATCAGAGAGGGTCTGGGGTTATTGGTGTAAATTATCCTAATGACCAGAGAGGGTCTGGGGTTATTGGTTTAAATTACCCATCAGAGAGTGTCTGGGGTTATTGGTGTAAATTATCCTTCGGAGGGGGGGTCTGGGTTATTGGTGTTAATTATCTCAATGATCAGAGAGGGTCTGGGTTATTGATGTAAATTATCCTAATGATCAGAGAGGGTCTGGGGTTATTGGTGTAAATTATCCTAATGACCAGAGAGGGTCTGGGGTTATTGGTCTAAATTACCCATCAGAGAGTGTCTGGGTTATTGGTGTAAATTATCCTAATGATCAGAGAGGGTCTGGGTTATTGGTGGAAATTATCCCAATGATCTGAGAGGATCTGGGATTATTGATGTAAATTATCCATCAGAGAGGGTCTGGGGTTACTGGTGTAAATTATCCTAATGATCAGAGAGGGTCTGGGTTATTGGTGTGAATTATCCTTCGGAGAGGGTCTGGGTTATTGATGTAAATTATCCTAATGATCAGAGAGGGTCTGGGGTTATTGGTGTAAATTATCCTAATGACCAGAGAGGGTCTGGGGTTATTGGTCTAAATTACCCATCAGAGTGTGTCTGGGGTTATTGGTGTAAATTATCCTTCGGAGGGGGGTCTGGGTTATTGGTGTTAATTATCTCCATGATCAGAGAGGGTCTGGGTTATTGGTGTAAATTATCTATCAGAGAGGGTCTGGGGTTATTGGTGTAAATTATCCTAATGATCAGAGAGGGTCTGGGTTATTGGTGTAAATTATCCTTCGGAGTGGGTCTGTGTTATTGGTGTAAATTATCCTAATGATCAGAGAGGGTCTGGGTTATTGGTGTAAATCAGTGTTCTCCAAACTTTTTTTTCCGGGGACCCATTTTTACCAGCCGGCCAACCTTCGGGACCCAACCCAGCCGACCTTCGCGACCCACGCCGGCCGACCTGCGCGACCCACCATTTTCTCTTACCTTGTTTGCTGCTGACAAAAATGGAGGAAATGGTTTTGGGTCCCTTTGGCCCTCGTACACGCTCCTCTAATGGAACCTGTTGGATGAAGGTGTCGGAAAGTATGGAGTCTCCAACTGTCCAAAGTTCTGCATTTTGTTCTTGTACAATTATATCAAATAAAACTCCCCCGAACTTGTAAAAAAGAAATGAATAAAATAAATGAAAAAAATGAAAATTAAATGAATAAAATAATTGAATAAACACCCCCCCCGAACTTGTAAAACAAAAAGCTGCAACCGTTTTTATTAAAAAAGTGGCCGCACTGCGCATGCGCATAGTTTTGCATATGCACGCCGATGATCTGGCACGCATGCACAGTGCGGCCTTTTTACATGATCGTGGCCATTTTGAAGCACGCTTGCAGCCGGCGTTCTTAACAGCCGGTTGTTGCGTGCAGATTTGCGTGATCGGGTGCGCCATGACGGGCTGCTCCATGACCCTCCCGACACCAGCCCGCGACCCACCCGCGGGTCGCGCCCCCGAGTTTCAATGCCTGGTGTAAATTATCTCAATGATCAGAGAGGGTCTGGGGTTCTTGGTGTAAATTACCCTTCGGATTGGGTCTGGGTTATTGGTGTAAATTATCCTAATGATCAGAGAGGGTCTGGGTTATTGGTGTAAATTATCCTAATGATCAGAGAGGATCTGGGTTATTGGTGTAAATTATCCTTCGGAGGGGGTCTGGGATATTGGTGTAAATTATCCTAATGATCAGAGAGGATCTGGGTTATTGGTGTAAATTATCCATCAGAGAAGGTCTGGGGTTATTGGTGTAAATCTGTGTTCTTCAAACTTTTTTTCCGGGGATCCATTTTTACCAGCCGGCCAACCTTCGGGACCCAACCCAGCCGACCTTTGCGACCCACGCCGGCCGACCTGCGCGACCCACCATTTTCTCTTACCTTGTTTGCTGCTGACAAAAATGGAGGAAATGGTTTTGGGTCCCTTTGGCCCTCGTACACGCTCCTCTAATGGAACCTGTTGGATGAAGGTGAAGCCTTCCGAAATTGGAAAGTATGGAGTCTCCAACTGTCCAAAGTTCTGGCATTTTGTTCCTGTACAATTTTATCAAATAAACCCCCCCCCGAACTTGTAAAAAAAAAAGAATAAAATAAATGAAAAAAATGAAAATTAAATGAATAAAATAATTGAATAAAACCCCCCCCGGAACTTGTAAAACAAAAAGCTGCGACCGTTTAAAAAACAATGCGGCCGCACTGCGCATGCGCATAGTTTTGCACATGCACGACGATGATCTGGCATGCATGCACAGTGCGGCCGCATTTTTTTAACATCATCGCGGCCATTTTGAAGGCCGTCTGCAGCCAGCGTTCTTAACAGCCGGCTGTTGCGTGCAGATTTGCGAGACCGGGTGCGCCACGACGGACGGCTCAGTGACCCTCCCGACACCTGCCCGCGACCCACCCGCGGATCGCGCCCCCGAGTTTCAATGCCTGGTGTAAATTATCGCAATGATCAAGAGAGGGTCTGGGTTATTGATGTAAATTATCCTAATGATCAGAGAGGGTCTGGGTTATTGGTGTAAATTATCCTAATGATCAGAGAGGGTCTGGGTTATTGATGTAAATTATCCTTTGGAATGGGTCTGGGGTTATTGGTGTAAATTATCTTAATGATGAGAGAGGGTCTGGGCTATTAGTGTAAATTATCCATCTGAGTGAGTCTGAGGTTATTGGTGTAAATTATCCTAATGATCAGAGAGGGTCTGGGACTATTGCTGTAAATCAGTGTTCTTCAAACTTTTTTTCCGGGTACCAATTTTTACCAACCGGCCAACCTTCGGGACCCAACCCAGCCGACCTTCGCGACCCTCGCCGGCCGACCTGCGTGACCCACCATTTTCTCTTACCTTGTTTGCTGCTGACAAAAATGGAGGAAATGGTTTTGGGTCCCTTTGGCCCTCGTACACGCTCCTCTAATGGAACCTGTTGGATGAAGGTGAAGCCTTCCGGTGTCAGAAAGTATGGAGTCTCCAACTGTCCAAAGTTCTGCATTTTGTTCCTGTACAATTTTATTAAATAAACCCCCCCCGAACTTGTAAAATTAAAATAAATAAAAATTAAATGAATAAACCCCCCCCCCCCGAACTTGTAAAACAAAAAGGTGCGACTTTTTTTTTTAAAAAGCGCCCGCACTGCGCATGTGTGCCCGTTCATCGGCGCACATGCACATAGTTTTGCACATGCACGCCGATGATCTAGCACGCATGAACAGTGCGGCTGCATTTTTTTTTTACATGTTCGTGGCCATTTTGAAGGCCGCTTGCAGCCGGCGTTCTTAACAGCTGGCGGTTGCTCCCAGATTTGCGAGATTGGGTGCGCCACGACGGATGGCTCTGTGACCCTCCCGACACCCGCGGGTCGCGCCCCCGGGTTTCAATGCCTGGTGTAAATTATCTCAATGGTCAAGAGAGGGTCTGAGTTATTGGTGTAAATTATCAATCAAAGAGGTTCTGGGGTTATTGGTATAAATTATCCTAATGATCAGATAGGGTCTGTGTTTATTAGATAGATAGATACCAATGGGTATGATATAATTTTGATTACGGAGCCATGGCTGCAGGGTGAACAGGGATGGGAACTGAATGTCCCAGGGTTTTCAGTATTTAGGAAAGAGAGGCATAAAAGAAAAGCTGGTGGTGTTGCACTGCTGGTTAAAGAGGAAATTATCACAATAGTGAGAAAGGATATTAGCTCTGACAATGTGAAGTCTGTATGGATAGAGTTGAGAAATACCAAGGGGCAAAAAACATTAGTGGGTGTCATATATAGACACCTAAACTGCAGTGATGGTGTTGGGAATGGCATTAAACACAAAATTAGAGATGCATGTAATAAGGGAATATCGGTGATCATGGGTGATTTTAACCTTCATGTAGATTGGGCAAATCAAATTAGCCACAATGCCGTAGAGGTGGAATTCCTGGAGTGTATATGGGATGGTTTCCTTGATCAATATGTGGAGGAACCAACTAGAGAGCAGACCATCTTACACTGGATACTATGTAATGAGAAGGGAATCATTGCCAATCTGGCTGTGCGAGACCCCTTGGGGATGAGCGACCATAACATGATAGAATTTTTTATCAAGGTGGAGAGTGAAGTAGTTGATTCGGAGACTAGGGTTCTGAATCTTAATAAAGGGAACTATGAGGATATGAGGCGTGATTTGGCCTTGATAGATTGGGGAGAGTTACTTAAAGGCATTACCATGGATAGGCAATGGCAAACATTCAAGGAACGCATGGGGGAACTGCAGCAACTGTTCATTCCTGTCTGGCACAAAAGCAAAGGGGGTAAGAGGGCCAATCCATGGCTTACAAAGGAAATTAGAAATAGTATCCAATCCAAGGAAGAAGCATACAGATTGGCCAAGAAAAATAATAGGTCTGAGGATTAGGAGCAGCTTAGATAGAATTCAGCAAAGAAGGACGAAGGGATTGATTTAAGAAGGGGAAAGTACAGTACAAAAGCTTGCAGGGAACATAAAGACTGACACTAAGAGTTTCTATAGATATGTGAAGAGAAATGTAGGCCGCCTACAGACAGAAACAGGGGAATGCATAATGAGGGACAAAGAAATGGCTGAACAATTGAATACATACTTTGGTTCTGTCTTCACAAAAGAGGAGACAAATCAGATAGCAGAAACGCTGGAGAATGAAAGGTTCAGTGAGAGGGAACAACTGAGTGAGATTAACTTTTGTAGAGAAAAGGTGCCTGGAAAGTTGATGGGATTGAAGACGGATAAATTCCCAGGGCCTGAGAATCTGCATCCCAGAGGTGGCTTAAGGAGGTGGCTCTGTGTCAGGTGGGTTAGGCTGTTATATGAGGTTCCGATAGCGAGTGTGGCCACAAATAGGAGGAGGTCCGAGTACTTTCGGTTGCACCGAGGGACGAGACAGGGGTGTCCCCTGCTCTTCGCACTGGCTATTGAGCCCCTGGCTATGGCACTGAGAGAGTCGAGGAACTGGAGGGGGTTGGTGCGGGGTGGGGAGGAGCATAGGGTGTCGCTTTATGCGGACGACCTGCTGCTGTATATGGCGGACCCGGTGGGAGGAATGCCAGAGGTAATGAGGATCCTTAGGGAATTCGGGGACTTTTCGGGATACAAGCTCAATATGGGGAAGAGAGAGCTGTTCGTAGTTCAGCTAGGGGACCAGGAGAGGGGGATTGGCGAGCTCCCACTAAAAAGGGCGGAGAGGAACTTCAGATATTTGGGGGTCCAGGTGGCCAGGAGCTGGGGGGCCCTGCATAGGCTTAACTTTACAAGACTGGTGGAGCAAATGGAGGAGGAGTTCAAGAGGTGGGACGCGTTGCCGCTGTCCCTGGCGGGTAGGGTGCAGTCAATCAAAATGACGGTGCTCCCAAGGTTTTTGTTCCTGTTCCAGTGCCTCCCCGTGTTTATCCTGAAGGCTTTTTTCAGGCAGGTTAACAGGAGTATAATGGGGCTTGTGTGGGCGCGAGGGACTCCGAGGGTGAGAAGGGTGTTCCTGGAGCGGAGTAGAGATAGGGGGGGGGGCTGGCGCTGCCCAACCTCTGTGGGTACTACTGGGCCGCCAATGCGACAATGGTGTGCAAGTGGGTGATGGAGGGGGAGGGGACTGCATACAAGAGGCTGGAGACGGCGTCCTGTGTGGGTACGAGTCTGAGGGCGCTGGCAACGGCGCCGCTGCCGCTCCCTCCAAGGAGGTATACCACGAGCCCGGTGGTGGTGGCGGCCCTCAAAATTTGGGGACAGTGGAGGCGGCATAGGGGGGACGTTAGGGCCTTGGCGTCGACCCCATTACGGGGGAACCACCGGTTCGCCCCAGGAAGAACAGGTGGAGGTTTTTCGGGATGGCACAGGGCAGGGATACGAAAGTTGGGGGACCTGTTTGTGGACGGGAAGTTCGCGAGCTTGGGTGAGCTGGAGGAGAAGTAAGGGCTCCCCCCAGGGAACACCTTCAGGCACTTACAGATAAGGGCGTTTGCCAGACGGCAGGTGGTGGAATTCCCACGGCTACTGCCACACACAGTACAGGACAGGGTGCTCTCGGGGGGGGGGGGGGGGGGGGAGATCTCGGAAACTTACCAGGTGATGCAGGAGGAGGAGGAGGCCTCGGTGGTGGAGTTGAAAGGTAAGTGGGAGGAGGAGTTGGGAGAGGAGATCGAAGAGGGGACGTGGGCAGATGCCCTAGGGAGGGTGAACTCTTTCTCTTCATGCGCGAGGCTCAGCCTCATACAGTTTAAGGTGCTGCACAGGGCACACATGACCGGGACAAGGATGAGCAGGTTCTTTGGGGGTGAGGACAGCTATGTTAGGTGCTCAGGGCGCCCAGCAAATCACAGCCATATGTTCTGGGCATGCCCAGCGCTGGAGGAACTTTGGAAGGGCGTAGCGAGGACGGTGTCGAGGGTGGTAGGATACAGGGTCAAACCGGTCTGGGGGCTCGCAATATTTGGGGTGGCAGAGGAGCCGGGAGTACAGGAGGCGAAAGAGGCCGGAATTCTGGCCTTTGCGTCCCTGGTAGCCCGGCGAAGGATTCTCCTTCAGTGGAAAGATGCGAGGCCCCCAAGCGTGGAATCCTGGATCAGCGATATGGCAGTGTTCATTAAATTGGAGAGGGTGAAATTCGCCTTGAGAGGGTCGGTACAAGGATTCTTTAGGCGGTGGCAACCGTTCTTAGACTTTCTGGCAGAACGATAGACATTGGTCAATGGCAGCAGCAGGTGGGAGGGGGGGGGGGGGGTTTACTTTATTTTTGTTTATGTTATTTACACTGGAAGGGTCTGAGGGGGTGTATACACCTGTTGCCTTAAGTCGGGGTGTTAATGTTAATTTATTATTTAGGTACGGGGGGAGGGGTTTGGGGGGTTGCTTTTTTAGATTGTGTTTTGTACTTAACCCTGTTGGGTTCTTTTTTCTTTCTCATTTTGTTATTGATATTTTATGAAAACCTTTAATAAAAAATATTTTTTTTAAAAAAGGAGGTGGCTCTGGAAATAGCGGATGCATTGGTGGTCATCTTCCGGGATTCTATAGACTCTGGAACAGTCCCTGCAAGATTGGAGGGTAGCTCATGTCACTCCAATATTCAAAAAGGGAGCTAGAGAGAAAGCAGGGAATTATAGACCAACAAGCCGAACATCGGTAGTGGGAAAATGCTTGAATCCATTATCAAGGACTTTATAGCAGATCATTTAGAAAGCAGTGGCAGGGTCAGTCAGAGTCAGCATGGATTTATGAAGGGAAAATCATGCTTGACAGATCTGTTGGAATTCTTTTAAGGTGTAACCAGTTCAGTTGACATGGGGAAACCAGTCGATGTGGTATGTTTAGACTTTCAGAAGGCGTTTGACAAAGTCCTGCAGAAGAGATTGTGTAAAATTAAAGCGCATGGTATTGGGGGAAGTGTATTGAGGTGGATAGAACACTGGTTGGCAGAGAGGAAACAAAGAGTATGGGTTAATGGGTCCTTTTCAAATTGTCAGGCAGAAACTAGTGGGGTACCACAGGGATCGGTGCTGGGACCCCAGCTGCTCACAATGGATATTAATGATTTTGATGAGGGAACAAAATGTAACATCTCAAAGTTTGAACATGATACCAAGTTGGGTGGGAGGGTGAACTGTGACGAGGATGCAGAGATCCTACAGCATGATCTGGACAGTTTGGGTGAGTGGGCAAATCAATGGCAGATGCAATATAATTTGGATAGTTTCCTCCCACAAGTCCCGAAAGACGTGCTGTTAGGTGAATTGCATCTTCTGAATTCTCTCTGTGTACCCGAACAGGCGCCAGAATATGGCGACTAGGGGCTTTTCACAGTAACTTCATTGCAGTGTTAATGTAAGCCTACTTGTGACAATAAAGATTATTATTATTATTATTCACTTTGGAAGCGAAAACAGGCAGGCAGATTACTGCCCGAACGGTTGTAAATTGGGAGAGTGGAGTGTGCAACGGGACCTGGGTCTCCATGTGTGCCAGTCACTGAAGGGAAGCATGCAGGTGCAGAAGATGGTATAGAAGGCTAATGATATGTTGGCCTTCATTGCGAGAGGTTTTGAGTACAGTTGCTGCAATTATGAAGGGCCTTGGTGAGGCCACACTGGAGTATTGTGTGCAGTTTTGGTCTCCTTTTCTGAGGAAGGATATTCTTGCTCTCGCGGGAGTGCAGCGATTCCAGGGTTGGCGGGACTGTCATATGAGGAGAGATTGACTAGGTTAGGATTGTTCTCGCTAGAGTTCAGAAGAATGAGGGGGGGGGATCTCATAGAGACTTATAAAATTCTAACAGGACTAGACAGGGTAGATTCAGGGACGATGTTACCAATGATGGGTGTGTCCAGAATCAGGGGTCACAGCCTGAGGATTCAGGGTAAACCATTTCGGACAGAGATGAGGAGACACTTCTTCACACAAAAGAGTGATGAGCCTGTGGAATTCATTACCTCAGGAAGTAGTTGATGCTAAAACTTTGAATATATTCAAGAGGTGGCTGGATATAGCACTTGGGGAGAATGGGATCAAAGGCTATGGGGAGAAAGCAGGATTAGGCTATTGAGTTGGATGATCGTGATGAATGGCAGAGCAGGCTCAGAGGGCCAAAAGGCCGCCTCCTGCTCCTATGTATCTATGTATTGGTGTAAATTATCCTAATATAGAGAGGGTCTGGGTTATTGGTCTAAATTATCCTAATGATCAGAGAGGGTCTGGGTTATTGGTGTAAATTATCCTGATGATCAGAGAGGGTCTGGGTTATTGGTGTAAATTATCTCAATGATCAGAGAGGGTCTGGGGTATTGGTGTAAATTATCCTAATGATCAGAGGGTCTGGGATTATTGGTGTAAATTATCCTAATGATCAGCGGGTCTGGGATTATTGGTGTAAATTATCCTAATGATCAAAGAGTGTCTGGGGTTATTGGTGTAAATTATCCTTCGGAGAGGGTCTGGGGTTATTGGTGTAAATTATCCTAATGATCAAAGAGTGTCTGGGATTATTGATGTAAATTATCCTAATGATCTGAGAGGGTCTGGGGTTATTGGTGTAAATTATCCTTCGGAGAGAGTCTGGGCTATTGGTGTAAATTATCTATCGGAGAGGGTCTGGGGTTATTGGTGTAAATTATCCTAATGATCAAGAGAGGGTCTGGGGTTATTGGTGTAAATTATCCTTCGGAGAGGGTCTGGGTTATTGGTGTGAATTATCCTAATGATCAAGAGAGGGTCTGGGGTTATTGGTACAAATTATCTATCGGAGAGGGTCTGGGGTTATTGGTGTAAATTATCTATCGGAGATGGTCAGGGTTATTGGTGTAAATTATCTATCTGTGAGCGTCTGGAGTTATTGATGTAAGTTATACTTTAGAGAGGGTCTGGGATTATCTGTGTTAGCAGAGGAGAATGGAGAGCGAAGAAGGGCTTGAGGTTGGTGGTGGTTTTGAATTGCTGTTAGTGAGTGCTGCTTAAGGCCGTCTTAATTGTCGGTTATTGCAAACTATTTGGTAGGCTTCTGAAACACTTTGGGCTGAATTCTCCGCCTTGCGCCGCCAGAAACTGAGTTACCGATGAGGGGGAGGATCCAATGTCTGGTTTAAAACAGGATTGGCACCTGTCACCAATCTGTTTTAGGTGCTCCAGCCCCCCTCTGGCATTGGGATCCAGGTTTGTGCCTTGCGTCAATAGGAGGATGCAAATGAGTCATTAAGGCTCATTTAGTGCTTTTTAATCAGCTCCCTTCACGCTTGAGTGACTTTGATGTGGCCAGCTTGAAACTGACAGCACTTAACTCTGTTTGAAGTGGTCCAGGAGGATGGAGGTGAACGCCCTAGGGTGCACACCCTCTCGTCAAGGGGATACTCCCCCAACCTCTGCCTTGTCTGGACCGAATACTGTAAAGGCCCAACCTGGTGAACGAAGGTAGCGCCTTCCCGATGGGAGACTTCCTTGGAGACTGTAGACAGGGAGCCAGGTCAATGTGGGGTTTGTGGTCGCGACCCCGGCAGTCCGCGTGTGAACCAATTGTCCAGACACCCCGGTAGAGGCAGACACCAGCCCAGGGACCGTACTTTCCTTCTCAATGAGCCAGACAAGGAGAACGACTACATGTAGTTGAATTGCGTGGCAGCCCCCCTGGTGGCCCCCATTAAAGTTGCAGTGTGAGTGAATGGGCATCTGCTCGATATGAAATTGGACACTGGTGCGACAGTCGGCCAGAGAACATTTAACCGTATCAAACAGGGGATTCAGACCTTGGATTTGGCGGGCACCAATGCCAGGTTAGCAACCTCCACGGGAGTGCCGTTAGTTATTGCAGATACTGGGCGTACAATGGCGCAGTGCTTAGCACTGCTGCCTCACGGCGCTGAGGACCCAGGGTCACTGTCCGTGTAGAATGTGAACATTCTTCCCTTGTCTGCATGGGTCTCACCCCCACAACCCAAAAAGATTTGCAGGGTAGGAGGATTGGCCATGCTAAATTACACCTTAATTGGAAAAAAATAAATTGGGTACTCTAGATGGTTTACGTGCACTAATCTGTGCGCCTCCCAGTCATTCTGGTAAAGGGCCACGGGCCTAGCCTTTTGGGCCATGGCTGGTTGAACCATCTGCAGCTGCACATCCTCCAGATGGATTCTGATGGTTTGGGCGAGGTGTTGGGAAAATATCCTGAAGTATTACAACTCTGATTGGGGAAGATTAATGGGGCCATAGCCCGCATAGAGGTTGACCCAGAAGCCCCACAATGATATTTCAGGGCGTGCCTGGTTCCCTATGCCTTGCTGGAAAAGGTGGGGCCAGAGCTCAGTCAGCTGAAGTCCTTGGGTATCATCAAACCCGTCCGGTTCGCTGATTGGGCAGCGCCAGTGGTACCGGTAATGAAGTGGACAAAACGGTTTGTTTATGCTGGGACTAGAAATTGATTGTAAATGTAATTTCCCAGTTGGTCCCCATGCCCCGCATTGAGGATCTCTACGTGAAACATACGGGCGAGCATTCATTCACAAAGCTCAATATGAGCCACGCCTATTTGCAGCTTGGGATGGTTCCTGCCACCCGCAAATATGGCACCATCAGTACACTCGGGGGGCCTGTACGAGTATACACGGCTGCCTTTCGGAGTGTCCTCCTCCACCTGTGCTATTTTTCAGCAAGTAATTGAGAGCATCCTGCGAGGTCTGCCACGTGTGGTGGTTTATTTAGATAGGGTGTTGTTCACAGGAGCCTCTGAATAAGAACAACTTCGACAGCCTGGAAGCTGTGACAAATGGTTCTCTTGAGGCTGGTGTCCGCTTAAATGAGCGAAGTGCGTACTTCATGAGAGGTCTACTTCGTCTATCGGGTGAACTGCGAAAGTTTTCAACTTGTCGCAAAGAAGGTGCGCGCCAGCCAACAGAGCCTGACCCCAGCAGACTCCTCAGAACTTCATTCTTTCCTTAGTCTCATTAATTATTATGGAAAGTTTCTCTCAAACATTGCGACCACTTGCACCTTCTTCTGAAGAATCATGTATGGGCCTGGGGCCAGCCGCAGGAAACAGCTTTTCGGTGGATGAAGAAGCCTTAGTCGTCTTCCAGATTATTGACCCATTGCGATCGTGCCACACCCTTGTTCATCGCATTCGACGCTTATCCTATGGTATTGGGACCGTCCTGTCCCACCGAATGGAAGGGAACATCCTTTGTCTCCCGTACATTGGCTGCAGATCAAGGAGGGGAATCTGGCAGTGGTCTTCGCAGTGAAATGTTTTCACAAATAGGTCTACGGCCACTACTTCACCAACCTTATGATCATAAGCATTTGCTCGGGCTTTTCAAGAGGATTAGGCAATTCCGCCATTGCTTCCGCATGAATGCAGCGCTTAGTCTTGTCACTAGTTGCCTGCAAATATTCTTTTGAACATAGGCCGGAGATGCAAATTGCCAATGCCGATGCATTGAGCCTTTGTCGAGTGGCCCCTTATCGACCCCCAGGATGGTCGAGGTAGTTATGGTCCTGAATTTCATGCTCGCTTTACCTGCCACAACATTGCGGATCCGTGAGTGGACCCAGAGGGACCTGCTCCTATCAAAGGTTCGGCATGTGGCCTTATACAGTGGACACTATTGACAGCTCCCAGGCGGGTTAAGGGCATTTTCCTCTAAGCTGTCTAAGTTCAGTGTAAGGGATGGTATCCTGCTGTGGGGTACACGCACAGCCGTCCCAGACAAAGGACAGGAGTCCCAGACAAAGGACAGGAGTTGATCTTAAAAGATCTCCACACCAGTCTTCCAGGCGTGTCCAAGATTAAAATGCTGGCACGCAGTTATGTATGGTGGCTGGCCCTCGATGCAAACGTTGGGAAGATGGCCCAACATTGCCCCATTTGCCAAGAGCATCAGATGTTCCTGCCGGCCACACCCCTGCGCCATTGGGAATGGTTAGGCCAGCCATGGATCCAGTTGCATGCCGACTTTGCTCGTCCATTTCAGGGGTCCATGTTCCTCTTCCTGATTGACGCCCATTCGAAGTGGTATGAAGTGCACACAATGGCGGAAACTATGTCCCGGGTAAATATTGAGAAGTTGTGTTTATCATTTTGCACGCACTGCCTCTCTGAAGCACTTGTGACTGATGACAGCACTCCTTTCACGAGTGAGGAGTTCTCCAGGTTTATGAAGGCAAATGGTGTGTGGCATATTCGTATCGCTCCATACCACCTGGCATCAAATGGTTTAGCAGAGCAAGTGGTGCAAACAAACGGGGCCTCAAGAAACAATCTTCAGGATTAATGGACGCCAGGCTGGCTCATTTCTTGTTTTGTGACAGGATCACTCAGCATGCAGTTACTGGAGCTGATGGGTCGAAGACTTTGTAACCGTCTTGGCATGATTTTACCAGACATGGGTGTGAAGGTGTGCCACAACCAGGACCACTCAACATCGACCTTCCAGAGACTTTGTACCAGGTGACTAGGTGTTTGTTCGAAACTTTGCCGGCTGCACCCAGTGGACCCCCAGTAGTATCCTCCACCAGACAGGACTGGTCTCTTACCAGGTGCAAGCCCAGGGCTGTGCGATGTGAAGACACCTTGACCATATTCAGTCCAGGTGACCGCTTCTTCGGAAAATTCCTTGTTCTTGGAAACTTCTTCTAAAACGGCATTTGTGGCCTGATCAGGCCACAGCGGAACCCCAAAGGGTACAAGACGGCAAGGTGACTGATGTTGTCAATTCTGACTCGGATATGGAAACGCAGGTGGTCTCCAATGGGGACTCCTCGGATCCACAGTCTCGGGAATTGCAGCCGCCACGTCATTTGTATTGGAAGCAGCGTTCACCTTCGAGATACACGTCACCCGATCCAGCACCTCGAGTGCATGACGCCAAAAGGGTCCGGCACCCTCCATCACCACGGTGTTCGGACGATTCTTTGGACTTTGGGGGAGAGTGATATAACTAGCACAGATCTTATGGGGTAGGGATGATCAACTACCCCGTGGATCTTGCAGAATGCCAGCTCCTCCAATAAATGTGTGGGGGACCCTTAACAATACTTAGCTTTGTATAAATAGAGTCAGCCAGTAGGGCACTGACTAGAAAAGACCAAGTTCGGAACTACTGGAGCTGTGTATAATAATAGGAGTACAAGTTTTTATTTCAACCCACTTGGTGTGGATTCTTCGTTGCCCTTACAAAACGCAGAGTCTGGGGTCCCCAAGTTCAAATCTGCCACGGCAGATGGTGAAATTTGAATTCAATAATAATTGAATTAAAAATCTTAATGATAACCATGAAGCCATTGTCGATTGTCATAAATACCCATCTGCTTCACTAATGTCCTTCAGGGAAGGAAATCTGCCGTCCTTACCTGGTTTGGCCTACACGTGACTCCAGACCCACAGCAATGTGGTTAACTCTTAACTGCCCCTTCCAAGAGCAATTAGGAATGGGCAATAATTGCTGGCCTAGCCAATGACGCCCATGTCCCATGAATGAATAAAAAAAGTTTCTCTTTAAAACCCAATGACTATTGCTAACCTGTTGTGTGTTACTGGTTTGTACTGAGTTTAAAAGGGGAAGAAAAATACCAGAATATAAAAATATTGGCACATAGCTGACATTATTTCAATGTAAATAGCCAGATCAGAACTTTTCTTTCCCCAAGGTATCACACCTCAAAATCCTGAGAGGTTTTGAACTGGTAAACAGTGGAAAAATTGTCCCCCACTGATTGGTGTTTGAGTAACAGGGCACACAGAATGTGTTGAAGATGGGCAGGGTGGAAGTTCATGTGAAGCATAGTCGCCACATCAGACTGATGGGATCGAATGTGTTTCACGCTCTCTGAAATTCTCTGACTGAGAATGTCATGAGGAACCTGAAGGAGGAACTCGGAGAGGATTTTTTTTTCACAATGTAGGTTATTAGAATGCTCCACCACATTTGGCTATTGAGGCAGACACAGTGGCATCATTTGAAAGTGAATAGGACAAGGTATTTGAAAAGGAAATATTAAAAGACCGCGAAAGGGCAGGAAAATCGGCTAGCTGCAGTTGAAGTGCTGGCTCCTACCAAGTGTAAAGTCGCCATAATCCCAGATGACCATAGGCTGCTTGCTTTCCCCTTTTGAGAGGGAGAGCAGACTGGTGGTGGTTTAACCTGAGGATCACCGCACCTCAGGCGAGGGGCAAGGTTGAGAAGGCGGGCCTTCGTGAATAACCTCAGCCGGTTGTGGTAAACGTATTGCTACTGCAATTCACCACTGTATTATGTTGATGCCCCTGTGGGCTCCGCCTGTGGCTCCGTCCCCTCGGGAGTGGTATATAGATCTGCAGCCTGTAGGCGGCACTCAGTACAGAGCAGTCGCAGGCAGGCACAGATCTAGCTTGTTAAAACCACTGTTCACTTCTGCTAATTGTCTCGTGTGAATTGATGGTCGCATCAATTTAATAAGCTAAGATATCGCAATGGAAGCCATCCTCAAACCTGATCGACTGGAACTCGACTTAGCTCCGCTGCTTTGAGGCCTACCTCGCCTCCTCCTCCTCACCCGCCGTCACCGAGGCACACAAGCTGAGTCTCCTCAACACCCGGGTGAGCCACAGAATCTTTTTACTAATCGAGGACGCGACCACGTACGCAGACGCGATCGCAATCCTGAAAAGACATTACGTGAGGCCGGTGGCGCGGCCATTACCTGACCCGAGGGTGTTCCAGGCCTGTGCCGCGCGGCTGCCCGCCCAACACAGCTATTTCTGCGGTCAGAACCAGCACCCCAGGCAGCGTTGCCCAGCTCGGAACGCGACCTGCAGCGACTGCGTCAAGAAAGGACGTTTTGCCAAAGTCTACTTGGCCCGATCCAAAGTTCCAAAATCGCAGGCCCAACTCACAGGCCCGCAGATCCCGCTGCGTGCCTGCTGGTACCGCCACCTTCTGACGCGTCATCCGCCTCGTGCTATCCGTGGGGGCCGCCATCTTTAACTCAGCCCGACACGTGCGACTTATGGAGATCGCCGTCTTGGCCGCCATCTTCAACCCAGCCCGCCATGTACGATTCGTGGGGGCCGCCATCTTGGCCGCCATCTTCAATGCCACCCGACACGTGCGACCGACGGGGGCCGCCATCTTGGGACCTCCTCGCTACCACCGACCATGCCGACTACCCTCAGCTCGGCGCGGTCACTCTCGACCAGTCACGGCCCAAGCACCTCAAGAACTCCATGATGACCAGCCGGGTCAATGGGCACGAAATGCCCTGTCTGTTCGACTCCGGGAGCATGGAGAGCTTCATCCATCCAGACACGGTAAGGTGCTGCTCCCTCCACATTTCCCCCGCGTTCCAAACAATCTCCCCTGCTTCCGGATCACATTCAGTGCAGATCCTGGGGTACTGTGTCGCGAACCTCACGATACAGGGCGCCGAGTACACCAATTTTGAACTCTATGTCCTTCCCCATCTCTGCGCTCCTCTCTTGTTAGGACTGGATTTCCAGTGCAACCTCAGAAGCCTGACCCTGAAGTTCGGCGGACCCCTACCGCCTCTCACTGTATGTAGCCTCGCGACCCTTAAGGTCGCCCCTCCCTCGCTCTTCGCGAACCTCGCCTCCGACTGTAAACCCGTCGCCACCAGGAGCAGGCGGTACAGTGCCCAAGACAGGACTTTTATCAAGTCGGAGGTCCAGCGGCTCTTGAGGGAGGGGATCATCGAGGCCAGTAATAGCCCCTGGAGAGCCCAAGTGGTGGTCGTCAGGACCGGGGAAAAGAACCGGATGGTTGTAGACTACAGCCAGACCATAAATCGTTACACGCAACTCGATGCGTACCCCCTTCCCCGCATAGCGGATGTGGTTAATCAGATTGCACACTACTGGGTTTTCTCCACGGTAGATATGAAGTCCGCATACCACCAGCTTCCGATCCGCCCGGAAGACCGCCACTACACTGCCTTTGAGGCAGACGGCCGCCTCTTCAACTTCCTCATGGTCCCCTTTGGTGTCACCAATGGGGTCTCGGTCTTCCAAAGAACGATGGACCGAATGGTTGACCAGCACGGGCTGCAGGCCACGTTCCCATACTTGGATAATGTCACATCTGCGGCCATGATCAGCAGGACCACGACGCTAACCTTCAGAAGTTCCTCCAAACCGCCCAATCCCTTAATCTCACCTACAACAAGGAGAAATGCGTTTTCTGCACAAACCCACTAGCCATCCTCGGCTATGTCGTGGAAAACGTAGTCCTAGGGCCCGACCCCGACTGCATGCGCCCCATCCTGCAACTCCCCCTTCCCCACTGCCCAAGGCCCTGACAAGATGCCTTGGGTTCTTTTCATATTATGCCCAGTGGGTCCCCAACTATGCGGACAAAGCCCACCCACTTATCAAAGCCACCATCTTTCCCCTGATGACTGAGGCGCGCCAGGCCTTCAGCCGCATCAAGGCAGACATTACCAAGGCCGCGATGCAAGCGGTGGACGAGTCCATCCCCTTCCAGGTGGAGAGCGATGCGTCAGACGTCACCCTGGCGGCTACCCTTAACCAGGCAGGCAGGCCCGTGGCCTTTTCCCGTACCCTCAACGCCTCCGAGATTCGACACTCCTCTGTCGAAAAAGAAGCTCAAGCCATTGTGGAAGCTGTGCGACATTGGAGGCACTACCTGGCCGGTAGGAGGTTCACCCTCGTCACCGACCAACGGTCGGTAGCCTTTATGTTCAACAACACACAGCGGGGCAAGATCAAGAATGATAAGATCTTGAGGTGAGAATTGAACTCTCCACCTATAATTACGATATCGTGTATCGTCCTGGGAAGCTCAATGAGCCCCCAGATGCCCTGTCCCGCGGCACATGTGCCAGCGCACAAGATGACCGACTCTGGGCCATCCACAATGACCTCTGTCACCCGGGGGTCACCCGGCTTCTCCACTTCATCAAGGCCCGCAACCTGCCCTACTCCACCGAGGAAGTCAGGGCCATGACCAGGGACTGCCAGGTTTGCGCGGAGTGCAAGCCGCACTTCTACCGGCCAAACAAGGCTCACCTGGTGAAGACCTCCCGCCCCTTTGAGCACCTCGGCGTCTATTTCAAAGGGCCCCTTCCCTCCACTGACCGCAACATGTACTTTCTCAACGTCGTTGACGAACACTCCCGTCTCCCCTTCGCCGTCCCATGTCCCGATATGATCTCGGCCACTGTCACTAAGGCCCTGCACAGCATCTTCACCCTGTTCGGTTTCCCCACTTAACGTCCACAGTGACCGGGGTTCCTCTTTTATGAGCAATGAGCTGTGTCAGCACCTCCTCAGTAAGGGCATTGCCTCGAGCAGGACTACCAGCTACAACCCCCGGGGAAACGGACAGGTGGAGAGGGAGAACGCGAAGGTATGGAAGGCCGTCCTTCTGGCCCTACGGTCTAGAAGTTTCCCGCTGGCAGGAGGTCCTCCCCGACGCGCTCCACTCCATTCAATCGCTCCTCTGCACAGCCACGAACGAGACCCCTCACGACCGTCTATTTGTCTTCCCCAGGAAGTCCGAGTGTCTCACTTCCGCCCTGGCTGACAACACCAGAAGCACGTGAGGAGCCATAAGTCCGACTCCCTGGTCGAGAGGGTCCAGCTCCTACATGCCAACCCTCAGTATGGTGCACCGCGACGGACAACAGGATACAGTCTCCCTCCGGGATCTGGCACCCGCCGGTTCCCCTGCGATCATCACCAACGTGCCCACCCCCCCACACACCGCCTATCACCATCAACCAAATCCCTCACGGCGGGCTACCAGCTGCCCCCCTGGGGATCCTGAACACCGCCCACGCCCCTACACGGCCTGCACCCCACCCTTCCCCCATCGCCAACACACCGTGATGAAGCTCCAGATGACACGCTCCCGGAGTCAACTAATCCAACACCCGTGCTCGCAGCGAAGCCGGAGCTGAGGCGATCACAGAGAACGATTAAGGCTCCCGACAGACTCGATATGTGAGCCCACTTCACCCCCGCTGGACTTCAGTTTTTAACAGGGGGTGAATGTGGTGAATGTATTGCTACTGCAATTCACCACTATTGTATTGTATTATGTTGATGCCCCTGTGGGCTCTGCCTGTGGCTCTGCCCCCTCGGGGGTAGAATATAAACCTGCAGCCTGTAGGCGGCACTCAGTACAGAGCAGTCGCAGGCAGGCACAGATCTAGCTTATTAAAAGCACTGTTCACTTCTGCTAATCGTCTCGTGTGAATTGATGGTCACATCACCGGTACAGGAATTGAACCCGTGCTGGTGGCCTTGCTCTGCATCAGAAACCAGCTATCCCCAGCTCCTACCAACACAGTAGCATTGGGTTGAGTGGTCCTCCCATGTTGCTATTTACATAGGCGGCAGGTGAACAGCAGGCCAAGGTGAGAATGTCTAGCAGCATCCTGCATCCAAGCTTGAGAAGCTAGTGCTGATATGGTTTCTGGGAGGAGGGAGGGGGAGGGGAGATGCCTTATTTGTTAAAATGGGGTCCATTTTCAGCTTGTCTAACTCAGGTGGGACTGCATCAGCTTCTAGGCCAGGCTGCACTGTTCATTTTCAGCTGGTATTTCCTGTTACACAATCATGAAATGTTTCACACCGGCACCGCGTCACTGCCTCAGAAGAATGAGTTGGCGTATTTTGATAAGGAAGTTCCCTGCCGTGTTATTTTGCTGTTTCCTTGTTTAAGTCCGTCCTTGTTGACTGTTTCTGCAGAGAGGTGTTGCAGGGCATGGAGAGGTCTTTGTGTGTTGTTCGCTATGCTAACAGAGCAGTGAAAAGTTTTCAACTGCACTACTGTATTAGATTCTTCTAGCAGCAGGGAGCAGTGAAAATCT
This sequence comes from Scyliorhinus torazame, assembly GCF_047496885.1. Lineage (NCBI taxonomy): Eukaryota > Metazoa > Chordata > Chondrichthyes > Carcharhiniformes > Scyliorhinidae > Scyliorhinus > Scyliorhinus torazame. The sequence goes on along the minus strand of NC_092713.1, from coordinate 169,385,412 downwards.
ATGCAGTGTGTGTGGTTACAGCTGGCTGAGGAGGCTGACCATCCGTTGCAAGCACACACAAGGTAATGTGGGAATGAATCAGGGTTCAACCTGAGTCTGTTAACTCCCTGTCCTTTCTAATCTGGTTTTCCTGTGGTGTCAGTAAAAGTTGGTTGACCACTGTTGTCAGACACGATGCTGGCTCTAGGTCTGTGTGACTGGCTGACCGTCAGATATTTATGATACTAGCTGGATGGGTAAAGAAGTAACTGGCTTGGCAACAGGACACAGAAAGTAGCAGTGGAAGGGAGTTTTTTCAGAATGCAGATCTGTAACTAGTGGTGTTCCACAGGGATCAGTGCTGGGACCACTGTTGTTTGTAATATATATAAATGATCTGGAGGAAAATGTAGATGGTCTGATTAGCAAGTTTGCAGAAGACACGAAGATAGGTGCAGATAGTGAAGGTGACTGTCAGAGAATACAGCAGAATATAGATAGATCGGAGAGTTGGGCAGAGAAATGGCAGATGGAGTTCAATCCAGACAAATGCCAGGTGAAGCATTTTGGAAGATCAAAGTCAGGTGTGAATTATACAGTAAATGGCAGAATCCTTAGGAACATTGACATACAGAGGGATCTGGGCATTGAGATCCATAGTTCAATACAGGTGGATAAGGTGGTCAAGAAGGCATACGGCATGCTTGTCTTCATCAGCCAGGGCATTGAGTACAAGAGTTAGCATGTCATGTTACAGTTTGAACTTTAGTTCGGCCACATTTGAAATATTACATGTAGTTCTAGTCACCACTCCACCAGAAGGACGTGGAAGCTTTGGAGAGAGTGCAAAGAAGGTTTGCCAGGATGTTGCCTGGTCTGGAGGGTGTTCGCTATGAGGAGAGGTTGAATCAACTCGGATTGTTTTTGTTGGAAAGACGGAGGCTGAGGGGAGACCTGATTGAGGTCTACAGAATTACGAGATGTATAGACAGGGTGAATAGTCAGAAGCTTTTTCCCAGGATGGAAGACTCAATTCCATGGGGGCACTGGTTCAAGGCGAGAGAGGGAAAGTTTAGGGGAGGTGTGTGGGGGAACTTTTTCACAAGAGGGTGGTGGGCGCCTGGAACGCGTTGCCAGTGGAGGTGGTGGAGGCAGGCATGGTAGAAATGTTTAAGTTGTATCATGATAGACACATGAACGATCGGGGAATGGAGGGATAAGGATCATTTGGGCTATAAGTAGTAGGTCTAAATAAGGAATCTGGATCAACAGCTTGGTGGGCAAAAGGCCTGTTCCTGTGCTATAATGTTCTTTGTTCTATGATCCTCAGCTGTTTGCTTCCTTTGGGGCAGAGTTTAATAATGCTGACTCCTTTTACAGATCACCGGTGCTTTGCTGCTACCTGTTGTTGTCGGGAGGATGGGCTAGTGGCGTGGTTAAGACTCCAGATGCGAAGAGTACCTGCAGATAGCGGTAAGTGAGAAATATTGAAAACAATGATCAATTAGAGCTCAGGAGAAATATACCTCACTAAAAAGCAAGAACAATTTCAAAGTTTGTAGATGACACCAAATTGGTCGTTAACATTGAGGAAGAATGCAATAAAATTCAAGAGGAGATTAATGAACCTGCAGAATCAACTTGCAATTAGAAAATTAATTTCTGTATAGATAAGAGGTGCATTTTGGTAGGAAGAATAAGAAAGTCACATATTGTTTGTATAATAGTCTGAATGGACTTCTGGTGACGGCGGGCGGGAGGCAGCCGCACACTGGAGGGCTCCCGCTCGGGAATAGGAATTTTGGAGTTTTAACACCCGATCCCGGGGGTAATGGATGCTGAAAAGGCTGTAAGAAGGCACAGGGAGGAGAAATGTCCAAGTTTGGGAGAAAAACGGTCGTGAAAAAGGGGTTAACGGAAGTCCGCCGGTGAGTGGAAAAGTCAGCGCAGGAACTGTAAGGAAAGTAGAGGCTGGAGCACTAGGGGAGGCCGCATCGCTCACAGCAGAAGAAATGACCAAGGTGATGGCTGTGGAACTTGAAAAACAGCTCACAAAACACATGGAGTGCTGGTGGAGGACGCGATTGCCCCTGTGAGGGCAGTGGTATCAAGCACAGCGGCGGAGGTGCGGGAACCAGGTGAGACGCTGAAGGAAGTTGAAGAGGCATTATCGCAGCACGGTGATCAACTCACCTCAATGGGGAAGAAGTTGCAGAGGGTGATGGAGACCAACAAGGGTCTGCGAGGAAAAATGGAAGACCTGGAAAACAGATCCAGGCGACAGAATCTGAGGATTGTGGGTCTGTCTGAAGGGGTGGAAGGCTCGAGGCGACATAGTATTTTGCCACGATGTTGGCGAAGCTATTGGGGGAGGGGGGGCGATCCCTCCCGATATGAACTGGATCGGGCTCATCGGACGTGGAGGCCTATACCAAAGACGAGTGAGCCGCCAAAAGTAGTAACTCTTGTGTTTCTAGAGGTATAGCGTGAAGGAGAAAGTCCTGTGCTGGGCAAAGCAGAAGTGGGAGGTGCAATGGGCTGGAGCTGGTATACGTATAAACCAGGACTTTAAGGTGGAGCTGGCGAGGAGGCGGGTTGCCTTCAGCTGGATGAAGAAGGCACTGTACATCAGAAAGGTGCAATGCTGCATAGTATATCCAACTAAGTTGAGGGTGACCTACAAATCCAAGGACTTTTATTTTGGGACGGCGGAAGCAGCGGAGGAGTTTGCGAAGACAGAAGGACTGTGGCAGAATTGAGAATTGGTCGTGTACCGATGTAGCCTCATGTACATAGAACATAGAACATAGAAAATACAGCACAGAACAGGCCCTTCGGCCCACGATGTTGTGCCGAACCTTTGTCCTAGATTAATTTTTTCACTGTTTGTTGGTGTATGTACTGAATGAGTCAACGCTGTATATCTTTGGACAAGGGAAAGAGGTGGGACTTTCATTTGCAATGATGGTTCTTTGGGGCTTGGGTGTGTATGCGGGGGTTGTGTGCTAAAGGGGATTTCTTGGTTTTCCTGGGACCGGGCAAGGGGGAATGAGACCCGGGCGGGGGCCTCCACGCTGGCCGGTTTAAGCTGGCCAGTGAACGGGAGTGAGGTGGGGGAGGGGCTGCATCCATCAGAGCCTGGTAGAACAGGTTCCGGTGAGTCCAGCCGGGGTGAAAAGATGGGGGAAGTAACCGAGGTTGGGAGGGAGGAGTTTACAAGAGGAAGTGGAGGGGAGGAGTCTGGGAGGAGGGGTGAGGGGGTGGGGCGGGGGGGGGGAGGGGGGCAGTGTCTACAATTCATGGGTGTCATTCACCGTACTCTTTCGGGGATTGGATGGCATTGAATATTATGGGGGGGTGGTTGGGGGGTGGACTGTATATATCAATGGTGACCATAGGCGATGCCCGATTCCTTTTTCTTTTTTCCTTTCTTGTCCCCACCTTGGGAGGGTTTGTTTTATTTGATGCTTATATTGTCAGGTGGGCTGTTTGGGGTGATGGGAGAATGGGATCGTTGTTTTTGATAAGGGGATTGACATTGTATTTGTTACCGTTTACTGTCTGTTGGTGGGGTGAAGAAAATGTGAAAATGGAGAATAACAATATTTAATAAAAAATAATAGTCTGAATGGGGTGAAGGACAAAGGGACTCAGTGTATAGTTGGTGGGAAATATAAGAGCAAATATGGGAGTAAGTTACTGAAAAGTGGAGAAACAAAAGGACAGTAAGAGAGGATTTCAATTGATCAGTGTCAATTCAGAGGGAGGCGTTGAAGGGGAAGCAAGGAGGTTTCAGAACAAATATGTCCCCATAAAGAGGAAGGATGGGATTCACAAAACGACTGTCCCCTGAATGTCAGAGAGCATACAGAATAGGATAGGGCAAAAAAACAGAAAGCTTATGTCAGATGCCAATCACTCAATAGAGCAAAAGGTATCATAGAGTATAGAAAATGCAGGGGTGAAATTAAGAAGGAAAATAGGAAAGTAAACGGAGGCATGTAAAGTATTAGCAAGTAACGTCAAGGAAACCCCTAAGATGTTCAAGTATATGAAGGACAAAAGGATAACTGAGGCCTGAAAATGTGCGTATATGGAGACAGAAGGTTTTTAATGAGTACTTTGTCTGTTTTCACAAACGAGAGGGACAAAGCAGAAATGATAGTTAGAGGAATCTGAAGACTTCCGGTGGTGGCCATGGAGTGAGTGGTCGCACATTTGGCGGCGCCTGCTCAAGGTGGAATTGTTTGGTCCTTTTCACCGATATAGGGGGTGTTTGCTGGTGCAAAGTGCATGAACAGTGAGAGATAGAAATTCTTCTCCGGTAGGACCTGTTTATGGCTTATCGAACCAGGAGTGCAACGATCTCGGGACAACAATTTGTCCGGGAGGACTTTCGAAGCGTGAAGAGGGAAAGATGGTGGAGAGCTCTGGGACATCGTCCCTGATTCAGTGGTCTACTGAGCAATTGGTGAGAAATTGGTGGAGTTTCTGAACGCCAAGTTCCAGCAGCAGAGGCAGGAGGCCTCAGAAGACTTGGCTCAGGTGGCGGAGCCAATTAGGGTGGCTATTGAGAGAGTGGAGCAAAGGCTGGGAGTGCAGAGTTTGGCGTTCCAGAAGGTGGAGGAGTCGCTGGTGGATCATGTGGACCAGTTGGTCTGTTTATAGGCAGAGATTCGTGCTTGTGGTGGAGGGTCAGAAGCGGTTGAAGGAGAAGGTGGGGATAGAAAGATAGAGATATCTATCGATCTGACGAACTTGCAAAACTACTATTGGGCAGCAAAAATTGCAAAGTTAGGAAATGGGCGGTGGAGGAGTGGTTGTTCTGGGGGAGGATGGAGATGGCCTCATGTAAATAATAATCTTTATTAGTGTCACAAGTAGGCTTACATTAACACTGCAATTAAGTTACTGTGAAAAGCCCATAGTCGCCACATTCCGGCATCTGTTCGGGTACACACAGGGAGAATTCAGAATGTCCAAATTACCTAATAGCACGTCTTTCGGGACTTGTGGGAGGAAACCGGAGCACCCGGAGGAAACCCACGCAGACAAGGGGCAAACATGCAGACTCCACACAGACAGTGACCCAAGCTGGGAATCGAACCTTGGACCCTGGAGCTGTGAAGCAACAGTGGTAACCACTGCGCTACCGTGCTGCCCCAGCACGTTAGCACAGTGGGTAGCACCGTGATCAATTTGAGGGAATTATTACGTTCTCGCCGTGTTGACGGTGTGAAACCAGTTGCAGAATTTTAGAATACAAGGCATGTCCCTATGGGCGCTGATTTGTGACAATTATAATTTTGCCCCGGTGGGGTTGGATGTGAGGTTTCGGAGGTGGCGTCAGGTTGGTGATAGAATATTTTAGGGATTTGTTTGTTGGAGGGAGGTTTGCGGACTTCCAGCAGCTGGAGGGGACATACCAGTTGCCGAAGGAGAATGGGTCCAGGTATCTGCAGTTAGGGACTTCATGACAAAGGAGGTGGCTTCGGTTACGCCACTGCCATCCCGGCGCTGCAGGACATACTCCTGTTGAAGCGATAGAGTGTCCTGGTGGAGGATGTTAGGCATAAGTGGGAGGAAGAGCTGAGTGGAGCTTTAGGGGCTGGAGTGAGGAGTGAGGCTTTGCAGAGGATTAACGCTCCTCGTCGTGTGCAAAACTAAAGGTGCGATTCTCCGGCCTCGTTGCACTCGCGCTCAAGCGTAATAAGGCTAGTGAATAGCGGGAGAGGCCAAAACCGAGATCAGCGCTGGGCAGCAGTTTGCGATTTAACTGGCCCGCTCCCGTAGGCGAAATCGAGATCTCGCCGCAGCGTGGCGAGAAACCAATTATCTTCACTTAAGCCCCATTTCCATTCAATCAACGAGAGCGACCCCATATCCACCGGCCTCCCATCATTCAGCGACCTCCCCAGCGAGTGTTCACGCTGATGCCGATTCGTACTCCTTTTGAAATATGTGAACCTGGCGGAAGAGCTTCTGTGGGGAGGCGAGGAGGTGAGTAGCCATCTTTGCTCACAGGCAAAGAGCCAGGGGACGCTGGGCTTGCCATCCCAGTGCTCGAAGGGTGGGGGAGCCTCCGCAGGGGTGGGTTGCCATGGGAGTGGGGAGGGGTGGCAGCCGGGGAACTAGTGCTCGCGGCATCACCATGCCAACCCCTGGATCGTGTGCACCCATTCCAGGGGCAACCCATGTTCCCCACTGACTGCCGAGGCCTCTGGCCGTGTGGCTGGAGGCTATCGCTAATAGGGATTTGGCAATTGTGGTTCAGTGAGCACTTGATACATGCCAAGTGGATTCCTGTGGGTGGGTGGGCCATGTGGCATATGGGAGTCATTGCCTAGCATCCCAATCACACCTTGATGCCAGGACACTGCTTGGAAATTGCGGGAGGCAGCACCACTGACGCAACATCCGAACACCCAGGGGATGGGACACGGCTCCGGGGACATGTCCACGGCCGGAGGGTGGGTGAGCGCCACGGGGGGCGTGGGGATGCCTGGAGAGATGGGCAGAGGGTCCGGGGGTCAGCCCGCATTGCGGAAGAAAGTGACAGAGGCATCATAATAGTGGTGCAAAAAGTTGTTTAATATGCTGTACAATATCCCACTCCCGATGGTGCCCCCCTCCTCACCTCCTATCCCATTTGCCCTCCGTGATCCTCAATGTGCTTGGCCCTCCTAGCTCTACCACTACGTCTTGGCGTTTCCCCAGGATGCACATCTGAGATGGAGGCAGCCAGCTGCTTACCTTGTCCCATGGCCCTTGAAGCCCCTGGCGGGCATCCTCTGGGGCCAGAGGCCCTGGCTTATTTGGTGGCACATGCACAGTCGTGCCTCCCTGTCCCGTGTGCTGACCTCGAGATGCAGCCTCATCAGAGGGGTGGAACTCGAGGGAGCTGGTGGCCACCATCCCCACTCCATGGGACCGGTCCGACCTGGCACCCAAAGCCCCCTCCTCCCGATCGGTGCCCATAAGGTCTTGTGGTTCACCTTGGGAAGGAGGGGCAGCTGGTTTGAGCCCCTGCTGCCCCTTCATTGTCTGGTTCTGCCAACCTTGGCGGGTCCCCATGGTCTGTACCATGGTGTCAACGACCTCGGCGACTGGGATATGCTCTGCATCGTCTCGGCCATGCCTATCTGAGAGTGGGACATGTCCCGCAGAACCTCATCAAGGTCGGCCTGGTACATGGTGACATCCCACAGTGAGGCAGACATTCTGCCCAGGCCCGCAGCCATGGCAGACACCTACTGCGCAAAGCCTTGGACACCTTCACTCATGCTTCCGACGTCGTGCACCAGGCTCTCCACTGTGGTCATCAAATTAGTAGTGTTGGCCTCAGTGCAATGCATTGCTGGCGACATCTCCTGCATCCGTAGCCTCTGGGACTCCAAGCTGCTATGGATCTGCTGGAGCAACGCTGACCTCCCCCTCTGAACATCCCGGCCACCCCCTAATGTCTACATCAGCTCCGGGTAACCCACATCCAGAGGCTCAGCACCAGTCTGGGATCCAGCAGACCTCCGACTGCTGTCTCGCCTGGGGCTCCTGCCTCTACCTGATGAACGTAAGCAGCTGTGTGGTTCTCACCAGATTGTACCCCAAAAGCCTGACCACTAACGTGTCCCATCGAGATGTGTGTATCTGCGCTGGTGGAGGGTGGGGATCACAGCTGTGCCACAATCACGGTGGTATCCTCTGAGCTCTCCACTGAGATGTTCTCCTTGGAGTCAGGAAAGGGAGCCACCCAGAATGGGCCAGCGCCGACGGCTGGAGGACCTGCAGGAGAATGGACATGTGGTCAGTGGGATTTGATTTGATTTGATTTGATTTATTGTCACATGTACACTAAGTACAGTGAAAAGTATTTTTCTGCAGCCGATGGAACGTATACAGTATGTACATAGTAGACAAAAGGAATAATCAACAGGGAACTTTGACAAATGGTACATCTACAAACAGTGATTGGTTACAGTGCGGAACAAGGAGCCAAACAAAGCAAATAAATGAGCAAGAGCAGCAAAGGGCATCGGGAACGGATCAGTCCGAGGGGGAGTCATTGAGGAGTCTTGTAGCTGTGGGGAAGAAGCTGTTCCTATGTCTGGATGTGCGGGTCTTCAGACTTCTGTACTTTCTGCCTGATGGAAGGGTCTGGAAGAAGGCAATGCCTGGGTGGGAGGGGTCTCTGATAATGCTGTCTGCCTTCCTGAGGCAGCGGGAGGTGTATACAGAATCAATGTGGGGGTGGCAAGTTTGTGTGATGCGTTGGGCTGAGACCACCGTCTGCAGTTTCTTGCAATCAGGGACCGAGCAGTTGCCATACCAAGCTGTGATGTAGCCGGATAGGATGCTTTCTATCGCACATCTGTAGAAGTTTGTGAGAGTCGATGCAGACATGCCAAATTTCTTTAGCTTCCGTAAGAAGTAGAGAAGGAGGGATGGGTCATTCTGTAAGGCAATGACTGCTCACGTTTGACGGGTACCCCGGGTGCAGCCCAGTGGTTCCTCGCCTCTGCGCCGTCCGGCAGCCTACACGTGGCTGACCGATCTGTCCTCGGCCACCCCGATCACCTCCAGGACACGCACCTCGAAGGAGGTGAGGATTCTTATGTCTGGCACCTCTCTGCCAATCTGGGCCCTCTCCCACCAATTGTGGGAGAGCTCTTCCTGTGGAGATACAGAGGAGGTACCATTAGCCACACGCGTGGTTCAGTGTTGGGAGAGGGGATATGACAGCGGGGTTGGGAGGAGGAGGGGGGGGGGGCTGGGGGTCACTTGGAGAGTTGAGGGGATTGGATTGGATTTGTTTATTGTCACGTGTACCGAGGTACAGTGAAAAGTATTTTTCTGCGAGCAGCTCAACAGATCATTAAGTACATGAAAAGAAAATACATAATAGGGCAACAGAAGGAACACAATGTAACTGCATAAGCACCGGCATCGGATGAAGCATACAGGGGTGTAGTGTTAATGAGTAATAATGTTAGTCTTAGAATTAAGTTTTAAAAGATTAGAATGATTGTGAGTTAAGTAAAAAGTGGGTCTGTTAGGGAGAGCTCGCAGAGAGTCGCCTCTCTCCGGCGCCATCTTGAGTGGATGCTCCTTTGAGAGGGTGGGGGACATTGGCCGTTGGTGTCTACTCACTCGTGCTGCCCGGTGTAGGTGATTGACCTTCTTGGGCTGGTTTAGCTCAGTGGGCTGGACAGCTGGTTTGTGATGCAGAACAAGGCCAGCAGCGCGGGTTCAATTCCTGTACCAGCTGAGAATTCTGAATTCTCCCTCAGTGTACCCGAACAGGGGCTGGACTAGGGACTTTTCACAGTAACATCATTGTAGTGTTTTTAAAAAATATATTTTTATTCTCCTTTTCACATTTTCTCCCGCATTTACACCCATCAACAATAAACAATAATCAGCAACAGATATGTCAATCCCCAGAACAGTAACAACGCTCCCATCCTCCCACCAGCCCCCAAACATCAGCCCGCATGTTTACCCCCCCCCCCCTCTCTCTCTCTTCCCCCCCCCCCCCCCCCAACTAATGTTCGATGTTATCCAGTTCTTGAAAGTGCATAATAAATAGTGCCCATGACTTGTAGAACCCCTCCGAGCTTCCCCTCAGTTCGAACTTAACCTTCTCAAGAGTCAAGAATTCCAACAGGTCCCCCCGCCACGCCAGGGCACAGGGTGGAGAGGCTGCTCTCCATCCCATCAGGATGCGCCTTCGGGCTGGTCCGACACCCCGAATATGGCCACCCGGGGACCCGGCTCTAGTTTAACATGCACCACCTTGGAAATTACCCTAAACACCTCCTTCCAGTACTCCCCTAGTTTTGGACAGGACCAAAACATATGAACGTGATTAGCGGGCACCCCTCCCCCCCCGCAACGCTCACACACATCCTTTACTTCAAAGAATCGGCTCATCCTCGCCCTCGTGAGGTGTGCTCTATATACCACCTTCAGCTGTATCAGCCCCAACCTCGCACATGAGGTGGAGGCAGTCTCTCTCTGGAGCACCTCACACCAGACCCCTCCTCTATAACCTCTCCCAGCTCTTCCTCACACTTTGCTTTGATCCCTTCCAGTGGTGCCTTACCCTCTTCCAAAATAGCTCCGTACACTGCTGATACTTGCCCCCTTCTCCAGTCCCCTTCTCGTCAGCACCTCCTCCAGCAATGTGGAGGCCGGTTCCTCTGGCAAGCTCTGTATTTCCTTCTTGGCTAAATCCCAAACCTGCATGTAGCTAAACACTTCTCCCTGCTCCAGCACATACTTCGCTTCCAGCTCCCTCAATCCTGCAAACCGACCTCGAAGAAACAAATCTTTTAGCGTCTTAATCCCCCTCTCTTCCAACCCACTTCCCTGGCTCAAATCTGTGGTTCCCCCGAATCGGCATTTCCCTTGACCCTGCCCCCAACCCGAAGTGTTGGCGAAACTGCCTCCAGATTTTCAATGAAGCTATTATTACCGGACTCCCTGAGTATTTCCCCGGAGCTATCTGGAGCGGTGCTGTTGCGAGTGCTTTCAGCCCCGACCCCCTGCACAAACTCTGACCCACTGGGAATCAACCCCTCTGTCCCAGCTCCGCACCTTCTCCACATTCGCCGCCCAGTAGTAGTACATCAGGTTCGGGAGACCAAAACCCCCTGCCTGCCTTCCCCCTCTGTAGCAACACCTTTCTCACTCTGGCCACCTTCCCTCCCCATATGAACGAGGTAATCCTTCCCTCAATCTCTCTGAAAAAAGCCTTTGGCAGGAAAATCGGTAGGCATTGAAAAATAAACAGAAATCGCAGCAACACATTCATTCTAACCGCCTGGACCCGACCCGCCAGTGACAGAGGAAGGCCATCCCACCTTGCCAGATCGGCTTTCACTCTCCCACCAAACTAGTGATGTTATACCTGCGAAGCCTCCCCCGCTCCCGGGCAACCTGCACCCCCAGATACCTAAAGTGAGTCCCTGCCCTACGGAATGGCTGCCCCTACCCCCGGCTGAGACACCACAAAATACTCACTCTTATCCAGGTTCAACTTGTACCCCGAGAAAGACCCAAATACCCACAGTAGCTCCAATATTCCTCCTATCAACGCACTCGGTTCCGACACATACAGCAGCAAGTCGTCGGCATATAAGGACACCCTATGCTCTATTCCCCCCCCGCACTATTCCTATCCATGCTCCCGAACTTCTCATTGCGATGACCAATGGCTCAATCGTAAGTGTAAACAGCAGGGGGGACATAGGACATCCTTGTCTCGTCCCACGGTGGAGAGAAAAGTATCTCGAACTGATATTGTTTGTGCGGACAGTCACCTTCGGCTCCTTATATAATAGCTTTACCCAGTTCACAAATCTTGGTCCAATCCCAAACCGCTCCAGCACTGCCATCAGGTACCCCCATTCTACCCGATCAAACGCCTTCTCGGCGTCCAATGCCACAACCACCTCTGTTTCCTTCCCTTCAGCCGGTGCCATAACAACGTTCAAATCCCTCCTAATATTCGAAAACAGCTGCCTCCCTTTCACGAACCCCGTCTGATCCTCCCCTATCACCTTCGTGAGCCACTCCTCCAGCCTGCCCGCCAGTACCTTCGCCAATACTTTTGCGTCCACATTCAGAAGTGATATGGGCCTATACGACCCACAGTCCGTCGGATCCTTATCTTTTTTTAGCAACAGAGAAATCAATGCCTGCCCCAAGGTTTGCTGCAACACCCCCTTCCCTATCGCCTCCTCAAACATCCCCACCATCAGGGTGTCAACCAATCTGAATTTTTTAGAATATTCCACCGGAAACCCATCCAGCCCTGCCATCTTCCCTGACTGCATCTTCCCAATTGCATCCTTTATCTCCTGCTCCACTATTGCTCCTTCTAACGTAGCCCTGTCCCCCTCCCCTAGCCTCGGGTACTCCAACCCATCTAGAAATTGCTGCATCTCACGGTCTCCCCCGGGTGGCTCTGACTTGTACAACCTCTCATAAAACTCTTCAAAAGCCACCATCAACTTCCCTGCCCTATCCCTCACCTGACGAATTTCCCTTCCCGCTGCCTCCCTCCGGAGCTGACCTGCTAACATGTTTATAAACTGCACCCTTGCTCGCCTCAGTTGGCGCACCGCCTTCCTGGTGGACAGTCGGTCGAAGCTCGCCTGTAGTTCCTTCCTCTTTTCCAGCTTCGCTGGGTCCCCATCTTCTGCATACCTCCTATCTAGCTCCAACATCTCATCTATTACCCTCTGCCGCTTCAACCTCTCCTCTTTGTCCACCCTGGTCTGAAACAAAATTACCTTCTCCCCCCCCCCCCCCCCCCCCCCCCCCCCCCCTCACCACCGCCTTTAGAGCCTCCCAGACGACTGCCTTCGACACCACACCCGTACAATTGAAACCTACATATTCCTTAATTACCTTTTCAATTTTCTCACAGAACACTTGGTTCCCCAAAAGCCCCACATCCAGTTTCCACCCCGGTCTCTGCGCTGCCCCCTTCTCCAGCACCATATCCACCCAATGTGGAGCATGATCAGACACTGCAATTGCAGAGTATTCCGACCCCTTGACTCCAGCCAGCAAAGCCTTTCCCACCACAAAAAAGTCGATCCGCGAGTATACCTTATGGACCGCTGAGAAAAACGAGTACTCCCGTTCCCTTGGGTGCAGGAACCTCCATGGGTCCACCCCTCCCATTTCCACCATTAGCCCAGCCAGCGCCTTCGCCCCCCCCTGATGGGACCAGCGAGCGCGGCCGTGATCTGTCCAACCTTGGCTCCTGCACCAAGTTCCAGTCCCCCCCCCCCCCCACAATCAGCTCATGTGTGGCCAAGTCGGGAATGGCCCCAAACACCTTCCCCGCGAATCCCACATCGTCCCAATTGGGACCTTATACACTTAACAGCGCCACTAATCTCCCCTCCAGCGCCCCTGCCACAATCACATATCTACCCCCCTGATCTGCCACCACCTTCTCCATCTGGAAGCGTACCCTTTTGCTGACCAACACCGCTACCCCTCGAGCCCTTCCATCAAATCCGGAGTGAAACACTTGGCTAACCCAGCCCTTTTTAAGTCTCACCTGGTCCTTCACCCTCAAGTGAGTCTCCTGCAGCATTGCTACATGGGCTTTCAAACTTTTAAGATGCACAAGCACCCTTGACCTCTTGACCGGACCTCCTAGCCCTCTCACGTTCCATGTGACTATCCTTACTGGGGGTCTCTCACCCCCCTTTACTTCATTGTAGTGTTAATGTAAGCCTACCTGTGACAATAAAAGATTATTTATTTAATATTCTTCCTGCTCTGCTGGCCAGTTCTCTTGGTCATACTGTTGGAACTAACGGCTGCTGCCATCTCATCTCAGGCAGCACTGGCTGCCTTGTGGCTCACCCTCCGGGATCCCCGGGGCAACAGGACAACGCTCCTGGTCTCCACCGCGTCCAGGAGCCTCCCCAGGTTAGCGTCCCCCAAACTTATGGCTGGTTTCATCGGCGCCATTATTGCGAGCTGGCTGGGGTTAGCGGAGCAAGTGCAGCTTAAGTGCTGCTCGACCTTGTTAGCGGGGGCCTGACGAGCGCGGTACAGGCGAATTGGCTGGTGGTGCATTATTTGCAGCGAGAAGCCCATGAGATCTCATTAAGTGGACCGATTAACATTGAATTACGTTTCGCTGGGCGAGCGCCGGGAAGCTCGCAGCAATTTCCGCTCGCTAACCCGCTGTTTTCTGGAGAATCGCACCCTAAGTTTCATCCAGTTCAAAGTGATACACTAGGCCCACACAACGGTGTCCAGGAGTCGGTTCTTTCCAGGGAAGGAGGATAGGTCTGGGCGGTGTGTGTGGAGGCCAGCAAACCATGTCCACATGTTTTGGGTGTGCCTGAGGTTGGGAGATTTTAGACCGGATTTGCAGATATAATGTTGAATATTTTGGGAGTCCAGAGGTGGCAATATTTGGTGTGTCGGAAAATCCGGGAGTACAGGTGGGGAGAGAGGTCGATGTTTTGGCCTTTGCCTCTCTGATAGCCTGGAGGCAGATTTTGTTGTGCTGGCGGGACCCGGAGCTGCCGAGCGTAGGGATGTGGGTGAGCGAGTTGGCAGTGTTTGCCAACAGAGGTGCAGAGGAGGGCTTCACCTCGAGGTGGAAGCTGTTCATCGACTTCTTTAAGGAGTATTGTGTCATCACGGGAAGGGGGGAGGAGGGGTGGATGGGGGTTGGGGGAGTTATTTTCTGTTTGGGGTGGAGGTCTGGGTTAAAAGTTATAAAAGCAGGCTTCGGGGTGGGAGAGGGTAGAGTGGGCCGGGATATTTCTGGGGAGTGTGTGAGGATGTTGTGGCCGTTTGCTGTTGCCATTGTTAGTTTTTGTTCTTTATTTATATATTTGAAAATGCCTCCAATAAAGTTTTTTTTAAAAAAAGAGGAATCTGAAATGTTGGATGGGATCAACATATTCACGGCAGAAAAATAAAGGTGTTTATTTTCTTTGAAAGTGGAGATACCCCCAGTCCCGGGTGACCCGTGTGAAATGTATCCCAGGCTGCTAAGGGAAGAAATAGTGGAGGCTTTGACCATTATTTTCCAATCCTCTCTGGCTACAGGCGTGGTGTTGGAGGACTGATAATGTTGTACCGTTGTTTAAAAAGGGGGAGACTGAATCATTACGGATCAGTCAATCTAACCTCAGTGGTGGGGAAATTGTTGGGACAATTCTGAGAGATGGTATATCCTTTACAAAGGACTTTTAATTGGGGACAATCAACATGGATTTATTTAGGGAAAACAATATCTGACTAACTTGATCGAATATTTTGAGGAGGTGACAAGGACAATTGATGAGGATAGGAAGTTTGTAAAAATGTAAATATTGCCACTGGTAGCAAGAGAGAGCTGACTGGCAGTGGTTTCACTTCAGGGTCACCACATCTCAGGCCAGGGGCAAGGTTGAGAAGATAGGGGCCTTCATGAATAAGCTCAGCTCATTCGTAAATTGAACCCATGCTGTTGGCGTCACTCCACATCACAAACCAACCATCCAGCCAACTGAGCTAACAGAGTTAGAACATAAGAACTAGGAGCAGGAGTAGGCCACTGGCCCCTCGAGCCTGCCCTGCCATTCAATGAGATCATGGCTGATCATTTTTGCACTCAGCTCCACTTTACGGCCCGAACACCATAACCCTTAATCCCATTATTCTTCAAAAAACTATCTATATCTTAAAAACATTTAATGAAGGAGCCTCAACTGCTTCGCTGAGCAAGGAATTCCATAGATTCACAACCCTTTGGGTGAAGAGGTTCCTCCTAAGCTCAGTCCTAAATCTATTTCCCCTTATTTTGGGCCTATGCCCCCTAGTTCTGCTTTCACCCGCCAGTGGAAACAACCTGCCCGCATCTATCCTATCTATTCCCTTCATAATTTTAGATGTTTCTATAAGATCCCCCCCACATCCTTCTAAATTCCAACGAGTACAGTCCCAGTCTACTCAACCTCTCCTCGTTATCCAACCCCTTCAGCTCTGGGATTAACCTAGTGAATCACCTCTGCACACCCTCCAGCGCCAGTACGTCCTTTCTCAGGTAAGGAGACCAAAACTGAACACAATACTCCAGGTGTGGCCTCATTAACACCTTATACAATTGCAGCATAACCTCCCGAGTCTTAAAACTCCATCCCTCTAGCAATGAAGGACAAAATTCCATTTGCCTTCTTAATCACCTGTTGCACCTGTAAACCAATTTTTGCGACTCATGCACTAGCACACCCAGGTCTCTCTGCACAGCAGCATGTTTTAATATTTCATCATTTAAATAATAATACCGTTTGCTATTATTCCTACCAAAATGGATAACCTCACATTTTAAAAAAAATAAATATATTTATTCAAATTTTCAACAACCCCCCCCAACAAGAAAAAGAAACAAAAACACAACAAGCAGAAATTATACATTGGATTTCCCCCAAGCACAATAACCCCCCCCCCCCCCCCATGTAACAGTAGAAAACACAAATAGGGAAACACCCCTCCCCCCTCGCCCCTGGGCTGCTGCTGCTGCTGACCTCCTCCTAACACTCCGCGAGATAGTCTAGGAACGGTTGCCACCGCCTGGAAAACCCTTGCACAGACCCTCGCAAGGCAAACTTTATCCTCTCCAGCTTGATGAACCCTGCCCTGTCATTGATCCAAGCTTCCACACTAGGGGGCTTCGCATCTTTCCACAGTAACAAAATCCTCCGCCGGGCTACCAGGGACGCAAAGGCCAGAATACCGGCCTCTTTCGCCTCCTGCACTCCCGGCTCGTCCGATACCCCAAATAATGCTAACCCCCAGCTCGGCTTGACCCGGGCGTTCACCACCTTGGACATAGTCCTCGCAAAACCCCTCCAAATCCCATCCAGCGCCGGGCACGACCACAACATATGGACGTGATTTGCTGGGCTCCCCGAGCACCTCCCACATCTGTCCTCCACCCCAAAGAACCTACTCAACCTCGCCCCTGTCATATGCGCTCTGTGAGTAACTTTAAACTGTATTAGGCTGAGCCTGGCGCAAGAGGAGGAAGAGTGACCCCTACTCAGGGCATCAGCCCAAAGACCCTCATCTATCTCCTCCCCAAGCTGCTCCTCCCATTTGCCCTTTAACTCCTCCACCGAGGCCTCCTCCTCTTCCTGCAGCTCCTGGTAAATCGCCGAAACCTTGCCTTCTCCAACCCATACACCCGAAATCACCCTGTCCTGAATCCCACGTGTCGGAAGCAGCGGAAATTCCCTCACCTGCCGCCTCACAAACGCCCTCACTTGCATGTAGCTGAAAGCGTTTCCCGGGGGTAGCCCAAACTTCTCCTCCAGCGCCCCTAGGCTCGCAAAGATCCCATCGATGAACAGGTCTCCCATTCTTCTGATCCCTGCCCGATGCCAGCCCCGAAGCCCCCCATCCATCCTTCCCTGGACGAACCGATGATTCTCCCGAATCGGGGACCAAACCGAGGCTCCCACCTCACGCCTATGTCGCTTCCACTGCCCCCAGATCTTCAGCGTCGCCGCCACCACCGGATTCGTGGAGCGGCAGCGGTGCCGTCACCAGCGCCCTCAGGCTCGCGCCCACGCAGGACGCCATCTCTAGCCTCTTCCACGCCGCCTCCTCTCCCTCCATTACCCACTTACGGATCATCGCCATATTGGCTGCCCAATAATAGCCACATAGATTCGGCAGTGCCAGCCCCCCCCTGTCCCTGCTACGCTCCAGAAACACCCTCTTCACCCTCGGGGTCTTATTCGCCTACACAAATCCCATGATGCTCCTGCTTACCCGTTTGAAAAAGGCCTTGGGGATCAAAATGGGAAGGCACTGGAACACAAAGAGAAACCTCGGAAGGACAGTCATTTTGATCGCCTGCACCCTACCCGCTAGTGAGAGTGGCAGCATATCCCATCTTTTAAAATCCTCCTCCATCTGCTCCACTAACCTCGTCAAATTCAGCTTATGCAGGGCCCCCCAACTCCTAGCTACTTGGATCCCCAGGTACCGAAAGCTCCTTTCCTCCCTCTTCATCAGTAGCTCGTCTATTCCCCTTCCCTGGTCCCCTGAATGCACCACAAAGAGCTCACTCTTCCCTACGTTGAGTTTATACCCCGAAAAGTCCCCAAACTCCCTAAGGATCCACATAACCTCCGCCATCCCCTCCACTGGGTCTGCAACATACAACAACAGGTCATCGGCATACAGCGACACCCGGTGTTCCTCTTCCCCCCCGAACCAATCTCCTCCATTTCCTGGACTCCCTCAGTGCCATGGCCAGCGGCTCAATTGCCAGTGCAAACAACAAGGTGGATAAAGGACACCCCTGCCTCGTCCCCCGGTACAGCCGGAAGTACTCCGACCTCCGCCGGTTCGTAGCCACACTCTCCACAGAGGCTCTATATTGCAGCCTGACCCAACTGATGAACCCCTCCCCGAACCCAAACCTCCGCAACACTTCCCAAAGATACTCCCACTCCACCCGATCAAAGGCCTTCTCCGCGTCCATAGCTGCCACGACCTCCGCTTCCCCCTCCACCGAGGGCATCATAATCACATTGAGGAGCCTCCGCACATTATTATTTAGCTGCCTACCCTTCACAAATCCCATCTGGTCCTCCTGAATCACCCCCGGGGCACAATCCTCAATTCTCGTAGCCAGCACCTTCGCCAGCAACTTAGCATCAACATTGAGGAGCGAGATCGGTCTATACGACCCACATTGCAATGGATCCTTGTCCCGCTTCAAAATCAGCGCCCTGGACATTGCCGGGGGCAAGGTCCCCTCTCCCTCGCCTTATTAAAAGTCCTCACTAGCAACGGGCCCAGCAGGTCCACGTATTTCCTGTAAAATTCAACCGGGAACCCATCCGGCCCTGGGGCCTTCCCCATCTGCATGCTCCCCAATCCTTTAACCAGCTCCTCCAGCCCAATCGGCGCCCCCAAACCAGCCACCTGCTCCTCCTCCACCCTCGGGAACCTCAGCTGATCTAGGAATCGTTGCAACCCCTCCTCCCCTGCTGGGGGCTCAGACCTGTACAGATCCCCCTAAATACCATGTTTATTCTCACCGCACTCCGCACCGTATTCCCCCCCCTCTATCCCTAACTCCACCAATCTCCCTCGCTGCCTCCCTCTTATGAAGCTGATGTGCCAGCATCCGACTTGCCTTCTCCCCATACTCATACGCCGCCCCTTGCGCTTTCCTCCACTGTGCCTCTGCTTTCCCCGTGGTCATCAGGTCGAATTCCGTCTGGGGGTTCTTTCGCTCCCCAAGTAGCCCCTCCTCGGGGGCCTCTGTATACCTCCTGTCCACCCTTAAAATCTCCCCCACCAACCTCTCTCTCCTCTCTCTCCTCTCCCTGTGGGCCCTAATGGAGATTAGCTCTCCCCTGACCACCACCTTCAACGACTCCCAGACTACCCCCATCTGCACCTCCCCGTTGTCGTTGGCCTCCCAATATCGTTCAATACACCCCCGCACCCGCCAGCACACCCCCTCATCCGCCAACAGTCCCACATCGAGGTGCCACAGCGGGCGCTGCTCCCTTTCCTCCCCCAACTCCAGCTCCACCCAATGCGGGGCGTGGTCATATACGTTCACCAGTACCACCCGCACCCCCTGCAACCTACCGCTCACCATCACATATCGACCTCCATTATCCGCTACAATATTCAGTACCTCGAACGACACCCGCTTCCCCACCAGTATTGCAACTCCTCTGTTCTTCGCATCCAGCCCTGAATGAAAATGAAAGATCTGTCCAACACATCCCTTTCTCAGCCTAACCTGATCTACCACCTTCAGATGCGTCTCCTGGGGCATAACCACGTCTGCCTTCAGTCCCTTTAAGTGTGCGAACACCCGGGCCCTCTTGACCGGCCCGTTCAGGCCCCTCACATTCCAAGTTATCAGCCGGATCAGGGGGCTACTCACCCCCCCCCCCCCCCCCCCCCCAGCCGACTAGCCATCTCCTTTTCTAGGCCAGTCACGTGCCCGCGCCTCCCGCACCCTCCAGTCCCGCAGGCGGCGGACCCCCGCCCCGACTACCTCTCCTACTTCCAGCTCCCCTTTGGCCAATACAGCAGCAACCTAGTTCCCCCCGTTAGATCCTCATCTAGCCATTTTGCCCCCCCCCCCCCCCCCCCCATGACACTCCCGTAAGTCAGCTGACTCCTGCTGACCCCGACCCCTCCCGCCATTCCATCGACCCCCCAGGGTGAGAATGCCCCCACCACTTGGCAATCAGTAAGCGCTCCTTTCCAGCACCGCCTTCCCCCCGCCCCCCCCCGGCTCCACCCCCATCTTTCCCAAACACGGGAAAAAGCCCGCGCTTTCCGTCTGAGCTGACCCCGCCCCCTCTGGTGCAGCTCCTTTTTTGTGGCCTTACCCCAACTCCCCATCCCCGGGCCTCCACCACCCCCCTTCCTCCGCGGGGCCCTGCCCCTCCAACACCGACGCCCACGCTCTCCCACAGCCGCCACATCAAATCCATTCACCCAAAACAAAAAGAACGTTCCCCAAACGCAGGAAACCCCCCCCACCCCCAACGACAAACCCTCCGTTTGAGTCCAACTTTTCAGACAGGATAAAGTTCCATGCCTCATCAGGCATCTCAAAGTAGTGGTGCCGATCTTGGAATGTGACCCACAATCGCGCTGGCTGCAGCATCCCGAACTTCACCCCCTTCCGATGGAGAACCACCTTAGCCCGGTTAAAACCAGCTCTCTTCTTAGCCACCTCCGCACTCCAGTCCTGGTAGATTCGGACCTCCGTGTTCTCCCACCTGCTGCTCCGTTATTTTTTGGCCCATCTCAGGACGCACTCTCTGTCCAGAAAGCGGTGGAACCTCACCACTACAGCCCTTGGAGGCTCGTTGGCTTTGGGTCTCCTTGCCAGGACCCGATGAGCCCCATCCAGCTCCAAGGGCCTCGGGAAAGCTCCCGCGCCCATCAGCGAATTGAGCATCGTGCTCATATATGCCCCAGCATCGGACCCCTCCACTCCTTCGGGGAGACCCAGAATCAGAAGACTCTTCCTCCTCGACCTATTCTCCAGGTCCTCAAATTTTTCCTGCCACCTCTTGTGTAGTGCCTCGTGCGCCTCCACCTTCACCGCCAAGCCTCGTCCTCGTTCTCCGAGGCTTTTTGCCGCACTTCCTGGATCGCCGCCCCTTGGGCCTTCTGGGTCTCCACAAGCTTCTCAATCGACGCCTTCATTGGTATCTTCTGCACTTTTTGCTTTACCACTCATCTTAGTGCCGTCTGCAAACTTGAACACATTGCCCTTGGTCCCCAACTCCAAATCATCTATGTAAATTGTGAACAATTGTGGGCCCAACGCTGAACCCTGAGGGACACCACTAGCTACTGATTGCCAACCAGAGAAACACCCATTAATCCCCACTCTTTGCTTTCTATTAATTAACCAATCCTTCATCCATGCTACTACTTTACCATTAATCCCATGCATCTTTATCTTATGCAGCAATCTTTTGTGTGGCACCTTGTCAAAAGCTTTCTGGAAATCCAGATATACCACATCCATTGGCTTCCCGTTATCTACCGCACTGGTAATGCCCTCAAATAATTCCACTAAATTAGTTAGCACGACCTGCCCTTTATGAACCCATGCTGCGTCTGCCCAATAGGACAATTTCTATCCAGATGCCTTGCTATTTCTTCCTTGATGATAGATTCCAGCATCTTCCCTACTACCGAAGTTAAGCTAACTGGCCTATAATTATCCGCTTTCTGCCTACCTCCTTTTTTAAACCGTGGTGTCACGTCTGCTAATTTCCAATCCGCCGGGACCACCCCAGTCTAGTGAATTTTGGTAAATTATCACCAGTGCCTTTGCAATTTCCCTAGCCATCTCTTTTTAGCACCCTTTGATGTAGTCCACATGGATTTTAGCAAGGATTGATTACGTGCCACATGGAAGATGGTCATGAAATTAAAAATTCATGGAATTGAAGGGAAAGTGGCAAATTGGACTCCTAATTGGCTCTGTGACAGGAATGTTGACAGGCGTTTTTAATAATAATCGCTTATTGTCACAAGTAGGCTTCAATGAAGTTACTGTGAAAAGCCCCTAGTCGCCACATTCCCGCCGCCTGTTCGGGGAGGCCGGTACGGGAATTGAACCCGCGCTGCTGGCATTATTCTGCATTGCAAGCCAGCTGTTTAGCCCACTGTGCTAAACCAGCCCCTAGGCAGTGTGGTTTTTGTGACTGGATGCTGTCATTGCTAAAATCCGAAAACGCAAATCACGATCTCGTGGAGAATCGTGGGCTGGTTTAGCACAGTGGGCTAAACAGCTGGCATGTAATGCAGAACAATGCCAGCAGCGCGGGTTCAATTCCTGTACTGGCCTCCCCGGAATGTGGCGACTAGGGGGCTTTTTTAAAAATCTTATTTTATTAAGGTATGTGAAAATTTTTATAACAGTAACAAAAACAATGACACCAACATGGTAAAATAAACATTTCCCCCCCAGCCCAATCGTCTCACACCTCAACCATACAACAACAATCCCCCCCCCCAAATCCCTTGGAATACTGCATCTGCTGGCATTTTTAATTTTCCCCGAGAAAGTCGTTGAACGGCTGCCACCTCCGGGAGAACCCTAACATTGACCCTCTTAAGGCAAACTTTATTTTCTCAAGACTGAGAAACCCAGCCATGTCACTAACCCAGGTCTCTACACTCGGGGGCTTCGAGTCCCCCCACATTAACAAGATCCGTCTCCGGGCTACCAGGGAGGCAAAGACCAGAACGTCGGCCTCTTTCGCCTCCTGAACACGCGGATCTTCCGACACTCTACCTCCGGACTCGGCACCACCCGTGTTTTTAGCACCGTGGACATTGCCTTAGCAAAACCCTCGAAGCTTCGGGCATGCCCAAAACATATGGACATGATATGCTGGGCTTCCACCTCGCACACCTATCCTTTACCCCGAAAAACTTGTCATGTGTGCCCGGTGGACTACCTTAAATTGTATCAGGCTAAGACTGGTGCACGATGAGGAGGTATTAACCCTGCTTGGGGCATCCGCCCATAGACCCGCCTCTATCTCTCCTCCTAGCTCGTCCTCCCACTTGCCCTTAAGCTCCTCCTCTGGAGTTTCCTCCGCCTCTGAAAGCTCCTGGTAAATATCCGATACCATCCCCTCTCCCACCCAGGTACTGGAAACTACTCGATCCTGTATCACCCGTGGCGGCAGCAGCGGAAAGGCTGGCACCTGTTTTCTCAGGAAGTCGCGCACCTGCAAATACCTAAAACCATTCTCTCCTGGCAATATAAATTTATCCTCCAAAGTTTCAAGCTGGGAAAGCTCCCATCTATAAATAGATCCCCCAATCCTTCTAATTCCTGCCCTCTGCCAACTCTGGAACCCGTCATCTAGCCAACCCGGTACAAACCTGTGGTTATTATAAATCGGGGTCCAAATCGATGCTCCCTTCACTCTCCTATCTCCTCCACTACCCCGAGATCCTCAGAGCCACCACTACCACCGGACTTGTGGAGTATCGGGCCGGCGAGAATGGCAGAGATGCCGTTACCATTGCTCCCAGACTGGTGTCTTTACATTACACCGCCTCCATCCGCTCCCATGCTGACCCCTCCCCCACTACCCACTTCCTAATCATGTCTATCTTAGCCGCCCAGTAGTAATTGCAGAAATTCGGCAGCGCCAACCCACCCTCCCCCGACTGCGCTCCAGCAACACTTTCTTCACTCGCGGGGTTTTACTCGCCCACAAAGCCCAAAATAATCTTACTCAACCGCTTGAAAAAGGCCTTCGGGATGAAGACAGGGAGGCACTGAAAGACGAACCGAAATCTGGGTAGGATCGTAATTTTCACGGTCTGTACCCTCCCCGCCAGTGATAGCGGGAGCATGTCTCATCTCTTAAAGTCCCCTTCCATTTGTTCTACCAACCGGGATAGGTTTAACTTTTGTGTAGTACCTCCCATTTCCGGACCACCTGGATTCCCAGACATCGAAAGCTCTTCCCTGCCATTCTAAGCAGTAGCTCTCCCAGTTTCTTCTCCTGCCCTCTTGCCTGGATCGCAAACAGCTCGCTTTTCCCCATGTTCAATTTATACCCCGAAAAATTGCCAAATTTCCCCAAGATACGCATTATTTCCCCATCCCCTCCAACGGGTCCGAAATGTACAAGAGCAGGTCGTCTGTGTAGAGCAAACCCCGGTGCTCTCCCCCCCCCCCCCCCCCCTCCCTCCGAACCAGCCCTTTCCAGTTCCTATGGCTCTTAACGCCATGGCCAATGGCTCTATAGCCAGAGCAAACCGTAACGGGGAGAGGGCACCCTTGCCTCGTCCCTCGGTGTAGTTCAAAATACCCCGACTTCAGCCGGTTCTTACGCACACTCGCTACTGGTGCCTGATAGAGCAACCGCACCCAGTCAATAAAGCCCTCACCAAACCCAAACCTTCCCAGTGCCTCCCACAGGTAATTCCACTCCACCGATCAAAAGCCTTCTCCACATTCATCGCCACCTCCTCTCCTTCTGAGGGCATCATAATAACATTTAGAAGCCTTCGAACATTGGCCTTGAGTTGCCTGCCCTTAACAAATCCCGTCCGGTCTTCCCCTATCACCACCGGGACACAGTCCTCTATCCTTGTGGCCAGTATCTTAGCCAGCAGTTTGGCATCCACATTCAGTAGAGAAATCGGCCAGTTTGACCCTCATTGCTCCGGATCCTTCTCCCGTTTCAAGATCAATGAAATCGAGGCCTGCGACATTCTTGGTGTGAGGGACTGCCTTCTCTCGTGCTTCGTTAAATGTCCTCACCAGCAGTGGGCTCAATATCTCTGAAAACGTCTTCGAGAATTCCATCGGGTAACCGTCAGGACCTGGGGCCCTGCCCGACTGCATGCCCTCCAGCCCCTTGATTATTTCCTCAATCTCAATTGGGACTCCCAGCCCCTCCACCAGGTCCCCCTCCGCCCTCGAGAACCTCAACTGATCCAGAAATTGCCTCATCCCCTCCACCCCAGCCTGGGGTTCCGACTCATATAATTTACTATAAAAGTCCTTAAACACCTTGTTCACCCATGCTGGGTCCAGGACAGTATTACCGTCTCTACTCTTTACTTTACCTATCTCCCTGGCCACCTCTCTTTTCCTGAGCTGGTGCACGAACATTCTGCTTGCCTTTTCCCTGTACTGATACCTTCTTCAACTGTTCCACTGCTTTCCCTGTGGTCAACAGCCCACACTCCACCTGTAACCTCCGCCGCTCCCTCAGTAGCCCCGCGTCCGGGGCCTCCGAGTATCTCCTCTCCACCTGGAGTATCTCCTCCACTAATCTATCTCTCTCAGCCCGTTCCACCTTTTCTCTGTGGGCCCGTATCGAGATTAATTCCCCTCTGACTACTGCCTTCAAAGCTTCCCAGACTGTCACTGCAGAGACCTCCCCCGTCTCATTTGTTTCCAGGTAGTTCTGGATGGACTTGTTAACCCGCCCACAGACCGCCTCGTCTGCTAGCAACCCCACATCCAGTCTCCACAGCTGGCATTGCCCTCTTTCCACACTAACCCGTAGATCCACCCAGTGCGGGGCATGATCCGACACTGCAATTGCCGAGTACTCAGTATCCACCACCTTTGAAATTAGCGCCCGACTCAGAACAAAAAAGTTGTTGCGAGAGTATACCTTGTGGACATGCGAAAAAAAGGAAAACTCCTTCGTCCTCGGCCGTGCAAACCTCCATGGGTCTACTCCCACCCTTCAATTCCTTTGCCGCAGCCGGCCTCATCCCTGTCCTGGATTTTGACCGGTCAAATTTCGGATCAATGACTGTGTTGAAGTCCCCTCCCATGATCAGGTAATGTGACTGTTAAGTCTGGGATCTTACCTAACAAACGCCTCATAAATTTCACGTCGTCCCAATTCGGAGCCTATATGTTCACAAGTACCACTCTCACCCCGTCCAGCTTCCCACTCACCATTATGTACCTACCCCCCCCTTGTCTGACACGATTCTCCCTGCCTCGAATGCCATTCATTTGCTGATCAAGATCACTACCCCCCTGGTCTTTCAGTCTAGTCCTGAGTGGAACATTTGGCTAAGCCACCCCTTCCTCAATCTCATCTGGTCTGTAACCTTTAGGTGTATCTCTTGTAGCATTGCCACGTCCGCCTTCAATAATAATATAATAATCGCTTATTGTCACAAGTAGACTTCAATGAAGTTACTGTGAAAAGCCCCTAGTCGCCACATTCCGGCGCCTGTTTGGGGAGGCTGGTACGGGAATTGAACCCGCGCTGCTGCCTTATTCTGCATTACAAGGCAGCGATTTAGCCCAGTGTGCTGAACCAGCCCAATTCAGTTCCCTCAAATGTGCGAACACGCGAGCCCACTTGACCGGCCCATTCAGTCCTCTCACGTTCTATGTGATCAGCCTGGACGGGGGGCTTCCAACACCCCCCCCCGCCGACTAGCCATTACCCTTTTTAGGCGCCCTCCGCTTCCTCGAGTCCCTACTCGGGCTGTCTCTGTTCCTGACCACCCATTTGTCCCCCAGTAACAGTTCCTCACCTGTCATCAAAGCAGCTCCGCCCCCCCCCCCCCCCAGCAACAACACTAAAATCCCAGTCCCCCAAGTCAAGCTCCATCTTAACACCTGTCCACCCCCCCCCCCCCCCCCCCCCACAGCGCTTTCAAGAGTCAGCTGACCCATGCTGACTCGATAGCTCCCTCCCCGGCACCAAGCAGTCTGTCTCCCTATTATCATAGATAATTGTACTCTCCTCTCTCCCCCACCACATGAATAAACATTTTTAACGCATCACATTCCCCAGTAAACAAACAACAGAGAAAAAAAAACAGTGAAGAAACAATCACTTTAGAAAAATAGTCACCCGAAAAGCAGAACTAAATTCAAAGCCCACCACCCCCTCTAACAAGGTCCCTGCAAGACAGATCAACCTTTAACCATCCACACAGCCCATTATTTCACATAGAGCTACTTAAATTTTTACAATCCAGCACCACAAATCGCTGCCACAGTACTTCTCCAAGGCTTAAGTGTCTTTTAATTCGCCTCCAGCTTCATTTCTTTAATAAAGGTCCATACTTCATCTGGCATTTCAAAGTAGAAGTTCCACTCCTCGTGTGACCCACAGGCGGGCTGGGTACAGCATCCTGAACTTCACCCCCTTCTTAAAGAGGGATGTTTTTGCCTGATTGAACCCAGCTTGCCTCTTGGCCAAATCCGCTCCCAGGTCCTGATAAATGCGCAACTCACAGTTCTCCCACTTGCTGCTCCGTTCTTTCTTGGCCCACCGCAAAATGTGTTCCTTGTCCATGAAACGGTGAAAACGTATCACCATGGCCCTCGGTGGTTCGTTCGCTCTGGGCTTCCTCGCGAGGACTCTGTGCGCTCTGTCCAATTCCAGGGGCCGAGGGAACGCCCCAGCCCCCATCAACTTCTCCAACATGTCCGTCACATAGGCCCTCGCGTCCGATCCCTCACTGCCTTCAGGGAGGCCAACAATTCTGAGATTCTGCCTCCTGGACCTATTCTCCAGATGCTCCAGCTTCTCCTGCATTCTTTTCTGGCGGTTGTTCATCTTCCCCACCTTGGTTTCCAGCGTGGTTATATACTCCTTGTGCTCGGACACTTTTGGTCCACCTCCTGGATCGCTCTCCCGTGGGTTTCCTGATTCTGAACCACTTGATCAATTGAAGCCTTAATCGGGTCCAGCGTGTCCTTCTTCAGCTTGGCGAAGCAATCCTCGAAAAACTTCACCAGCTGCTCCGTCGACCACTGTGCCGTCTCGCCCTTGCCCTCCGCCACGCTGTCCCGTGTTACCAGCTCTGCTTGCGTCTCCTTTATAGGACTTTGTCGTCTCACACGGCCACTTCTGGTCCAATTCTCCATACACCGGAGGGGATTTCTCCTTACTGCCTCACTCTTCACTGCTTTATCCCATAAAATCCAGAAAAAAAGGGGTAAAAAGGTCCAAAAGTCCGTTACAGGTGGGAGATATCAAATGTGCGACCTACCCCCCCATGGCCGTCACCAGAAGTTCTCGACTAGGGGCTTTTCACAGTAACTTCATTGAAGCCTACTTGTGACAATAACCGATTATTATTTTTCATAATCCAAAATCGAGGAATGTGCCTGGCACTGATTCTGATGCCATGCTCCAGTCCCTTGCTGGTGGCGGTATCGATGTTTGCTTCCACGCCGGGGGATTTATGCAAAACCGTCATTTGCATGGATTTCAATATCATTAGTGGGTTGGATACTTCATACTTCACCCTTCCGTGATGCTCCGCCCCTCAGGCAAAAGTCTCATGGGGGCGAATTAGCGCCAGTATTGACAAGCAGGGCCTGAGTGGCATGGCTGCGGAAGGGGACTGGAAGGCTTGAGAAAAACTGAAAAACCCTTGCAAATTGTCGAGTTTGCTGGGGGAGGGGGCGCAGTGTCGGACCGTGACTTTGTGTCTCATGGTCTTGGGGTGCCCCCCCTCGAGATTGGGGTGGCCTGGCTCAGACCACCTTTTCTACAATCTGTCATTTAAACACACCCCTTTGCTGTCACTTAAAGGCCCCAGGTTGTTCATTCTGCTGAGCGCTATCAGTGTCCTTTGAATGGTTAAAAGGCCTCTGATGGACTTCCAGTGTGACATGTGGGTGGGAGGTAGCGATTTTGGGAGTTCAGATCAGGACCCAATTTTAAAAAGAATAATTTTTGCACTATTTTGCGGAGGTTACACCAGGGAATTGCAGAGAGCGGCAGAATAGGCTCCCCCCCCCCCCCCCCCCCCGGTGCGGATCCCATGCCTAAACGCAAAGGAAGCCTGAAATTGACCTGATCTCGACGGACTCTGGGGCTTCATGGAAGGCCTCAGCACCTAAGATGGTGACCAAATAGCAGCGGCCCAGACACGCTAGACATGCTTTCCGACACGCTGGTGAAAGAATTCAGTAAACAATTCAATTTACACTTCAAGAAGCATTGGAAGCTGATCTCTGACAAAATATGTAAGTCAATAGGGGGACCAATCCGGACGGAGCTCGACAAAGCCGTTGTAACAGTAAATTAACATGGCGTTGAGGAGGTGCTTATGAGACACAAGGACCAGCTTGCATCGCTCGAGGCAGAGATTGTAGTGATGGCCAATGAAATCTAAGGTTGACGACTTGGAAAATCGGTCATGGAGGCAGAACCTGCGAGTTGTTAGATTGTCGCTGTGAATGGAGGGCCCGAACCACAGTATTTATCATGGATGATCTGGAAGATGGGTGACAGTGGTCTCTCACCAACTCTTTCCCCCCCCCCCCCCCCCCCCCGCCCTCTCCCATACTCAAAAGGTCCGTCCCGCCCCCCCCCCCCCCCCCCCCCGTACTCAAAAGTCCATGGGATGCTTAGGAAGAGGACGTGACCGAATGAACCACCTCTCGCATTGATCATTTGATTCCATAGCTTCCGCGATCAGGAAAAGGTCCTGCAGTGGGCCAACGAGCATTGCGACGTGAGATAGGAAAGAAGCACTATACGAGTGTATCAAGATGTGGCTGCAGAACTAGCGAGGAAGCGGGCAGCCTTTAACAAAATAAAGGCAGTGCTCTACAAAAATGGTATTTGTTTCAGAGTGGTGTATCCAGCGAGGCTGCGGGTCAGGAACAAATTCATGGACGTTTTTATTTTGAGACACCTGAAGGGGTGGAGGACTTTATCATCAAACATGGACTGAGGTCCAATTAAACGAGAGTGTTGTATGGGGGATCTCTTTATTTGCGGTTTCTTGTAAAAGTTGTATGTTTTACTGTATATAGTTCTTGGTAATTGGTTGTTGAAGTTTGTTTTTCTAGCTAAAGGAATAATGGAGGAACGTATATGTTGTATGGTTGATGGATCTTTAACTTTTCTCTTCCTAGAAATAGTTTATCCTCATGTGGGCAATGATCTAGTCGCTTTCATTGTCCTAATGGAAGCTTCCTCGCTAGCATTGTATAATGCTGGCAGACGGGAGTGAGGTTGGGGGGGAGGAGCTGCAGCTGTAAAACCAGTACGAACTGGTTTGGTGTGCTCGGTGTCTGTGTTGGGGAGGGCGGAGAGGATGCTGAAACTGTGGGTCTGGTTCCAGTTTGGGGATTGTGGGGGGGGGTGGGGGGGGGGGGGGGGGGGGCGCGGGTGGTTAGCTGCCTGATGGTTGTTCTAGAACATCCTTTCTTTGTGTCTTTCTGGGTGTGGGAATCCTTTGATCGATACCTCTTTTTGCTTATCCCTGAGGGTGGAAATGGCAGATTCCAGAAAGAGGGGAATGGGAAACCTCTAATTCGACTGGTCACCTGGAACGTGAGGAGATTGGGTGGCCCAGTGAAGAGATCAGAGTCTTTTCCCATCTAAAGAACATAAACGCTGATGTGGTGTTCATGCAGGAGATCCATTTGCGGTGCGGAATCAGACCAGACTCCGGAAGGGTCACGTGCTCTACTCTGGCTTCGATGGGAGAAATGAAATGAAAATCGCTTATTGTCACAAGTAGACTTCAAATAAAGTTACCGTGAAAAGCCCCTAGTCGCCACATTCCGGCGCCTGTGCGGGGAGGCTGGTACGGGAATTGAACCGTCCTGCTGGCCTGCCTTGGTCTGCTTTAAATGCCAGCGATTTAGGCCTGTGCTAAACCAGAGGCACAGCGATTTTTCAGAATGAGCGAGTGCCTTTTTCGACCACTGGTGTTGTGGCTGACCCTAACGGTAGATATGTAATAGTGAGTGTGTCTTTGGCAGGCACTCTTGGTAGTTATGGTGAATGTCTATGCCCCTAATTGGGACGATGTAGCGTTTATCAATGATTTGCTCGCCTCCATCTCTGATTTAGACACACATTGTTTGATCCGGGGATGGGGAGTGACTTTGGAACCCAATAGCCCTAATTCTCTGGCTCTCTCTGGGAAGGTGACGATGCCTCAAACTCTCATGAAGCAGATGGAGGAAGCGGACACGTGGAGAACCCTGCATCCACATGATCGGGAATTCTTGTTTTTCTCACATCTGCATAAGCTCTACTCCTGGATAGACTTGTTGCTAATTTGTGTTTCTCTTTATTTGGCTCTGAATATGGCAGCCAATATGGTCACCTTCCTTAATTCTAATTACGTTTTGCTCTAGAGTCGCCAGGTATCCTTCGATACCGCCACAAGGTTCAAACCGGATACTGATCAAAGACTCGATACACCAGTTAGTTAGTTCAAAGTCAAATGCTGATTTATTTACACGCACAGTTAAATATAATCATGCACAAATACTACAGACTAAACTATCACTACTGCTAAAGCCTATACTTGGCTTCGGGCGCCCACTCAGTCAGAGGAACAATGGCCGTTGTTCGGTTCTGAGGCTGCTGGGGTTGAAGTGGTGAAGGGGAACAGCTAAGATCGTCTGTCTGGTAGCGTGCGTTGACCTTGGACTTACTTGTTCTGGTGCAGCTTTTCGGCAGGTCTCTCCTCGGTGAGAGCCAGAGCCAAGAGAACGATTCTCTCTTGGGGGATCCTTCTTATATCCAAAAGGGGCTTCGCGCACTTTTGAGCGGGCCTTGGCGCACTTTTGAGCGGGCCTTGAACTTTGCCCCAATTAATTGGGCCGTTTCTCGATCGTTCCTATCGATTTCCTCCAATAAAGGGGTGGGTGCCCTGATGGCTGGGCGTGTCCTAGATGGCCGTTGGCCTGCTTTGTTCTGGTCTCCTCTGGCGCCGGGGTGTCTGCCTTCGTATTGGTTACTCAAATGTTACTCTTTTGTTCCTGGAGATGGGCCATTAGTATGCTAATGGATTTGCAGTTTTGGTCTTGTCTGGGAGCTGCGGCTCCAATATGCAGACAAACCCTGAACCTGCTTATTTTCTCAGTATTGTCTATTTTCCCTGCAATCTTTGCGAAGTGTCCATTTTGTAATCGGGAAGTGGGGATTCCAGATGGCTACACACCCTCCTTGTGATCCTCCAACGCGAAGCGTGAAGGATCACATTACCGCGTCGTCTTCGTTCTCTGACCAAGCGGGGCACCCATTCACACTTCAGGGGCTCTACACTGCTCTATCCTATGAAACGCAATTTTTACCTAAAATCATTTTACATACATACATCATTATAAAACTCTACGGGGCGCTATGACATTCAGGCATGCATTACAAAATAAAAAAACTGGAACCTCTAACTATCCTCAATAAACTATCCTCACTCAAACTATCAAAAATTATCTGCAACACTTTAAACTGTACAAATAGCAGCAACACTAGTTTCTCTGGCTTGGCAGTCAAGCACAGAGGTTTACATTTCTTTATTGAACAAAACACACAAAAAGAAAACGGATGCACTTTAATTCATTCAAGGGGTTGGGGGGTTTGGTGAAGTCCGAAAATAGGGACCTAAACGTGTATACCGGGGTGCGAGAGCGGGAGGCTCACAGGGCTGCCTTTATGTTCTCAATTAGCTGCTGTACAGCATTTTCATGCGTGAGGGCTGTGACTGTGGGGCTGGCCAAATCCAGTCCTAATAAATACTCTGTCCCTTTCATGGGGCGTCCGGTCATGAGGGTGTGGGGGGTGTATCCTGTGGATGTGGATACCGTGTTTCGTAAGAACATCAGTGCAAATGGGAGAACTGAATCCCAGGTGCTGTTGTTCTGTTGCACCATTTTCCTGAGAGTGGCTTTTAGAGTTCTCTTCATCCTCTCTACAATGCCGCTTGACTGGGGGTGGTAGACTATGTGAAACTTCTGCTTAATTCCGAAAATTGTGAGGACGTTCTTCATTACTCGTCCTGTAAAATGGTAGCCTTGATCGGACTCTATACTGCGTGGGAGATGTGTAAAGATGTGCTGTATAAGGATTTTAGCTGTCATTTTGGCCGTATTCGTTCTGGATGGAAAAGCTTCCACCCATTTTGTGAAGGCGTCGATGACCACCAACACATACTTTTAACCATTTCTGCAGGGGGGTGGGGGTCCTATATAATCTATCTGCAAATTCATCCAGGGGCCATTAACGGGGCGGGTGTGACTAAGCTGAGCCTTTCTTGCATATCTGTCCGGATTGTTCTGGGCACAGATCAAGCAATTTTCAATGTAGTGAGTAACATCGGCTTTTAAATCAGGCCACCAGCAGAGAGGTCTGTTAGGGTGGGTTCAATGCCTTGGTGTCCATGATTGTCATGGAACTGACAAATAATCTGGTTCCTGTCCTGCCTGGGAACTACATAATGCCTTCTTTCAAAATCACACCGTCATGTGTGGTAATTGCGTTCTTAAACTTGTCATATGGGGCTGGGAAGGTTCCTTTTAAAACTTGCCTGAGTCTTTCATCTTCTGGGCTTTCGCTAGATCCTGAATTTGGTCTGTGAGACCTGAACCGCATGTACTGGGGTGCTCTCGAGGGGGGCTCCAAAAGTAATCATGCCTGGAACCTGCCTTCGCTAGGGCGTCTGCTTTAACGTTACCAGGGGGGGGAATAACGGTGATGACTGCAAACTTTAATTATGCCATATTTCCTATCTTTAGCTGTCTCTAGGATATGTCGGAGTAATGGGGCTGAGGGTAGGGGCTTTCCGTCTGCGGAAACAAATCCTCTAGTTTCCCACAGGGGTAGGAATTCCGTTAAACTGTTACAGACATATAAGCTGTCCGAATATATGTCTGCTGGGATCGGAAACGAGTCAAGGTGGTCTACCATGTAAGCTATGGCTGCCAGTTCTGCTGCCTGCGAGCCTAGATGTCCTGGCAACTTTAGTGAAATTTCATCTAGGGCGCGTCCCTGCGCGTCCTCTACATAAATGCCGCAACCGGTGATTTTCTTTCCATTCAAAACTGTGGAGGAGCCATCCACATAAATTTTCAGGGGTGCGCACGTGTCTGTGGGCTGGGGCCTCTGGGGTGTATTTCCTGCTTTCCTGGGGGCTGACTTAGGTAAAAATGGGCCTGTGTTGTGCTTTGTGGTGATGATCTCACACTCATGTGGGGTACCTGCATATTGCAAATTATCGGCTAGGAAAGTGTGGGTCTTGGTTCTTTTAACTGTAATGTCCCGTCCCTGTAAAAGAAGGGTCCAACGGGCTGCGTGGATTTGGCTGACTGCCATCTTTAAGTCGACCATCTAATAAAAGCTGTGTCGGGGTGTGTTCAGTGAGAATGGCGATGGGGTTGAGTCCTGTAATGTAGGCGAAGTACTGCACTGCCCAAAAAACTGCGAGCAGGTGCCTTTC
This sequence comes from Scyliorhinus torazame, assembly GCF_047496885.1. Lineage (NCBI taxonomy): Eukaryota > Metazoa > Chordata > Chondrichthyes > Carcharhiniformes > Scyliorhinidae > Scyliorhinus > Scyliorhinus torazame. The sequence continues at coordinate 169,351,677 of NC_092713.1, read as the reverse complement.
GCAGGCAGAAAATTCTTGCTCGACTGGATCTAACACGCGTGAGGCGTATGCTACAGGGCGTAATTGGTCATGGCGTTCCTGGAGGAGCACGGCCGAAAGGGTTCGGTCGGTGCTTGCAACTTCGATTGCGTACGGGGAAAGTGGATCTGGGACCTGTAATGCGGGGGCTGTGCGGAGGGCTCTCTTTAAAGCATCCACGGCAACCATGTGCCCTATTGGCATCATCCACCTCTCTGTCCCTCGCTGCTAACTGTTCTCTCAAATCCTTATTCTCTTTCTCAAACTCGCTCACATCTCCCTCACTATTTCTGTTTCTCTCCTCAGTCTCTCTACGGAGCGTCCTAACGACTTCTTCTGTGCCTCGCAATTGTGCCAAGCAGGACACGATTGCCATCGTCTTGCGAGCTTTCCCTAAGCTTTTCTTGTGGATCTCTGACAGGTTCTCCCATCAATTATGTCCTATACTCCCGGGACCTGTTTCATCATTCGCGCAGAATTCGCTCCAAAGGGGCCATCCTTTCCCTTTGAGGTACTTTCTGATTTCCTCTTCCCATACGGGACATTGTCCTACTCTACTGGTCGCTGCGGCCTCGAATTCTTGGGGGTTCATAAGGCGTTCCATTGCCTTCATTGCCATTGTCTCTCTATCTCTGGGTTCTCTACTGAATTTGGAACAGGGAGTGATCAAGTGGTGATCCTTCTTATACACAAAAGGGGCTTTGCGTGCTTTTGGGCCGGCCTTGAACTTGGCCCCAATTAATTGGGCCGTTTCTCGATCGTTCCTATCGATTTCCTCCAATAAAGGGGTGGGTGCCCTGATGGCTGGGTGTGTCCTAGGTGGCCATTGGCCTGCTTTGTTCTGGTCTTCTCTGGCGCCGGGGTGTCTGCCTTAGTATCGGTTACTCAAATGTTACTCTCTTGTTCCCGGAGATGGGCCATTAGTATGCTAATGGGTTTGCAGTTTTGGTCTTGTCTGGTTAGCTCCAATATGCAGACAAACCCTGAACCTGCTTGTTTTCTCAGCATTGTCTATTTTCCCTTCAATCTTTGCAAAGTGTCCATTTTGTAATCGGGAAGTGGCCATCCCGGATGGCTACAGACTATTGTTTATTTGATAAGTCTCTGCTCTCGGAGGTCAGAAAAGTGGAGTATTCAGGGATAGCGATCTCTGACCACGCTCCACATTTTGTAGACCTTGAGCTGGAGACAGATCCCATCCAGCAGGCTCCAGAGAGACTAGGGGCGGAATTCACCCGGGCGCCGCACGTGTCCCACCATGCCGTCCCGACGTCCGCACGCCGGCCAGTCCGCGCATGCGTGGGTGACGTCATTTACGCGCCACTGCTTTTACGCGGCGCCGCTTTAGCCCCCCGGGGGCGGGAGAATAGGGGGCTGGGAATGGCCTCCGACGCCGGGGTGAAACACTCCGGTTTTCACTCCGGCGTCGGGACTTCGGGAGAATTGCGCCCAGCATGTGGCACGCCTGGCTGAGAAGAGGTTCTGCGATGGCATAGCCGCGGCCATTGAGGAGTACATCAGGTTTAACAGCAATGGATCTGTTTTTTTCCTCCACATTATGCGAGGCACTTAAGCCGGTGAAAGAGGAGAGGTGATCTCATATAAAGCACACTTAGATAGGGCAGTGAGGGAGGAAAGATCCTGCAAATAGACCACCGTTACTCAGATGCTGTTTGCAACCAGGATGGGGCTCCAGTTGCAGTTTGATTTGTTATCCACTGGAAAGAGGTGAAGCAGCTATGACACGCGAGGAACTTACTCTATGAGCACGGGGACAAGACCAGTCATCTGTTGGCGCATCAGCTGAGGCGCAGGTGGCCTTTCAGGAGATAATGCAGGTCAAGAACTAGAGGGGTGGTTTAGTGACAACATCGCGAGTAGTCAATGTGGCTTTTCAAGCATTCTACAGAGATCTGTAAGGTCGGAGCCACCAGAGGACGTGTCAGATGTGAATGGCAGCACAGTAGCACAATGGTTAGCACTGTTGCTTCACAGCACCAGGGTCCCAGGTTCGATTCCCTGGCTGGGTCACTGTCTGTGCGGAGTCTGGATGTTCTCCCCGTGTCTGCATGGGTTTCCTCTGGGTGCTCCGGTTTCCTCCCACGGTCTAAAGATGTACAGGTTAGGTGGACTGGCGATGATAAATTGCCCTAGTGTCCAAAAAGGTTAGATGGTGTTACGGGGATAGGGTGGAGGTGTGGGCTTAAGTAGGGTGCTCTTTCCAAGAGCCAGTGCAGATTCGATGGGCTGAATGGTCGTCTTCTGTACTGTACATTCTATGATTGTATGACTGAGTTTCTGAACGGGTTGTCCTTCTTGGGAGAGTAGGGAGGAGCTGGAGGCCCCACTAGGTTCGAATGAGGTGCTGAGGGCAATTGGGTTGATGCAGATGAATAAAGCCCCAGGCCCTGATGGGTATCCTGTTGAATTTTACAATAAACAGCTAGTACCAGTAATGGTAAATATGTTCAACAATGCTCTAGCTCAAGGTTACCTGCCTGATATACTTACACAGGTCTCCATCCCCTTATTTTAAAGAAAGATAAGTACCCCACGGAATGTGGTTCTTACAGCCCTATTTCGCTGCTAAATGTGGATATCAAGGTACTGACTAAGGTTCTGGCTTTGTAGTTCGAGCCACGTGTCCCAGATATAGTGGTAGAAGACCAGACGGGATTTGTGAAGGATAGGCAGCTGCTCTCTAATATACGGCGGGTTCTGAATGTTGTCCTCTCGCCTTCGGCCCCCGAGTCAGAGGTAATTATAGCTATGGATGCATAAAAGGCTTTTGAATGAGTGGCACTTAGGAGGTTTGTGTTCGGGCAGAAATTTATTTTATGGGTACGGCTGCTCTACATGAAGCCCATGGCTTGCGTTCGTACCAATGCAACATGATCGGGATACCTCCCTCTGAACAGGGTACAAGACAGGGATGCTTATTGTCACCACTCCTTGCCGATGGCACTGAGGGCTTCTGGAAGATGGAGGGGGATTGATCGGGGGGGAAGGGAACATAGGGTGTCGCTTTATGCGGGTGATCTGCTTCTGTATGTCACAGATCCGGTCTCCTCTATAGACGAGATTATGAGTCTGCTGAGCAGCTTTGGCTCCTGATCAGGCTATAAGTTAAGCGAGTACTTTCCGGTTAATCCCCAGGGAGGGGTTCAATCTGGGGATATTACCCTTCCACCGGGCCAGAGGTAGCTTCTGCTTTCTGGGCATCCATGTGGTATATGATTGGCATCAGCAAACTTTATAAGTTTGTTTGATAGGGTGAGACTTGACTTGCACAGACTTGATTTGCCTTCCGTTGTCCCTGGCGAGCAGAGTTTAAACAATCAAGATAAACATTCTGTCGAGTTTCTATTTCTGTTCCAGTGCCTTCCTATTTTTCTCGCTAAATCATTTTTTGCTGGGATGAACAAGTTGGTGAATCCCTTTATGTGGGCAGGTCGGGCGCTGAGAATTTGCAGGGTGTACGTCCAGAGGGGCCGACAGTTGGGGGGCTTGACCATAAGACCATAAGACATAGAAGCAGAATTAGGCCACTCAGCCCATTAAGTCATGGCTGATATTTTTCTCATCCCCATTCTCCTGCCTTCTCCCCATAACCCCTGATCCCCTTATTCATCAAAAACCTATCTATCTCTATCTTAAAGACGCTCAGTGATTTGGCCTCCACAGCCTTCTGCGGCAAAGAGTTCCACAGATTCACCACCCTCTGGCTGAAGAAATTCCTACTCATCTCTGTTTTAAAGGATTGTCCCTTTAGTCTGAGATTGTGTCCTCTGGTTCTATAAAGCACTACCCAATTTCTTGTATGGAGAAGGAGTTGAGATGGTACAGAGAATCGGACACCATGTGGGGAGGATGGAGGAAAGATCATGTTAAGAGTTGAGCCTTTGGGTCCTGGTAACGGCACCACTCTCACTCTCTCTGAGATATACCTCAAACCCAGTGGTGATCTCCACCTTGAAGATATGGAAGCAGCTCAGACAACATTCCAAACTGAGTGCCATGTCATTGTTGGCTCTTATAAATGGCAACCATTGGTTTCCAGTGTCTGGTTTGGATTCGACTTGTACGGCATGAGAAGGGGCAGGAGTGTTTTACAGACCTGTTTATAGATGGACGGTTCGCCAGTTGGGAGGAGTTCTCAGCGAAATTCCAGCTATCAGGGTCCCACCTATTTCAATATTTTCAATTGTGCGACTTAATACGCGGGGTTTGTCCTGCATTCCCTTGCCGCCACAGCCTTCCCTGTTGAAGGAAATCTTATGGCTGGCAAGGACTGGTGATGGGAGGATCTCAAAGATCTATGAGTGGACCATTTCAATGGAATCCATGTTGCTTGATCGTGAAATGGGAAGAGGAGTTGAAACCCATCCTAGATGAGGATGTGTGGAATGAGGCCCTTTGTAGGGTAAATTCTATCTCATTCTGTGCATGGCTCAGCCTCATCCAATTCAATGTGGTTCAGGGAGCTCATCTAACCAAATGTAGGATGAGTGGGTTCTTTAATGAAGCGGAGAACAGGTGTGAGTGGTGTTCTCGTGCACCCGCCAACTATACGCACATGTTCTGGTCTTGTCCAAAGATGGTGAGCTTTTGGGTCTCCTCCTTTAACACCATGTCAAAGGTTCTTAAAATTGATCTGGAGCCTTGTCCGTGAGGGCCATTTTCAGAGTTGAATAATAGAATCATAGAACATACACCCGCAGAAGGAGGCCATTCGGCCCATCAAGTCTGCACCGGCACTTGGAAAGAGCACCGTACTTAAGCCCACACCTCCACCCTATCCCCGTAATCTAATAATTCTACCACCCTTTTTGGACACTAAGGGGCAATTTATCATGGCCAATTCACCTAACTTGCACATCTTTGGACTGTGGGAGGAAACCAGAGCACCCGGAGGAAATCCACGCAGACACTGGGGGAACGTCCAGACTCCGCACAGACAGTGACCCGAGACATGAATTGAACCGGGGACCCTGGGACCCTGGGGCTGTGAGGTAGCTACTGTGCCGCCCATGTCGGACTCGCCGGGACTGTGGACCAGGGTGAGGGCATATCCTCACTGATAGCCCGAAGGCAAATTCTGCTGGGATGGAGAGCATCTTGTGCCTCTGCCTGGTTAGGTGACCTTAATTTGTATACCTGGAAAAGGTCAAGTACACTGTCAGGGGAACGGTAGAGGGATTCTACCTGAGGTGGCAGCCATTTATCTCATACTTCAAAGAGTTAATTACCATCGGCTGTTTGGGTGGGGGAGGTAGGGTTTATGGGTGGGGTTAGGGGGATACAGGGCGGGATTTGGATGCAGTTTTGTTGTGTGTTTTTCTATATCTCTGATTTCTTGTGATGTCAACGCGATAATTGTACTGTGTTTGAAGTTTTCGCAGTTGTGTTGTAGTTTGTGTTTGTTAAATATGAAACCTTCAATAAAAATATATTTTTTAAAAGGCCACTGGTGATGTGGCCAGGCCACCCTTCTGGATACCCTCATACCCAGGTGTTTCATCGCGTGGATGGGCAAGCCCAAGCTTAGTCAGGGAACTATCAGGTATTGGCACTCCTCAGAAACACTCCCCAACTGCAGGGGATCAGCCGGGCTCACCCCAACCAGAGGACACCTGCACCGCAGCCTTTGGAACCCTCCATAATTCTTTGCCCTCTCAGCAGAAGACTCATTAGTGACCCCCACCCCTCCAGATCACCAGCTGTCTCATCCTGGTGAGAGTGGCAGCACTGACTGCCTCCCAGATGCTGTTCAGGAGTGCAGGCTTGAGTCTGCAGCCCACCCTGGGAAAGAGGATGTCCCTCCTTTCCTCACTGGCATAGAGCTGTGGGTCGACCTCTGACTCCTGAACTCTGGGGGCAGGTCTTCTGTGAGCCATCTTCGTGGCTGCAGTGGGAGGAGCGCTTAAAAACAGCTCCAGCTGCTAGGCTCTTTGGTGCTAACTCCAGCCCCAGTGGTTTTAACACCTGCTGGGCTGGGGATTACTCTGAATTCTAGGCGGCAGCGTGCTGGCCCTTTGCATGTCCTGACTTGCTTACCCCCAACTGAAGTGCGAATTGCACGCTATTCAGTCCCAGTGGCAACACTTATACTCCCAAACTGAGAATTCTGACCCGTTTCTCTGCATCTCCATTTTAAATGGGCAACCCTTTTTAAACAGCGACCCCTAGTTCTAGATTCTCCTACAACAGGAAACATCCTCCCCACATCCACCCTGTCAATACCTATCAGGATCTTGTATGTTTCATCAAGTTGCCTCTTATATTCTGAACTCCAGTGGGTACAAGCCTAAACCTGTCCAACCTTTCCTCATGAGAGAACCCACCTATTCCAGGTATTAGTCTGGTGCACCGTCTCTGAACTGCTTCCAACATATTTAAACCTTTCCATAAATAAGAAGACCAATACTGTACACAGTACTTCAGATGTGGTCTCACCAATGCCCTGTACAACTGGAGCATAACCTCCCTACTTTTGTGTTCCATTCCCCTCACAATAAATGATAACATTCTATTAGCTTTCCTAATTACTTGCTGTATCTGTATGCCAACCTTTTTGTGATTCATGCACTAAGCCACCCAGATCCCCCTGCGTCTCTGAGCTCTGCAATCTCTCATCATTTACTTAATAAGCTTATTTTTTATTCCTTCTGCCAAAATGGACAATTTCACATTTTCCCACATTATACTCCATTTGTCAGATTTTTGCCCACTCACTTTCATCAATCTATGCCTTATGTCTTCTTCACAACTTACTTTCTTACCTATCTTTGTGTCATCACAAACGTGGCAACTGTCTCATCCATCCCTTCATAAAAGTCATTAAATTGGAAACAGTTGAGGTCCCAGCACTAATCCCTGTGACACATCACTCGTTACATCTTGCCAACCTGAAAAATACCCATTTATGCCTACTCTCTGTTTTCTGTTGGCCAGCTAATCTTCTGTACATGCCAATGTGTTTCCGCTATACCATGAGCTATCACTTTTTTTACAATATCCTTTGTGGCACTTTATCAAATGCCTTCTGGAAATCAAAGTACAGTATATCCACTGGTTCCTCTTCATCCACAGCACAGGGTCCATCCTCAAAGAACTGGTTAAAACCTTTCATAAAACCATGTTGACTCTGCCTGATTACTTCTTTAATAATAGCTTCTAAAATTGTCCCTGCAACAGATATTAAGCTAACTGACCTATACTTCCCACTCCTTGTCAGATGTTTACCAGAGGGGCTGGTTTAGCACAGGGCTAAATAGCTGGCTTTTAAAGCAGACCAAGGCAGGCCAGCAGCGTGGGTTCAATTCCCGTACCAGTCTCCCCGAACCGGCGCCGGAAAGTGGCGACTAGGGGCTTTTCACAGTAACTTTATTTGAAGCCTTCTTGTGACAAAAAGCGATTTTCATTTCATTTCATTGTCTCTCTCCCTTTTTGGATAATAGAGTTGAATTTCGATCTTCCAATCTAATGGGACCTTTCCCAAAACTAGGGAGTTGTGGAAATTTGAAACCAATGCATCAACTATCTCACTGGGCACTAATTTTTTTAAAAAAATATGTTTATTAAGATTTTTTTAACCAAAGCTTGGCTTGACCCGGACTTTCACCACCTTAGATACTGTTCCCGCAACTCCCCTCCAGTGCCGGACATGACCAAGACATATGGACATGGTTCGCCGGACTTCCTGAGCACCTCCCACATCTGTCCTCCACCCCAAAGAACCTACTCAGCCTCGCCCCCGTCATATGCGCTCTGTGCACTACCTTAAACTGTATCAGGCTAAGCCTGGCACACGAGGAAGAGGAATTAACCCTACTTAGGGCATCAGCCCACAGCGCCCCCCCCTCAATCTCCTCCCCCAGCTCTTCCCTTTTACCTTTCAGCTCCTCTACCAAACCCTCCCCCTCTTCTTTCATCTCCTGGTATATCGCCGACACCTTGCCCTCCCCCACCCATATGCCCGAAATCACCCTGTCTTGAATCCCCTGTGCCGGGAGCAGCGGGAATTCCCTCACCTGCCGCCTTACAAACGCCCTCACTTGCATGTACCTGAAGGCATTTCCCGGGGGTAGTCCAAATTTCTCCTCCAGCGCCCCTAAGCTCGCAAACGTCCCATCAATGAACAGGTCCCCCATTCTTCTAATCCCTGCCCGATGCCAGCTCTGAAACCCCCCGTCCATCCTTCCTGAGACAAACCGATGGTTATCCCTAATCGGGGACCACACCGAGGCTCCCAACGCTCCCCTGTGTCGTCTCCACTGCCCCCAGATCTTTAGCGTTGCCGCCACCACCGGGCTCGTGGTGTACCTTGTCGGCGAGAGCGGCAGCGGTGCCGTCGCCAGCGCCCCCCAGGCTCGTTCCTTTGTAGGACGCCATCTCCAACCTCTTCCACGCCGCCCCCTCTCCCTCCATCACCCACTTACGGATCATCGCCACGTTGGCTGCCCAGTAGTAGCCACCCAAATTCGCAACGCCAACCCTCCTCTATCCCTGCTACGCTCCAGGAACCCCCTCGTTACCCTCGGGGTCTTGCTCACCCACACAAAACTCATAATGCTCCTGCTTACCCTCTTAAAAAAGGCCTTGGTGATCACGATTGGAAGGCACTGGAACACAAGAAGAAACCTTGGGAGGACCACCATTTTAATCAACTGTACCCTGCCCGCCAGCGAGAGTGGCAACATGTCCCACCTTTTAAAATCCTCCTCCATCTGTTCCACCAGCCGCGTCAAATTAAGTTTGTGCAGTGCCCCCCCAGCTCCTAGCTACCTGAATCCCCAAGTATCGAAAGCTCCTTTCCGCCCTCCTCAACGGTAGGTCATCTATCCCTCTTCCCTGATCCCCCGGATGCACCACAAAGAGCTCACTCTTTCCCACGTTGAGCTTATAGCCCGAATAAATCTCCAAACTCCCTTAGGATCTGCATGACCTCAACCATCCCCTCCACTGGATCCGCCACATACAGCAACAGGTCGTCTGCATACAGCGACACTCTATGTTCCTCTCCCCCCTCGGACCACCCGCTTCCATTTCCCCGACTCCCTTAACGCCATGGCCAATGGTTCAATTGCCAATGCAAACAGCAGAGGGGACACGGGGCACCCCTCCTCGTCCCTCGATACAGCCGGAAATACTCCGACCTCCTCCGGTTCGTGACCACACTCGCCACCGGGGCTCTATACAGGAGCTTGACCCAACTAATAAACCCTCCCCGAACCTAAAACTCCTCAACACTTCCCAGAGATACTCCCACTCTACTCGGTCAAAGGCCTTCTCCGCGTCCATGGCTGCCACTATCTCCGCCTCTCCCTCCACCGATGGCATCATTACCACATTTAGGAGCTGTCGCACATTGGCATTTAGCTGCCTACCCTTTACGAATCCCGTCTGGTCCTCGTGAATCACCCCCAGGACACAGTCCTCAATCCTCGTAGCCAACATTTTTGCCAGCAACTTAGCATCTATGTTGAGGAGCGAGATCGGTCTGTCCGACCCACATTGCAGTGGGTCCTTATCCCGCTTCAGGATCAAAGAGATCGTCGCCTCCGACATTGTCGGGGGCAGGGTCCCCCCCTCCCTTGCTTCATTGAAGGTCCTTACCAGCAACGGGGCTAACAGGTCTACAAACTTCCTATAAAACTCCACCGGGAACCCATCCGGCCCCGGGGCCTTCCCTGCCTGCATGCTCCCCAGTCCTTTAACCAGCTCCTCCACCCCAATTGGCGCCCCCAAACCAGCTACCTCCTGCTCCTCCACCCTCGGGAACCTCAGTTGGTCCAAGAATCATCGCATCCCCTCTTTTCCCCCTGGGGGCTGGGACCTGTACAGCTCCTCGTAAAAGGCCTTGAATGCCTCATTCACTTTCACCACACTCCGCACCGTAGTTCCCCTGCCATCCTTGATTCCACCTATTTCCCTCGCTGCTATCCTCTTACGGAGCTGATGTGCCAGCATCCGACTCGCCTTCTCCCCATATTCATATATCGCCTCCTGTGCCTTCCTCCACTGTGCCTCCCCCTTCCCTGTGGTCAACAGGTCGAACTCCATCTGGAGACTTCGTCTCTCCCTGAGTAGTCCCTCATCAGGAGCCTCTACATATCTCCTGTCCACCCTTAAAATCTCCCCCACTAACCTCTCCCTTTCCCTGCCCTCTCTCTTCCTCCTATGAGCCCTGATGGAGATTAACTCTCCCCTGAGTTAATCTCCTATGGGAGGCGCCTTCAGCGCCTCCCATACTACCACCTGCACCTCCCCGTTGTCGTTGGCCTCCAGATACCTTTCGATGCACCCCCGCACCCTCCCACACACTTCCTCGTCTGCCAGCAGTCCCACATACTTCCTCCTCTGCCAGCAGTCCCACATCCAACCGCCACAACGGGCGTTGGTCCCTCTCCTCCCCCAGCTCTAGCTCCACCCAATGCGGGGCATGGTCTGAAATGGCTATGGCCGAATACACCGTTCCCTCCACTTTCGGGATCAATGCCCTGCCCAGAACAAAAAAATCTATCCGGGAGTAGGCCTTATGTACGTGGGAGAAAAAAGAAAATTCTCTGGCCAAAGGCCTGGCAAATCTCCACCGATCTACTCCCCGCATCTGATCCATAAACCCCCTAAGCACCTTGGCCGCAGCCGGCTTCTTCGCTAGATCTGGAACGATCTAATGCTGGGTCCAGCACTGTGTTAAAAGCCCCACCCATTATCAAGCTCCCTACCTCCAAGTCTGGAATACGCCCCAACATCCGTTTCATGAATCCAGCATCGTCCCAGTTCGGGGCATATACATTCACCAGTACCACCTCCGTCCCCTGCAACCTACCGCTCACCATCACGTATCGGCCTCCATTGTCCACTACTATGTTCTTGGCCTCAAACGATATTGCCACCCCTCTATTCTTCGCATCCAGCCCCGAATGGAACACCTGTCCTACCCATCCCTTCCTTAACCTGACCTGATCTGCCACCTTTAGATGTGTCTCCTGAAGCATGGCCACGTCTGCCTTCAGTCCCTTTAGGTGCGCGAACACTCGGGCCCTCTTAACCAGCCCATTTAGGCCTCTCTCATTCCACGTGATCAGCCGGGGTGGCTATCCCCCACCCCCCAGCCGGCTAGCCATCTCCTATCTTAGGCCAGTCCCGTGCCCGCACCCTCCAGTCCCCCAGACGGGGAACCCCCGCCCCGACCATCTCTTCCATGTCCAGTTCCCCCTCGGACAGTGCAGCAGCAACCCTAATGTTTCCCCCCCCCCCCCCCCCCCCCCGCTAGATCCGCATCTAGCACTTTTTCTCCCCCCCATATTACTTCCGTGAGTCCGCTGACTTCTGCTGACCCCGGCTTCCCCCGCCTTCCCGTTGATCTCCCCCGTGTGGGACTCTCTCTTCCTCCTTACCTTCCTCCATTACCCCCCACCCTCCAGCGCGGGAAAAAGCCCGCGCTTTCCTGAGCCAGCCCCGCCCCCTGTGGCGCAGCTCCTGTTGTGGCCATTGTCCCAGTTCCCCCATCCCCGAGTCTCACCTCCCTCCAGCACCGACGCCCACATTCCCCACCATCTCGTCTACAGAAGAAAAAAAGAATTTTAACCAGAACTCTACCCACATCCCCATCCATCATCCCACCCATGAAATATTCTTTACCCATATTTACAACCCCGTATACAACCAACATCCCCCCCCCCCCCCCCCCCCCACAACCACAGCCCCTCAGTTCAAGTCCAATTTTTCCGTTTGGATAAAGGTCCAAACCTCTTCTGGCGTTTCAAAATAATGGTGTCGGTCCTGATAAGTGACCCACAGTCGCGCAGGCTGCAGCATGCCGAACCTGACTGTTTTTTTGTGCAGCACCGCCTTGGCCCGGTTGAAGCCAGCTCTCCTCCTTGCCACCTCCGCGTTCCAATCCTGGTAGACTCGGATCACCGCATTCTCCCATCTACTGCTCCGCAACTTCTTGGCCCATCTCAGAACACTTTCTTTGTCCGCGAAGCGATGGAACCTCGCCACTAACGCCCTTGGGTCTCCTCGCCAGGACCCGGTGAGCCCCTTCCAGCTCCAGGGGGCTCGGAGAGGCCTCTGCACCCATCAGCGACTGGAGCATCGTACTCGCATATACTCCGGCATCAGCTTCCTTCACTCCTTCGGGGAGACCCAGAATCCGGAGAATCTTCCTCCTCGACCTGTTCTCCAGGACCTTGAGTCTCTCGGCCCACCTCCTGTGCACCGCCTCGTGCGCCTCCATCTTTACCGCCAGGCCCAGGATCTCGTCCTCGTTCTCATTCGTTTTATCCCTCACCTCACGAAGCTCCACCGCCTGGGCCTTCTGGGTCTCCTTCAGCCCCTCGATCGCCAACAGCATTGGCGCCAGCACCTCCTTTTTAAGCTCCTCCACACAGCGCTTAAGGAACTCCTGCTGGTCCGGCCCCCATGCTGCTCGATCTCCGCCCTCCGCCATCTTGTTTTTCCCCCTCGTTTTTGCCGCTGCTCCAGAGCCTCTTTCTCCGACGCTCCACTGCTAATTTCTGCCATACAACGCAAGGGGGGACCTTACTTCACCTTCCCACACGGGATTAAATCAAAAAATTTCCATTGGGGCTCCTCTGGAGAGCCCAAAAGTACGTTGTAGCGGGAGCTGCCGAAATCGCCGCAACCATAAGTCACTGGGCACTACTTTTAAGACCCTGGGATAAGTTCATCAGGACCCGGGGACTTGTCAACCCGCTGGTCCAACAATTTACTCAGTACCACTTCCCTGGTGTTTAATCTCCGAGTTCCTTCCTCCCTTCCATTTTGTGGTTTATAGTTAATTCTGGGATGTTACTTGTATCTTCTATAGTGAAGACTGTTACAAAATTGCCACCTCCTTGTTTTCCATTATCAATTCTCCGGGTTCACTTTCTGTAAGATCAAAGCTCACTTTGTGAACTCTTTTCTATTTTAAATACCAAAACTCTGACTGTATGGTTTTATATTTCTGGCTAGCTTTCTCTTGTATTTTTCCCTCCTTATTAATCTTTCAGTCATCCTTTGCTGTTCCTTATATTCTGTCCAATCTACTGACCTGCCACCTGTCTTTGCACGATCATATGCATGCTTTTCCTTTAAGTTTGATTCTATCTTTAATCTTTCTTGTCAACCATGGATAGTCGCTCCCACCCCTTGGACTTTTTTGTGCTTGTTGGAATGTATTTATTCTGCGCATTCTGAAATATCCCTTGAAATGTTTGCCACTGGATCTCTATTGACCTATCCCTTAACCTATTTTCCAATTCACTTTAGCGAGCTCCGCATTCATGCCCTCACAAGTGCACTTATTTAAGTTTAAAAACATAAGGCAGGATTTTCCAGCTCACCCAGTGGCATGTTTTCTAGCGAACCACCATTAGCCCCTGGCACAATCTTCCAGTCCCATCGATGTCTAGCATTTTGCATGGCTCGCCCATCCACCCGCCAGGGAACCTGCTGCAGGGAGTCAAGTCCAGCTGGCTGGAAGGGCCGGAAAATCCTCCCCCCATAGAGGGAACCTGCAACAAGGAGTCACATTCAGCATAACTGGAAGGTCCCGCCATTGGGAAGAGCCCATGGTCTCAAACCCACTCATCTGTCCCTCAAACTGAATATAAAATTCAATCATATTATGGTCACTGCTACCGAGAGGCACCTTCACGATGAGATGATAAATTATTCCCATCTTGTTTCACATTACTAGGTCTGCTCTCTGGCTCCAGACTGTGCTGTCATAAGAAACTAACCCAAAAAATTCAATAAACTCCTCATCCAGGCTACCTTTGCCCATCTGACTTTTCCAGTCTATATGTAAATTAAAATCTCCCATGATTATTATAATAATCTTTATTCATGCCACAAGTAGGCTCACATTAACACTGAAATGAAGTTACTGAGATAATCTCCTGGTCACCACACTCCAGCACCTTTTCGGGTACACTGAAGGAGAATTCAGAATGCCCAATTCGCCTAACAGCACATCTTTCGGGACTTGTAGGAGAAAATCGGAGCATCCGGAGGAACCTGCGCAGACACGGGCAGAACGTGCAGACTCCGCACAGACAGTGACCCATCTAGAATAATAAGGGGATCAGGCATTATGGGGAGAAGACGGGAGTATGGGGATGAGAGACATATCAGCAATGATTGAATGGTGGAGCAGACTCAATGGGCCAAGTGGCCTAATTCTGCTTCTATATCAATGGCCACATCCCGGAAATGAATATTTTTTTTAATGTGCATAAATCTTTGAAGGTAGTGAAACTGGTTCAGAAAGCAGTTAATAAAGCATACAGTACACTGGGCTTCATTATTAGGGGCATAGAGTTCAAGAAAAGGAGATTATGCTGAATTTGTTTAAGACATTAGTTCAGCCTCAGATGGAGTATTGTGTCCAATTCTGGGCACCGTACATTTGGAAAGATGTGAAGGCATTGGAGAGGGAGCGGAAAAGATTCACAAGAATGGTTCCAGGGATGAGGAACTTCAGTGATGAAAATAAACTGGTGAATTTGGGATTACTTTCCTAAGAGAGAAGAAGGCTGAGAAGAAATTTGATGGAGGTATTCAAAACCATGAGGGGGCTGGGTACAGTAGAGAGGGAGAAACTGTTCCCACTCAGAAAAGGATAAAGAATGAGAGGGAAAAGATCTAAAGTAATTAGTAAAAGGGCCAAAAGTAATATGAGAAAAATACATTTCCACACACCGAGTGGTTCCAGCCTGGAATGTGCTGCCTGAGAGGGTGGTGTAGCAGGTTCAATTGAAGCATTCAAACGGGAACAAGACTGTTATCTGAAAAGGAACTACATGGGGAAGGCCACGGAATGGAACTTGGCGAATTGCTCATTCGGAGAACCAGTACAGACACGATGGGCAAAATGGTCTCCTTCTGCACTGGAACAATCCTATGATTCGGTGAAAAAACAAAAAGCAATAGGGTTCATTTTGAGAGAGATATAATTGAAAAGCCAAACACTTATGTTAACCATGTATACAACCTTATTTGCACCACATTTAGAGTCCTGTATACAGTTCTGGACTCCATATCATAAAACAAAATGATATGGAGGCACTACAAAAAGTACATAAGGATTTACAAGCATGATATCAGAACAGAGCGATTGTAACTCCTGTGTTAAGAAAACTTAACCGTCTGGGGCTCTTTAACTGACTTGGAAATATATAATTGTTCCTTCACTATTGTAGAAATTATCTTGATTGTAGAAATTTCCAGGGAGATCCTTCAAACCCGGTCTACCCAATCTCAAACTGGAGTATTGCGATCCTTGGCTGGTGACCTCCCAAGGTCATTTAATGGTCCGATACACCACACCTCTTCATCGTTAGAACAAGAACCTCAATTCTTGTTATGCTCGCTGCATCCTTACTCACACCGTGTCCTGTGCTCACGGCCTACATTGGTTCCCAGTTATGCAAAGCTTTGATTTTAAAATTCTCAACTATGTTTACAAATCCGCCCCCTCCCGGTGGCCTTGCCCCTATCTCTGTAATATCCTCCAACCTCACAACTCTCCTTTTCATGGAATACTGGCACCAGCTCTCGGACAGGAAGAAGATGTACTGATGGGATTGGCTCTATCTCAACTGGGACGGAACCTGTGTCCAAGCAGAAAACGTAAATAGGGAGATTCAAATGGCTTCAAACTAGTAAGATGCAGAGAGGGATGTGTTAACATAAACAAAACCTTATTTGCACCACATTTCCAGCCTAAATGTAAACAAAACAAGGAGAACATAGGAAAGAATAAAGTAAGGGAGGACGTTGATAGCAAGGGAGCCTAAAAAGATCGTTAAATATAAAGTGAGAGGAAACCCTATTAAAAATGTGTTAAATGTCTCTGCAGCAATGCACACAGTGCTGGTAATACAATGGGGGAGTTGGAGGCAACTAGGCATTAGGAGGAACCCGACTTCGTTAGGATGACTGAAACATGGCTGCAGAACAATCAGGACTAGGAATCAAACATTGCAGGGAATAAAATATCTAGAAAAGATAGAGAGGGAAAAGCTGTGGAGTAGCTGTACTTATTTGGGAAAACATAATTGCACTAGAAAATGGAACGCAGTGTTAACAAGACTAAAATAGAACCTAAAGCAACAGGGATAAAAGACAATAAAGGACCTATCATATTGATATGTGTTGGCTACAGTCCAAATAGTGAGAGTGAGGTGGCAGAAAAAATATGGGAATTGATTAAATAAACATGGAATAATAATCATGGGGAACCTGATATTAATTGGACAAAAGAGACAGGTAAAGGGGATAAGGGAATGGAATTCCTGTAGGGTGTACAGGAGTCCTTTCAATCCCTACATGTAAAAAGTCCAACAAGGGAAGATTCACTGTTTGATCGAGTAATAGAGAATGAACCAAAGCAGCCTCTGATGTTACAATTAATCTACACAAATACTGGTAGAAATCTGGACAGCCGGTGGGTCTGAGTGAAAATAGGGGGATGTCTGGGCAATAATGATCATAATATTATATACTTTAAGATGATAGAGAAGGACATGATGATGCTGAAAACGATGTTTAATAGATTGGAGGAAAGCTGATTTTGAGGGGCTGAGAATAGAACTTGAGCAATTAATTTGGCAAACAATGTAGAACGACAATGGAAACATTTAAAACATTGTTCAAAAGAGTGCAGGATTAATAAAGACATAAGGAAGCATTTGAGGGTTAGGAAAGAGTCATATATTAAGTACATAGACAGCACAGGAGTGCAGAATCAGAAATTAGGAGAGAAATCAAAAACAATTAGGAAGGCAGAGCGGAACTATGAAATTAAATTATCAAACAACATGAAGCAAAAATGAAAGTAAAATATTTCAAAGGCAAATCGATTAAAAACCAGGAAGGCTGTGATGAGAAGGTCAGTTGTGTGAAATGGTGCAAGTCGTCCATTTGTGTGTCATTGGGACAGGACCTGGTAGGTGGCAGTGTGACAAGTTCCCTGTTTTGAGACAATGTGACAGTCCCCTGATGTGCATTAACGTGACAGGCCCTTGGTGAGTATCAATATAACCAGACCCTGTTGTGTGACACAATGTGATGTGTATCTTACACCATATTCTGACTGGTTACAGCGAAGTGTAATATATTGTAATCCACAACTGATTGTGTGTCAAGATGTGACGGTACCTGGCCTCTCATTAGTGACAATTGCAATGCGAGTATGGTTCTCGCACAGTTGATGATACCTGTGAACTAGTGTCCTTCTTTGCAGCCTTCTCCTTTGAGCTTAAGATAGTGTAGTGCTGGCTTTTTAAAAATAAATTTAGAGTCCCCAATTATTTTATTTTCCAATTAAGGGTCAATTTTTAGCGTGGCCAATCCCCCTACCCTGCACATCTTTTGGGTTGTGGGGGTGAGACTCACGCAGACACGGGGAGAATGTACAAACTCCACATGGATAATGACCCAGGGCTGGGATCAAACCCAGGCGCCGTGAGGCAGCAGTGCTAGCCACCGTGCCGCCCACTTGTATTGCTTCCCTGACCTCAAGAGAGTGCCCTATCCTTTGGCAGATTATGTACAGGATACATTTGGCAAGCACAATGAAATGTTAAAGACAGTATGTGGTATAAAGGTTTTGGATGTTGGTGGTGACTGCTAATACGCATCAAGAGGGGATACATGGGATAAAAGAGTTCAGATGGAGCATTGATGTTGACTAGCAAGGGCTTTCAGCATAAGTCCTGCAAAATAAATCATAGAATCATGGAATCCCTACAGTGCAGAAGGAGGCCACTCAGCCCATCGAGTCTGCACCGACCGTCTGAAAGAGCACCCCACCCAGAACCACACCCACCCTATCCCCATAACCCCACCTAACCTTTTGGACATTTGTTTATGATTATCTTTTGAAAAAATATTTTTATTCCAATTTGCAATATTTTACAATAACAAAAAACACCCAACATATTAAACCCCCAGCCCAAGAAGCACCACCTCTTTCTCCCCCCCCACACCCCTTAACGGTCGACAGCAATCAGCTCTCCGAAATACAAAATGAATAAACCCCAACTCTTGTGGAACTCTTTATTTCCACCCCCCCAGGCCAAACTTCACCTTCTCCAGCGATAAGAGCTCCATTAGGTCCCCCAGCCTCGCTGAGGCACAGGGTGGAGAAGTTGACCTCCACCCCAACAGAACCCACCTCCGAGTAATCTGCAAGGCGAAGGCTAAAACATCTGTCCTCGCACTGGACTGCAACTCCAGCAGGGCCGATAACCCAAATATGACCCCCAGCGGACCAGGCTCCATGTCTATATGTAAGACCACTGACATGGTGCTAAATATTGACCGTCAAAGCCTTTCCAGCTTTGGGCAAGACCAGAACATATGTACATGGTTAGCAGGGTCCCTCCCACACTGCACACAGATATCCTCAACCACTCAAACAGCCAGTTCATCCGTGATTTTGTTAGATGCCCCCTGTGCACCACCTTCAGCTGTATCAGCCCCAGCCTCGTACACGAGCCTCCGCAGCACCTCACACCACAATCCCTCCTCTAATGCCATCCCCAAATCCTCTTCCCACTTGGCCTTAGTCCCCTCCGTGGACACCTTATCCTACTCCAGAATCCTCCCATAAATCATCTAGAAGATCTCCCTTCCAGCACCCCTACTGACAGCAGTTCCTCCAACGAAGAGAAGGCAGGTGCGATCGGAAAGGTTGGAAAGACCTTCACAAAGTCCTGCACCTGCATGGACAGAAAGCTCTTCTCCTGCGCCAATCCAAACTTCTCATTCAACTCCTGTCCAAAGACACGCAGGTTAGGTGGATTGGCCATGAAAAATTGCCCTTAGTGACCAAAAAGGTTAGATGGGGTTATTGGGTTACAGGGATAGGGTGGAAGTGAGGGCTTAAGTGGGTCAGTGCAGACTCGATAGGCCGAATGGCCTCCTTCTGTACTGTATGTTCCACGTTCCTCCAAGCTTGCAAACCGTCCTTCAGAAACAGATCCTTCATCTCCCTGACCCCTCTCTCCTCCCATTCCTGGAACCTCACATTCATCCTCCCCCAGCTTGAATTTGTGATTCCCCCTGATCGGCATCATGCCCAACCCAGTTCGCAACCTAAAGTGCTTGCGGAATTGCCTCCAAATCGTCAGTGTGGCCACCACCACAGGACATCCTGAATATTTCCCTGGAGCCAATGGAAGCGGTGCCATCGGCAATACCCACAACCCCAACCCCCTACATGAGCCCACCTACATCCTTATCCACAAAACCACCGCCTACCTATTCCAACCCCATATCTTCTCCACATTCGCCGCCTACTAATAATACATCAAATTCGGGAGGCCTAACCACCCTCGCCCAACTGCCATCCCCTCTGAAGTACCACCTTCCTTATCCTAGCCACCCTCCTGGCCCACACAATCAAAGAAACCAGCCTATCCACCCCCTTGAAAAACGCCTTGGGCAGAAAGACCGGCAGGCACTGAAATAGAAACAAAAACCGCGGCAAACTGTTAATCTTAACTGCCTGCACCAGGCCTGCCAACGACAGGGGAAGGTTATCCCACCTCAACAAATCATCTTACACCCTCCCCATCAATCTCGAAAAACTCAATTTCCGATGACCTGCCCAATCCCGAGCCACCTGCACACCCAGATACCTAAACAGAGAAGCTGCCACATGGAATGGCAAACCCCTCTACCCCGGCCCTGTCACTGGGGCAGGTACCACAAAATACTCACTTTTCCCCAAGTTCAGCTTAAACCTTGAAAACGCCACAAATCTTTTTAGTAACCCATGATGTCCCCACCGAGGACTCCGGCTCCAAAATGTATAACAACAAATCCTCGCGTACAAGGACACCCTGTATACCACCAGCCCCCATCACTATCCCCTTCCACAACTCTGAATTCCTCAGCGCAATTGCCACGGGCTCTATCGCCAACGCAAACAGAAAGGGGGACATGGGGCACCCCTACCTTCCCCGATGTTACAAAAAATACCCTGAGTTCATGTAATTCGTACGCACACACGCCATTGGATCCTTTATACAGCAATTTGACCCATGCCACAAACCTTTTTTTTTAAATTTCCAATTAAGGGGCAATTTATTATGGCCAATCCACCTACCCTGCACAGCATTGGGTTGTGGGGGTGAGACCCACGCAGATATGGGGAGAATGTGCAAACTCCACATGGACAGTGACCCAGGGCCGGGATCGAACCTGGGTCCTCAGTGCCGTGAGGCAGCAGTGCTAAACACTGCACCACTGTGCCACCCTACCCATGCCACAGACTTAGGCCCAATCCCAAACTTCTCCAACACCGCAATCAAATAGCTCCACTCCACCCCACCGAACGCCTTCTCCATATCTAATTAAATGAAAATCGCTTATTGTCACAAGTAGGCTTCAAATGAAGTTACTGTGAAAAGCCCCTAGTCGCCACATTCCGGCGCCTGTTCGGGGAGGCTGTTACGGGAATCGAACCGTGCTGCTGGCCTGCCTTGGTCTGCTTTCAAAGCCAGCGATTTAGCCCTGTGCTAAACAGCCCCTCATGGCACCACCACCTCCAGCTCCAGCTCCCTTCTGCCGGAGAAAGCACAACATTAATCAGCCGCCCACCACACATTTGTGACAGCTGTCTGCCCTTAACAAATTCCATCTGCTCCTCCCCAATCACCCTCGGTCGGCTCACCTCCAACTTCAGTGCCAGCACCTTTGCCAATATGTTAGTGTCTACATTCAGTAGAGATATTGGTCTGTATGACCCACCCTCCACCAGGTCCTTATCCTTCTTTAGCAGGAATGAGATGTAGGCCTGTCCCATTGTTTTCGGCAAAACCCCCCTGGTCATCGTGTCCTCGAAAATCTCGACCAACAACGGTGCCAGATTATCCTTAAATTTCTTATAGAATTCCACCGGGAAACCATCCAGTCCCGCCATCTTCCCTGCCTGCATCTTCCCAATTGCCGCCTACACCTCCTCCACCCCCACCAACTCCTCCAGCCCTGTCCTCTGGTGCTTCCGACTTGTCAAGACTGTAAAATTCCTCAGCCACCAGTGGGCAGCACGGTAGCACAGTGATTAGCACTGTTGCTTTACAGCACCAGGGTCCTAGGTTTGGTTCCCAGCTTGGGTCACTGCACGTTCTCCCCGTGACTGCGCTGGTTTCCTCCGGGTGCTCCGCTTTCCTCCCAATAGTCCTGAAAGAAGTGCTGTTAGGTAAGTTAGGTAATTTGGACATTCTGAATTCTCTCTCTGTATACCCGAACAGGCACCCGAATGTGGCGACTAGGGGCTTTTCTGAGTAACGTCTGTTAATGTAAGCCTACTTGTGACAGTAATACAGATTATTATTAATCCGCTCCGGTGCCACCACCAGCTCGCCCTCTATCCCTCACCCAAACTATCTCCTTCGCCCCAGCTGCTCCCCGTCGCCATCCTCCCCAACCTCTCTGACGAAATCAGCGCGAGTGACTAGGACTGTTCACCCTCGATTCCAACACTGTATTCCATCCCCCCCCAAAATCAACTGATGGTATCCAGATTCGGAATGGCAGCCAGAGTTTTCTTGACAAACCCAGCGTCATCCCAATTGGGGGCATATACACACCAATGCCACCAACCTCCTCTCCAAAGCATTCATTACAATCGTGTACCTACTACCTGATCTGCCACCACCATCTCCATCTGGAACCTCACCCACTTGCCCACCATCCCGGGCCCTGATATAATAATCTTTATTATTGTCACAGGTAGGTTGACATTAACACTGCACTGACGTTACTGTGAAAAAGGTTACTGTGAAGTTATTATATCAAAACCCGAGTGAAACACCTGGCTCACCCATCCCTTCCTAAGCCTCATCTGGTCCACCACCCTCAGATGGGTCACCTGTAAGATCACCACATCAGCTTTCAAACTCTCTAAATGCAAGAAAACTCTCGATCTATTTACTGGACCCCCTGACCCTTGCATGTTTTATGTCACTATTCTGACCAGGGGCGCCTCACCCCCCCCCCCCCCCCCCGCCGTATACCAATGCCTTCCCATTTCACCTCTCGCTTCTGCTTCGCCCAACTCAAAACCTTCATCTGGAAGCTGTGGAAGTAGGCTCATTCGTTTTAGGCTTCGGTCGGAGCAACCAGTGGGCCCTGTCCAACTCATAGAGTGACGGCTTTCCCCCTCACCATCAACTTGGCAAACATGTCCACAAAGTATTCGTTCGGCCTCCAGCCCTCCACCCGTTCGGGCAAGCCCACGATCCTCTGGTTCTGTCTCCACGACCTGTTCTTCAGGTCCTCCAGCTTGGTCCTCAGCCCTTAATTGACCTCCACCACCCTCTGCAGTTCCTCACCCATCGAGGTGAACTGGTCGTTATGCTGTGACAATGCCTCTTCCAAAGGTGCCTTTTTCGGGGCTAGTGTCTCCTCCACCCACTCTTAGTCATGATCTCTCTCCGATGCACCTCTAAATGTTTGTCGAACAGCCTTTCAAACTCCCCCGATACCACCTCGGTCACAGTTTCAATCATAATGCGAGTGGACCCACCCGACGAAACATCATCCGCCATCTTCCCTCCTACTGGGCTCATAGCAGCACACGTCGGCGGACATTCACTTGCCCCCTTCCATCCCTGACCTTTCTTCTTGAATTTCAACATTCCACCCGTTCCTTAGAACTTCCCACACCAGATCATCCAAAAAGTACCCCTGAGACCGGGCATAAAGCTCTAAATATCAAAGACTCTAGCAGGAGTCACTCAACATGCGACCTCCACCTACATGCCCCATGAAGTTGATTACTTTTATCTTAATGTCTTCATTTACCTCGGTGTTAATGAAGAGTAACTGCAAATTTGATATAACAATGTGAATAGCTGTAGAATGAACCAAACTTGACTGGCTCAACCTGTTTTTAGATTTAGATATAAAACAGTGACCGCATTTCCTTACACTGCAGTGTAAGCTCCACTTTGCTCAGATAGCAAGCCAGGAAGAAGCACTGTGTCTGCAGTTCTGTGGGAATTGACAGGATTAGTGCCCCACCCCCCTCATGTAAGATCCCACAGCAGGCTTGAAAGTAGAATGGGGCAGTGTCATGGCCAATATTTTTTTTAGAATATATTTCATTAAGGCATATATAATTTTAACACTTTTAAACGGAAAGATCCAACAAAGACAAAAAAAACCACAATACCATGGCCACCCCGCCCCCCGCCCCCGCCCAAACAGACCCCAACCAACATGGCCCATATAAGCACTCCGTCTCACAGCCATTGGTTCATTGGTTTTGTCACTTCCATGCCTCCCCACTTCCCCCACCCCCCTTGCTGACAGACTAATTTTTCTTAAAGAAGTCGATGAACGGCTGCCACCTCAAGCGAACCCTTGTACCAAACCCCTTAAGGCCAAATTGATTTTCTCCAACCTGAGAAACCCCGCCATGTCGCTTACCCAAACCCCCGACTTTGGGGGCTCCGAGTCCCTCCACCCCAGTGAAATCTGTCTCCGGGCCACCAGGGAAGCAAAGGCCAAAACGTCGGCCTCTCTTCCCCCTCCTCCTCCCCCCGGGCTCCTGGATCTCCCGATACTCCGAATATCGCCACCTCTGGACTCGGGAGTTACTCTCCCTAGCAGGACCTCAGTCATGACATCTGCAAATCCTTGTCAAAAGCCCCTCCACCTCGGACATGCACAGAACATGTGCACATGATTCGCAGGAATTCCCCCACATCGCCCACACCTGTACTCCACCTCCTCAAAAAAAACTGCTCACCCGGGCCACAGTCATATGTGGACCACCTGGATCAGGCTGAACCTGGCACACGAGAACGTGTTCACTCTCCGCAGGGCCTCCTCCCATAACCCAACCTCCAACTCCCCTCCCAGTCATGGCCAATATTTATCCTTAAATGACAGGTTTAGTCATTAACACATTGTTGTTTGTGGGAGTTTGCTGTGCACAAATTGGTTGCCACATTTCCTACATTACAACAGTGACTAACTTCAAATGTGTTGGCTGTAAATTGCTTTGAAAAGTCATAGAAGCCAAAAGTAGTGCTGCACGCCATTGTCTCCCACCGACCTCTCTTTCTCTTCCCGCCCTCATTGATCATCCTCGCCTGACTCAAAGAACAAAGAAAAGTACAGCACAGGAACAGGCACCCTCCAAGCCCGTGCCGACCATGCCGACTAAACTACAATCTTCTACACTTCCTGGGTCCGTATCCCTCTATTCCCATCCTATTCATGTATTTGTCAAGATGCCCCTTAAATGTCACTATCGTCCCTGCTTCCACCATCTCCTCCAGTAGCAAGTTCCAGGCACCCACTACCCTCTGTGTAAAAAAAACCTGCCTCGTACATCTACTCTAAACCTTGCCCCTCGCACCTTAAACCTATGCTCCCTAGTAATTGACCCCTCTACCCTGGGGAAAAGCCTCTGACTATCCATTCTGTCTATGCCCCTCATAATTTTGTAGACCTCTATCAGGTCGCCCTTCAACCTCTGTCGTTCCAGTGAGAACAAACTGAGTTTATTCAACCGCTCCTCATAGCTAATGCCCTCCATACCAGGCAACATTCTGTACCCTCTCTAAAGCCTCCACATCCTTCTGGTAGTGTGGCGACCAGAATTGAACACTATACTCCCAAGTGTGGCCTAACTAAGGTTCTATACAGCTGCAACATGACTTGCCAATTCTTATACTCAATGCCCCACCAATGAAGGCAAGCATGCCGTATGCCTTCTTGACTACCTTCTCCACCTGTGTTGCCCCTTTCAGTGACCTGTGGACCTGTACACCTAGACTCTCCCAAGATAAGATCGGCTGACTCTGCACTTTGAACTGGGGGTTTGGGGGGCATGCTAGTCTGCAAGAGCCTTTGGAGATAATCTGTGTTTAGGTAGTGGTTAAGGGAAAAATATTGGCCAGAACACCAGGGAAGCCCCCCATCCCACCACCTTCCTCTTCACAGTAGTTTAAAGATGGGAGTATTGCCAGGGTACCTGCTCCTGATCACCTTCCAGTGCAGGCACGTGGTCATTGGATGATGGCTTAGCTGTGATGCTTTCTGTGGTCAAATAGCTGCCAACCCACTTCCAAGATTGGCCGCAGGTGCCCAGAGCAGCTAACCCCTGTAGTAGGAGAGGGCTGATGAGGGCAAAAGTTATATGTTCCCAAGCAATCAGAATCCAGTGCGAAACCAGAAGAATTTGGCGCAAGTTTGAATTTTAATCCAGTTTGTGGGCGGAAATGGCAAGCCCGCCATTTATTGCCCATCCCTAGTTTCCCCGAGAAGCTGCTGCCAACCTATCTCTTTCAATTGCTCGAGAGTGTTGATGGGTCATGTCAGAGGGCATTACTCTTTTTCTGGCGTTATATATAGGCCAGACTGGGGAAGGATGGCAGACGGCCTCCTGAAGAATATGGTGAAACAGTTGTTTTCAGCCTCCCCGAACAGGCGCCGGTATGTGGCGACTAGGGGCTTTTCACAGTAACTTCATTTGAAGCCTACTTGTAACAATAAGCGATTTTCTTTTATGGTCACTTTTACTGGGGCAGCCTTTATGCTTCTAGGTTTTAAAACGTGAATTAAATTTGAGATGGCGGGACAGTTTTTGGCTTATTTGTCCGGTCACAGTAAGCAATGAAGGTGCAGATCCCCTGGACAGAAGCACCCAGTGTTGTCCACGGCCCACCTCGTGATGTTCCAGCAACCTATTATTGTAACTGCTCAGTGGCTGGCCTCTGGCAGACTGAGTGTTAAGTGGGAGGGCTTTGTTTGGGGCTTAATTAGTTGGGCAGCCAGCCTGGCTGACTAGGCAAGTGCCTGCTTCATCTGGCAGTGACTGGGTGAGTTCAGGGACTGCTGCTCAGGCAGCTGTTTCCTGAATCTAAAGTGCAGAGGGAGTCGCTCCCACAAGGTGGAGGGGGGTGGGGAACACCGGCGGCGGTGGGGCCACGAAGGTGGAAAGCCCCAGGAATGAGGGAACAGGAAGAAAACCCTTAAACGAGGTATGCATCTCTCCAGAAGAAGAGTTTTTAAAATGTCCCTACGTACATTTCAACAGCTTCCTGTGCAGCACCGTGGCTGTTGTTAGGCACAGTGTTCTGTACTTTGCTGTGTCAGTAAATGCCTGCTTCCTCTCTCTGTCTCCTGCCGGCTGCGACCAGCTCAGTCCTTGTGAGGGCTGACAAATCGTTCCCTTCTCTTTTGCTTTTCTCTATCTGGAGTGGTTGGGGGAAGGGAGGAGAAGAGGGTGTTAAGTAGATGCAGACTGGATTAACCCTCCGAGGCCTGGCAAGATGGACCCATCTCCGAGACAAAGAGCGAGGCGATGATGCAGTCACCTCTCTCGCCTGTCGCTCGGTGCTGTTATAATCCTAGGCCAGCAGCGATCCCCTCTGAGCTCTGAAGGAGATGGTGCTCCGTGGTTGCAGTTGGAGCAGGGTTAACAGGGCAGCCGGCCTGCGTAGGAGGGTGTGTGAGGTAGGTGGGGGTTGGAGGTATGAATGATGGGGGTGAGGAACGTGCTGGGCTTGGGATTGGGCAGAGAGGGAAGCTAAAAGGTCACTGATTGTGACATGTAGGCCAGGAGCTTCAGACAGAACGGGCTTTGTTAATGGGGCCTGCGAGAGCTCAGTGCCTGTCTTCGGCCTGTGTAAGTGGAAGTACTGCCAGGAGCAGCAGTGTCTCCTGCTTTGCACGATCAAGTACACGACTGGAGTACCAATCCAGATTGAAAGTAGAATTTAGATTGATGTGTAAAGCCATGGCAATGTTGCTGCAACAATAGCGCCATCAGTTTAACCACCATAGCTTTTCGTTGTTAGTTCTGTGTGTGTGGGTCTACACATTTCTTTGTATCTTTATTTGTGTGCTGGAGTTGTTTTTCCTGCAGGGTTTGTATATTATGCTCTGCTCAGTCCTGCATTTGTGCCTACCTGTGCCAAACCATCTGTTTACATGTCACAGTTCTCGTTTGTTGGCAGTGTTTGGTCCTACATTTACCTTTTACTGTCCTATTTGCGTGTGTCACATTGTGCTTTGCCTTGTGTCTATGTGTAGGGCTGTATAGTATTCTGCACTTATCTGTTGTGCTGCTCAGGCCCACGTTGGTGTGTTACACTGCGTTTTCGGGCCTGCGCTGGTGTGTTCCGCGGTCCTATTTGCGTGTGTCACATTGTGCTTTGCCTTGTGTCTATGTGTAGGCCTGTATAGTATTCTGCACCTATCTGTTGTGCTGCTCAGGCCCACGTTGGGTGTGTTCCGCCCCGTGCTCAGGCCTGAGTTGGTGTGTTCCGCCCTGTGCTCGGGCCTGCGTTGGTATGTTCTGCCCCGTGCTTGGGCCTGCATTGGTGTGTTCCGCCCTGTACGCAGGCCTGCGTTGATGTGTTCCGCCCCATGTTCGGGCCTGCGTTGATGTGGGCAGTAAAGTGGCAGATTAATTTTAACACCGAGAAGTGTGAGGTCATGCATTTAGGGAGGTCGAGCAATTATAGGGAGTACACAATAAATGGGAATATACCAAGCTAAAAGGGATAGGTGAAGTGAGAGATCTTGGCGTACAAGTACACCGGTCCCTAAAGGGGACAAGGTTGTAAAGAAGACATATGGAATGCTCTCTTTAATTGGCAGAGGTGTAGAATATAACAGTAAGGATATAATGTTGGAATTGTATAAAACACTGATGAGGCTACAACTGGAGTGTTGTGTGCAGTTCTGGTCACCACATTACAGGAAGGACATTATTGCTCTGGAGAGAGTGCAGACGATGTTTACAAGAATGTAATAATAAGCTTTATTGTCACAAGTAGACTTACTTTAACCCTGCAATGTTGTTACGGTGAAAATCCCCTAGTTGCCACACTCCAGCACCTGTTCAGGTACACAGAGGGAGAATTCAGAATGTCCAAATTACCTAACAGCATGTCTTTTGGGGCTTGTGGGAACAAACTGCAGCACCCGGAGGAAACGCACGCAGACACGGAGAACGTGCAGACTCCGCTCAAACATGACCCAAGCCGGGAATCGAACCTGGGACCCTGGTGCTGTGAAGCAACAGTGCTAACTGCTGTGTTGCCAGGGCTGGAAAAGTGTAGCTACGAGGAGAGATTGGATAGGTTGAGGGGAGACTTAATTGAGGTGTACAAAATTATGAGGGGAATAGATAAGTGGACAGGATAAAATTGTTTCACTTGGCCGAGAATTCTAGAACCGGGGTCATAGATTCAAGCTAAGTGGCAGAAGGAATAAAGGGGACATGAGGAAGGTTTTTTTACACAGAGGATGGTGGGTGTCTGGAATTTGCTGCCCAAGTTGGTGATGGAGGCAGAGACCCTGAACTCTTTTTAAAAAGTACCTGGATCTGCACCTTAAGTGCTGTAAACTACAGGGCTATGGGCCGAGTGCAGGAAGGTGGGATTAGAAAGGGCACCTCGGGGTAGAGTGGACAAGATGGGCCGAATGGCCTCCTTCTGTGCTGTTCTATTATTGCACTGTTTGACGGGGTGGGTTGGATGACTTCAAGGCAGTGACTTTGTTTTCAGATACAGCACATTTTTAATTTACTGTTTCATTTTCCCTTACTAGGTTTATGAGAAATATGTTTTGGACATGGCCTGTGTTTTCAGTGATTGTGTTCTGTTTTCCAGCGCTAAGTTCCATAAATTGTGTTGATTAGACTTTTGAATTCCCAACTAATCCTGACCATGCAGTCTGAAGAGACCGCACAGCCTCTTACATTTAAAAATAATTGTTCAAACCCTGAGCTTGCTAATTGGAGTACTGCGAGTTTGTGGGAACAGACAGCAACTCTTGACAGTGCTGCACTGGGAGGGTCAGTCTGGATTACGAGTTGAAGCCTGTGGAGTGAACTCACGACTTGCTTTCTCAGAGGTAATGATGCTTTTCATTGAACCACGGCTCCCTTGATGGCTCAAATGTTTTCACTCCTACCACTGAGTCAGAAGGTTGTGGGTTCAAGCCCCACACCACAGACTTAAACTCCTGAATCTAGCACAGTGGTGGGGAACCTGGGGGCCACATGATGCCCACCTGGGTTCTGAGTGTGGCCCACAAGACATTTTATTGACCGTTGCCCACGCGCAGGGTTGCCACGATCTGTTGATTTCCATTCATGTCATTTTTTTCCTGCCGGTATGACTGAAGTGGTTCGCACAGAAAGCAAGGGCAAGTGAAGTGAGGTGTGTGCTGATTTCTCACAACATTGACTGTAGGATCCGTGCACTCCCTCTGCGTCCAAAGTGTAATTTAATTTTGTTTTTACGATTTGAAGTTGATGACAGTTCCATTAATATATAAATGATTAACCATTTTCTATAATTCGTTATGAAATATTCACCGTGTATTAAATGTATTTAATCTTGCTCATGGTGTCATAGTTATTGAACAAGCCTGATTTCAATCTTGCGGCCCATTGAGATAAAGGAGGGCCACTCATGCAGCCCAAACACGAGCCTAAGTTTCCCATCACTGCTCTAGACTGACCCTCCCAGTGCAATACTAAGAGTGCTGCAATGTTTTCGGAAAAAGCATTAAGCTAAGGCCCTGCTTGCTCTTTCAGGTGGATGTAAATTATTCCAGAGCACCATTTGAAGAATTATTCCAGAGCACCATTTGAAGAACAACAGTAAATTTTCCAGGTGTCCTGGTCAATATATATATCAAACGGCATCTTGAAAAACACATGGATAGGAAGGGTGTACGGCACAAGGAAGTGCTGATGCTTTTGGCCAAGTTGATATCATGACCGGTACAAGCTAGGAGGGCCGAAGGGCTTGTTCCTGTGCTGTATTGTTCTTTATTCTTTAACACAGACAGTGACTTAGGGGGAAAACCGGGCAGCTGTGAACATAAATAAAAACAGAAAATCTGCAAATAATCAGCAATCGGATAGGATCTGTGGCAAAAGTGAGAGTGTTTCAGGTTGATGATCTATCAGAACTCGTGATGAAAGGTCCTGATCTGAAGAATGAACTCTGTTTTCCTCTTGACCGATGCTGCGAGACCTGTGTATTCCAGCAGTTGCTGTTTTTATTTTGGATTTTCAGCATCCTCAATATTGTGTTGTTGCTGAGACTGTTGATTTTCTAATTGTGACTTGTTTCGATGCCACAATTGGTGAGATTGTATTACCCCAGACATCAGAAAAAACAAGTGGTTGGAGAGCAAGTTCTGAAGGTCGGGAGTGTGTGTGAATACATCGCCTCACCGGTGGTATCTCCACGTCAAAAAAGAGTGATTGTGGGAGTTTGGTTCGAGGTGAAGGATAAACTGAGCATTTGCAACATCTTCCAAAACTGAATAGGACAATTGTAAAGACAGTGGCTGGGAGGACAATAAGTATCATACGTGTTAGCGGTAGGATGAACACAGGCAAATTGCTAGGGTAAGGTGAGGGTTAAATTAAAGTGATAGAAATGGATAGATATGAATTCTCAATGACCTCCCCAGCTGGCTGGTTTGCAGTTGCCTCTTAAGAACTGATTTTATAGAATGTACTTTGACACAACAAGCAGGAAGCATCAATTTATGGTGAAAATACCCTGCATTAAGGAAACTGGTATATTGTAAGAGTTGGAATGTGAGACAGGAAGGCCTACGAGATTAAAAGCATTGATGTGTGTCCGAAAATAAAGAAGAGAGTGGTGGTTCTTGGAGAGTGAGACTCTGATTCCTAGTGGAGCCCATGCAGATTAGAATTTTATTATCTTGTATGTATATCTGCATCTGTGGATGACTTTACCTTTAGTGGTTTAGCTTATACACAGTGGCTCAGCACTAGAATCTTCCCCAGCTGAGGAAACACAGTGGGAACAGCATGTGCTCTCCAATGACAAGTTTCCTGTGATTGAGTTAATTGACAGAGCTGGGTTATACTAACCCGACAGTCAGGTTAATTGTTAGAGTTGGTCTACGTTGACCTGGATTCAGCAGAGGACAAAGATGTAGGCTTTAGCCCACAGTTTGCACACACAAACTTGTCGCACTGTTTACATGAGCAAAGGTGTGGAGCAGAGCCCCCGGGCAGGGGTCATCATCAGCATCCTTTCATCTGTGAAAGATGATGGACACGCAATCCATTTCTTACGCAGCATCTTCATATGGTGCATCCTTGCTGTTGGCTGAAGTCCAAAGCCAAAGCTTTGCCTGGTACGGAGCCTAAGCATGGCATTAGGAGGTGCAGACTTGCCGAGGATCTATACCCCCCCACTTCCCGACCTTGGGGGCTGCTATTCAGAGGGTTAATCAGAGGAAAGACGAAAGCCAATATGTCTAGGGCCAAGCCAGTTGTTGGAAGATGCTAACTTGAGGGTAACATCAACCATCTGGTGTGACTTCATTCCAAGCTTTCAGTTGGGTTTGCTCCTTTAGCCATTAATTCGATTTTTTTCATAGAAATCCTGCAGCGCATAAGGAGACCATTCGGCACAGTGCCAACCCTTCAGAAGAGCACTCTACCTGGGCCCACTCCCCCGTCCTATCCCCAAACCTCACGCATTGATCAAGGCCAATCCACCTAACCCGCACATCTTTGGACTGTGGAAGGAAACCGGAGCACGTGGTGGAAACCCACGCAAACACTGGGAGAACGTGCAATTTCAAACAGTCAACCCATCACTGCTGTATTCACTGATCTACATTGGCACCGGGTTGAACAATATCTCCATGTAAAAATTCTCGTCTTCATTTTCAAATCTTTCCATGACCTCTCCCCTCCCTTTCTGTGTTTCCTCTTCCGAGAGTCCTTCACTGCCCAAATACTGACATCTTGCAATACCCTGATTTTAATTGTTTGACCATAGGTGCCTTCACTGCCAAAGACCTAAGTTCTGGAACTTCCTCTTGAACTTCTCCATTTTTCTACTTCTTTTCAGATGCCCCTTAAAACCTAATTATTTATCTAACTTTGACCACCTGCTTTGATGGCTCCTTGTGTGATTCTGGGTCAAATTTTGTTTGAGAATGTTCTGCTACGTTAATGGCACTATACTAACGTTGAAATAAATTTGAGTAGATCAGAGCAAACGTGTTAGATGTAGTAGGTTTAAGTCCTAATCCAGAGACTTCAACCCATAACCTGGGCAGTGCTGCAGCATCAGAAGTGCCATCTTTCGGAGGAGACTGAGGCCCCAACTGTATTCCATGGGGATGTAAAATATCCAACTGAACTCTTTTTTTCGAAGCAGGTTTGTGGAGTCCTGGCCAACATTCTCTCTACCACCACCACCACCAACAGCATCATTCCTTCAGCATCGAAAGAGGCCATTTGGCCTATCATGCCTCTGCCAGTTCTTTGAAAGAGCTTTCCAGTTTAAACCTACATCTGAGCTTTCCTCTCATAGCCCTCATTGAAGTAAATTATCTGCTCATTATCACAGTCACTGCGTTTAAATTGGCTGCTGCATTCCCTGCAACAGTGGCTACACTTCAGGTGTACTTCATCGACAGAAAAACACTTTGTTTGGGACATTGAGAATCCAGCTATAGATCTGGGTTGGAATTCTCCAGCCATTGGGATTCTCTTCCGCCAGCAGCGCACCCCCGCCCGCAGGTTTCCCGGCAGTGTGGGGTGGCTTCAATGGGAAGTCCCATTGACTAGCGATTGGGGGTAGAGAATCCCATCGCCAGCGAACGGAGCGTTGCAAATATGCACGGGGCAGGGGGAACCAGAGAATCCAGCCCCTAATGTTGGAGTAGAAAGCGTAAGAGGAAAACTGGAGTGAGTTAACAAGATATGAATCTTGAGTTTGTGAGAAAACCGGAAATGAGGGTGAGAATAGCTAGAGATGGAAGTTGGAAAAATGGAGAAGCAAGTGCAGGACAAATCAGAAAAAAGAGGCAACAGATGTGGCTGGGGTGGTTTCAGGTTTCTCATGCAATTCTGGGCTGCACATGTATTATCCATGACAATAGAAGTGCATAAAGGCAAGTAAAGAGGGCAGTCATTAGGGTAATGTGAGGGCTTCACCTCAGTGCTTCACTTCCTTCCCAAAGCAGATTGCACAGAAAAGACCTTTTCATTCTCAAACTGACAGTATTGCAAAGCTGCTATTTCCACAGGCTGACAGGTCAGTTTATCCAGCTTCTGCCAATGGTGTCACCCCCTGACATCCAGTTGCTGTACTATGATCACAGTAATGTTGTGATCACAGTAATGTCGAAGTAGCCTGCATAACTCCTCAAGCATCAATGGAGCAGTGCAACAAGTTAAATTGCCAACCGATATAGAACAAGAAACCGCGAGGAAAGTCTGGGTTCAGCTCTCCAGGGAATAATAAGATTGTGTATCTGTGGCATTGAATCAGTTTAAAAAGAATCAGGAAAGATCTCCACACACTCCAACTTCCTTGTGGAGCCGATAGTCTCTTGGGGCTGAGATTTGAAACTGCTTCCTCATTGGCTCCAGAAATATTCACAGCTCTCTCTTCTCCCACCAAATACTCCCAGGACAGGTACAGCACGGGGTTAGATACAGAGTAAAGCTCCCTCTACACTGTCCCCATCAAACACTCCCAGGACAGGAACAGCATGGGGTTAGATACAGAGTAAAGCTCCCTCTACACTCACTGTCCCCATCAAACACTCCCAAGACAGGTACAGCATGGGGTTAGATACAGAATAAAGCTCCCTCTACACTGTCCCATCAAACATTCCCAAGACCCATGTCTGTGTGGGTTTTGTGGTGATATGCATCAATATCGCAATCACAAGAAACAGTCCAGGTCGGACAACACCGATGACTTACTGCATCGCTACCACAAGCATAGAGAAAAAAAAGAGTCCAAATCAGACAACAAAGTGATTTGACCATTTGCACACCTCCTGATGACTTCTTGGTTCCTTAAGCACAGGGACACAGACGGCGTTCACAAGGGAATGACAACATCAACATCGACACTTCCATAACAGCACAAGGAAGCCACTCGACCGTGTAAATTCATGAACTTTGGACTCATAACTATTATTTAGTATTGTATAATCCTCAACATCATCATACATATTATTTGGTATTGTACAGTCATCACTGTCATCATGATTTGTACATGTCATCACTTATCTACCTATTTTGTTCAATTTTCTTTAACACTACAGAAAATAGGTAACACGAAAAAAGTGTGTGTGTGGTGATATGCATCACTGTAAATACGCAAGGGGTTAATGTAAATACACGAATACTAGGTAAACACTAGAGGGAGCACCAGAGACATCATGACATGCAGACATACAGCTAATGAACACTAGAATAGGACACGGCCAATGGGCAGTCAAGACACCCAGAGGTGACACTACCACAAGGGGGCAACCCATATAAAAGGACAGGGCACACATGCTCTTTCTCTTTCCACAGGCGACACTTAGAGAGGGGCTGGTTTAGCACACTGGACTAAATAGCTGGCTTTTAAAGCAGACCCAGGCAGGCCAGCAGCACGGTTCGATTCCTGTACCAGCCTCCCCGAACAGGCGCCGGAATGTGGCAACTAGGGGCTTTTCACAGTAACATCATTGAAGCCTACTTGTGACAATAAACGACTTTCATTTCATTTTTCAGAGAAGGGCAGATCAGAAGCATCACACCCACCACGTGGCTTAGAGCAGACTGGTTAGTTAGATTGAGTTACTCTAGCAAGATTAACAGGAGAGTCGAACTCAAGTAGGAGAATTGTTAACTGTTCAATAAATGTGTTAAACCTATCTCCAAGTCTGAACCTTCTTTTGTCAGAGCATACATCAAGAAAGCAGCTTATGCTACATGAAGAAGCATAACACAACAGGTTTCACCTCCACAACCCAAAGATGTGCAGGTTAGGTGGATTGGCTGTGCTAAATTGCCCCTTAATTGGAAAAAATATAATTGGGTACTCTAAATTTTAAAAAAGAAGAAAAAAACACACTCTCAAGACAGGTACAGCACGGGGTTAGATACAGAGTAAAGCTCCATCTACACTGTCCCCACCAAATACTCTCAGGACAGGTACAGCACGGGGTTAGACAGAGATGGGCCCCCTCTAAACTGTCTCCAACAAACATTCCCAGGATATACAGTACATAGTTAGATGCAGAATGGTGCTTCCTGTACTGAAGCAGGACCTTCTGCTGCCGGGTACAATGTGAGTTAGTTTCAGGGTGGAGTTGCTCAGTGGAATTGCAGACACACACAATTACTGTGCATTTACACCAATCCTCCTTCATTAATCTTCCAACTGTAATCAGATACCGCATTGGTTGAGATTGTTCTAACCCATTTTGCTTCACATGAGTGTTACCAGACAGAGTTTGGACAGATGTCTTAAAGACGTTGATAGGTGAAGTGGTTTAGAGAGCGGATTCCAGGACTTAGTACCTCGGTGGATAGTGGCATGCCCACAGATAATGGAGGATTTAAAATTAGGGATGTCTAAGAGGCCAGAATTGGAGGAGTACAGAAATCGTCGAGGATTATAGTTCTGGAGGCAATTATAGCAATAGGGAGGGGTGAATTTCTGGAGGGATTTGAAAACCAGGCTGAGGATTTTAAAGCTGGAATATGCAGGTCTGTGGGGTTAGTTATGAGCCAGTAAAAATATACAAATTCCATTTCCACAACTCCTTAATGGCTTTGATTGAAGGGAATAGCACATGTTCCTGTATATGCATGACACAGCTCTGCTCTTATAGTTAGGTGTGTGACTGTTATGTACACTCCTCTTTTCAATGATGCTGAAGGCTTCACTGGTTCTGGGTTCACTTTCCAGTAAAAAACCTTGATTCAGTTGGGATTTTCCACACCCATCACTATCTAGGCCGTACTATTCCCTATCCGTCAAGTGCCCATGCCATGTTGTGCCCAGTTCACCATTGTCCTACTGTTTGTTCTCCTAACCCTTTCTCGTTGTGCAGATGGGGAAAACAGGCTGCTGTGGAGCTGGAGTACTGGCATGGAGAGAAAGTTACACCCAATTATAGTGTGTTGGGCGATCAGGGTCATGTGAAGGGTACAGAGTAATGGATGAGTTGATTGTGGGATACTAAAGGGTGTGTGAATCCTTGGAAAGGGTGGCTAAGGAATGTGACAGTCCATAGAACATACCATGCAGAAGGGGGCCATTCGGCCCATCGAGTCTGCTCCGACCCACTTAAGCCCACACTTCCACCCAATCCCCGTAACCCAATAACCCCTCCTAACCTTGTTGGTCACTAAGGGCAATTTATCATGGCCAATCCACCTAACCTGCACGCCTTCGGACTGTGGGAGGAAACCCACGCAGACACGGGGAGAACGTGCAGACTCCGCACAGACAGTGACCCAGCGGGGAATCGGACTGGGGACCCCTGGCACTGTGAAGCCACAGTGCTATCCACTTGTGTTATCGTGCTGCCCTAAAGAACACCTACAGTGCAGAAGAAGGTCATTCACGATATATATGAATGATCTGGAAGAGGGAACTGAGGGCATTGTTACTAAGTTTGCAGTATACAAAGATATACAAAGGGACAGGTAGTGCTGAGGAAGCAGGGAGGTTGCAAAGGGACTTGGACAGGCCAGGTGAGTGAGCAAAGAAGTGGCAGATGGAATACAATGTGTAAAAGTGGGAGGTTCTGCATTTTAGTCGGAAGACTGGTGGCAGAGACTATTTTCTAAATGGGAAAAGGCTTTGAAATCAGAAGCACAAAGGGACTTAGGATTCATAATTCAGGTTAAGGTTAACATGCAGGTTCTGTTGGCAGTTAGAAAGGCAAATGCAATGTTAGCATTCATTTTGAGAATACAAGAGCAAGGATGTATTGCTGAGGCTGTTTAAGTCACTGCTCAGACCCCATTTGGACTATTGTTAGCAGCTTTGGGCCCCGTACCCAAGGAAGAATGTGGTTGCCTTGGAGGGGGACCAGAGGAGATTCACAAGAATGATCCCTGCAATGAACGGCTTGTCATATGAGGAGCAGTTGCGGACTCTGGGTCTGTACTCGGAGTTTAGAAGGATGAGGATCTCATTGAAACTTACAGAATACTGAGGCCTGGATAGAGTGAACGTGGAAAAAAAATTCCATTTGTCGGAGAGACTAGAACCCAAGGGCACAGCGTCCGACTGAGGGATGGTCCTTTAAAACTGAGATGAGGAGGAATTTCTTCAGCCAGAGGGTGGTGAATCTGTGGAATTCATTGCCGCAGAAGGCTATGAAGGCCACGTCACTGAGTGCCTTTAAGACAGAGACAGATAGGTCCTTAATTGAGATGGGGATCAGGGATTATGGGGAGAAGGCAGGAGAATGGGGATCAGAAACATATCAACCATGATGATGATTTTGATTTATTGGTCACATGTACCGAAGTGCAGTGAAAAGTATTTTTCTGCGGCCAAGGAACGTACACAGGATATACATAGTAGACACAAGAATAATCAACAGGGAACATTGACAAATGGTATATCGACAAAACAGTGATTGGTTACAGTGCGGAACAAGGGGCCAAACAAAGCAAATACATGAGCAAGAGCAGCATAGGGTGTCGTGAATAGTGTTCTTAAAGGGAACAGATCAGTCCGAGGGGGAGTCGTTGAGGAGTCTTGTAGCTGTGAGGAAGAAGCTGTTCCTATGTCTTGATGTGCGAGTCTTCAGACTTCGAACAGGGAACATTGACAAATGGTATATCGACAAAACAGTGATTGGTTACAGTGCGGAACAAGGGGCCAAACAAAGCAAATGCATGAGCAAGAGCAGCATAGGGTGTCGTGAATAGTGTTCTTGGAGAAGGCAATGCCTGGGTGGGAGGGTTCTCTGATAATGCTTTCTGCCTTCCTGAGGCAGCGAGAGGTGTATACAGAATCAATGTGGGGGTGGCAGGTTTGTGTAATGCGTTGGGCTGAGTTCATCACAGTCTGCAGTTTCTTGCGATCTTGGATTGAGCAGTTGCCATACCAGGCTGTGATGCAGCTGGATAGGATGCTCTCTATCGCACACCTGTAGAAGTTTGTGAGAGTCGATGCAGACATGCCAAATTTCTTTAGCTTCTGCAGGAAGTAGAGATGTTGTTGGGCTTTCTTGACTTTTGCATCAACGTGAGTGGACCAGGACAGACTGTTGGTGATGGTGACACCCAGGAAGTTAAAGCTGTCGACCATCTCCACTTCGGAACCATTGATGCAGACGGGAGTGTGTGTCGTGCTGCGCTTCCTGAAGTCAATGATCAGTTTCTTGGTCTTTCCAACATTTAGTTGTTTTCGGTACACCATGCAGCCAAGTGATTTATCTCCCTCCTGTAGTCTGATTCGTCGTTGTTTGAGATGCAGCCCACCACAGTCGTATCATCCGCAAATTTATAGATTGAGTTGGAGTTAAATCTTGCCACACAGTCATGGGTGTATAGGGAGTACAGTAGAGTACTCGAATAGCAGACTTGATGGGCCGAATGACCTAATTCTGCTCCTATATCATATGGTCTTATTTGGCCCATTGAGTATGCACCGACCCTTCAAAAGAGCACCCCACCTAGGCCCCCTCCCCCTCCCTATCCCCGTAACCCCACACATTGATCATGGCCAATCCACCTAACCTGCACATTTTTGGACTGGGGGGGTAACCGGAGCACCCGGAAGAAACCCAAGCAGACACAGGGAGAACGCACAAACTCCACCGGAAGTCACTCACAGCCGGAATCAAACCTGGGTCCCTGGCATTCTAAGGCAGCAGTTCTAACTGCTATGCCACCATGTCACACCACACAGCAATTCGCATACCATCACAACCGGTCCACGGTGGATGCCATCTCCCTGGCCCTGCACTCATCCCTGGAGCATCTCGACAACAAGGACTCCTAAGTCAGACTCCTATTTATTGACTACAGCTCTGTCTTCAACACTATAATCCCAGCCAAGCTCATGTCAGAGCTCCAAAACCTAGGACTTGGCTCCCCACTCTGCAACTGGGGCCCCGCAAGGCTGCGTACTTAGCCCCCTACTATACTCCCTGTATACACATGACTGTGTGGCAAAATATGGTTCCAACTCCATCTACAAGTTTGCTGATGACATGACCGTATTGGGTCAGATCTCGAACAACAATGAGTCAGAGTACAGGAGGGAGATAGAGAACCGGGGAGGCGGTGGCGTAGTGGTATTGTCACTGGACCAGAAACCCAGGGTAATGTTCTGGGGACCCAGGTTCAAATCCCGCCACTGCAGATGGTGAAATTTGAATTCCATAAAAATCTGGAATTAAAAGCCTAATGATGACCATGAAACCATTGTCAATTGTCGTAGAAACCCATCTGATTTACTAATGAAGGAAATCTGGCGTGGTAACTGCTCGGCCCAAGACCGTAAGAGACCACAGAGAGTCGTGAACACCGTCCAATCTATCATGCAAACCCGCCACCCATCTGTTGACTCAGTCTACACCTCCCGATGCCTTGGGAAAGCGGGCAGCATAATCAAAGACCCCACCCACCCGGGTTGTTCTCTCTTCCAACTTCTCCCATCAGGCAGTATCTCACAAGAGTTTGAGAACACGCACTAACAGGTTCAAAAACAGCTGCTTCCCCACTGTTACCAGACTCTTCAATGACCCTCTTATGGACTGAACTGATCTGTCCACACATCTTCTCTACTGAGTAGTACTACACTTGTTATGCTCACCCGATGCCTGTGCATTTGCATTGTGTATTTATGCATGTCATCTTTTTCATGCATGGAACGATCTGTTTGGTCTGTATATTGTACGCAGAACAATATTTTTCACCTCAGTACACGTGACAAATCAAATTCAATTCAGGAAAGGCTCTTCGGCCCATCGTGTCTGCACCAGTCAAAAACAACCACCGAACTATTCTGATCCCATTTTCCAGCACTTGGCCTTGTATTCCTAGGCATTCCAAATGCACATTTAAATACTTCTGAAATTTTATGATGGTCTCTGTCTCCACCATCTTTTCAGGCAGTGAGTTCCAGACTCTCCATCTTCTGGATGAAAAAGATTTTTCTCACATCTCCTCTAAACATCCAGCTACTTACCCATGGAGATGGTACTGGGGAGGTGTGCGATGTGTATGTGCCCATGGGGAGGATAGAGTGGGCGTGGGATATTCTGTGCTCATGGGGTGATGGGTACATCTGTCTGGGGAAGTACGGTGGTAGGCTGCAGTGAGGGGTATTTCTGGCCATGGGGTGGTTACATGGAGATGATGTGTATTTTGGTCCGATGCAATGGAGGGCACGGGGGTGTTGGGTACTTTTGTCTGGCGGGTGGTTCAGGGGGTGGGTTGCAGTGAGGGGTATTTGTGCCCATCAGGAAGGGGTATAAGGGGGTGGTAAAGGATGTGTATGTCTGTCGGGGGAGTGTGAGCCCGTGGGGAGGAAGGGGCTGGGCTTGAGGAAACTGATGCCTCCGTTGTTCTGCTCAGAGCAGAATTGATTTTTGTTTCTGATCAGTGAAGCTGTCTATTCATTGGTGAACTTTGCTCACGCCGAGTGAGTCAGTGTGCTTGTGACTATGTTGAAAAACACGCCTGTTAAATGTCAGAATGATTATTCACACAGTCACACCTTGTGAAGAGATGGGAGTGCTATCCCACTCCTAAAGGAGCTGAAATTGTTATTGGTGTTGAATGCTTCATTTTCAGTAGCTGTACACGCAGTTCTCCCTGGTTATACTGGTGTTAACGTCAGTGTTGGCACTGCAATGAATTACAGGTTGGTGTGTAACTGAAGGACAAGGTACCAATTAGAAATGCATTGAAGTTATAACATGGAGCCGGGCCAAAATTCAAACTTGTGGAAGTTTGCCGTCGCTGATATGTGCCTGATCTGTTTATGGAGGTGAGTTCCTGGAGGTTTTCATGCTCCTCTGGTTGTTTCTTTATTTTTTTCATCTGCTGACAAGGTTTTCTTTAACTGATCTGTGTGCGGGTGAGATGCAGATTATAAAGCTGAAGCTTTTTCTCTCTCTCTCTCTCTCTCTCTCTCTCGAGGAAAATGATTGGCAAGGGCTGACCGAAGGGAAGTTTTTGAAGTTATGAGGAGGGTTTGACTGGGTGGGAGAAAATGTTTCCAGTTGTGGGTAATTCAAAACTCGGGGCCATAAATATAACAAAAACAGAAAATACTGGATCATCTCAGCAAGTCTGACAGCATCAGTTTGAGTCTGGGTGACACTTTGACAAACGGTCATCCAGACTCTCCACGCTAGCGCCCTTCTCTCTCTGCAGATGCTGTCAGACCTGCTGAGATTGTTCAGCATTTTCTGTTTTTGTTTCAGATTCCAGCATCCGCAGTAATTTGCTTTTATTATGGTGATAAATATATGATCAGCACAAGTAAATCGATATGAGGCATTTACCCAGAGAGTGGTGAGAATGTGGAACTCGCTACTCCAGGGAGTCGTTGAGGCGATTAATGCATGTACATTGAAGAGAGAGGGAAATAATGAGATGAGGGCAAATGGAGCAGAAGGGTATGCTGTTTGAGTTGTGTCAAATGGTTGGAAGGAGACTTTTGACACATAGGATGCTTCAGCATGGATCCAATGGGCTGAATGGTCTGTTTCTTTGCTTTAAGTTCCATGTTAGCAATGTTTTGACTCCTTTCATCAACAATTAACACACAAGAGGAAGGAAAATTTATTGTGGGGCATAATCTTGATAGGTGCTCCCAGCAGATGGGGGAAGCATTGCATCAGGAAATTGAGCCTCTGATATCATTGGATGTTTTCTTCTTTTTAAAGCAGGAAGTATTCTGCACAAAAACAACTCTTTCCAAATGAAAGTAAGAACGTGCTAACCACAATATCCCAGAGAAAATATTCTGCTGCATGGGATTGGGAAGAGCTGAATAGATTCTCTGCACTGCTACTAGTGGGACTCATGTTGGGCTCACTACCCACTCTTCCGGCGCAGTATATGTGCTCCTGAGAAGTGCCTGCGTGTGTGAAAGCCACTTGTTCTGCCCAGTGGCACAGTTTTAACTGTTACATTTCCCATTTGTTTTTAATTCTTCCAATCTTCCAGCCATGGTCACAGGCAACCAAGTCACCATATGGAGATATTATTTCAGTGGGTGAGTGGTCAATCCATGGGACAGGTTCCCCAGGTTAAAGCAGTCGGCAGTGATCCATTTCAGTGCAAATCTACCTGATTTCTGTCAGTAAATAATGTTTGTGATACAGTATGTGAGAAATTTGAGACCAGTGTGGTAGGTTCTGGGGAGGGGTAGGTGACTTTGGGCAAATTACTCCTTAAAAAGTTCTCCACATTGGGGGTTTTCCTCACTTCATGCCTGGGTCTGTTGTTGATGAATTGATAAGAGCTTGATCGCTGTATGGTTACTCCACAACTCTGATATCATCAGATTATGCAATCCCCACCAGCGTAGTTGAAAATGAGCCAGTTGAACCACGGCCGTTCTCTATTCCTATGGTGTATGTTAGCACAGTTTACAACCAAATGGGTCATCACAGCCAAGCCCAAAGCCTTGCATGGTATAAAAAGATGACGGTAGTGCAGTAAATGTACAAATGGTCTTGCAAAAGGTATTTTATACATTATTGCATAGCAGACTTAATTTGGAAAATGGAAACATATGGTATTGAAGGGTCAGTCATAACTTGAGGTAAAAAAAAAGCCTAAGAAATAGGTGATGGAGCAATGGTGAATGCATGTTTTTCTGATTAGCTTAAAGATTGCAGTGGAATCGCCCAGTTTGAGGGCTGTGTGTAAGGCCAGAGGGCCCTGGGAGTGCACATTCCGAAATCTTAGAAGCTGGCAGGATAAGTTGGTAAAGCGATCAAGTACACTTCTGAGACACTTGGCTTTGTAAATAGAGCATTGATTACACAAACAAGGAAGTCAGACTAAATCTTTACAAATCACTGGTTAGGCCTCAGCTTCATTGGGAGTATTGGATACAATTCCAGGTTTTTCTAAAAATTTCATTCATTTGATGTGGGCGTCGCTGGCCACCATTTATTGCCCTATCCCTAATTCCCCTTGAGAAGGTGGCGGTGAGCTGCCTTCTTCAATCACTGCAGTCCATGTGGTGCAGGTACACCCACAGTGCTGTTAGTGCGGGAGTTCTAGGATTTTGACCCAGTGACAGTGAAGGAACGGTGATATATTTCCATGTCAGGGTGGTGAGTGACTTGGAGGGGAACCCCCAGGTGTGTATCTGCTGCACTTGTTCTTCTAGATGGTAGTGGTTATGGGTTTGGAACGTGCTGCCGAAGGAACCTTGGTGAGTTCCTGCAGTGTATCTTGTAGGTGGTACACAGGGCTGCCACTGTTCATCGCTGGCGGAGGGAGTGAAGGGGTACCAATCAAGTGGGCTGCTTTGTCCTGGATGGTGTTGAGCTTCTTGTGTTGTTGGGGCTGCACTCATTTGTGCCTTGTAGATGGTGGACAGGCCTTGGGGAGTCAGGAGGTGAGTTACTCACCACAGGATTCTCAACCTCTGACCTGCTCTTGTAGCCACAGTGGCTTGGTCAGTTCAGTTTCTGGTCAATGGTAACCTTAGAATGTTTATAGTGGGGGATTCAGTGATGGCAATGCCATTGAATGTCAAGGGCAATTGTTTGATTTTCTCTTGTTGGGGATGATCATTGCCTGGTACTTGTGTGGCACGAATGTTACTTTCTACTGCAGACAGGGAAGTATGTACCCCCCATCGAAGCTCGAAGTGCCATTATTAAAAGCCACGCAATAGTTCACCCATGAACCTTACCCCCCCCTCGCACATCCATCCCCCTCCCCACACTTAGTTCCCCCTGGCTCTACCCCGGCACTGCTTTCTCCCCGAGCGATGTACTCG
The DNA here is from genome assembly GCF_047496885.1 of Scyliorhinus torazame. Lineage (NCBI taxonomy): Eukaryota > Metazoa > Chordata > Chondrichthyes > Carcharhiniformes > Scyliorhinidae > Scyliorhinus > Scyliorhinus torazame. Next base: position 169,307,851 of record NC_092713.1, on the reverse strand, counting down.
TCTGGGAGGTCTGTTCATCAGGTCCACGCCTTGGGTTGGGTTTCAAGCCAGTCTACCCTCATACCGACATGAATGGACTTTCTTACTGGGGAGGGAGGGGATGCTTCAGGCGTAGATAATGACATACTAATGTATGAAAATGAAGTTTCCGGCATTCAACGTCGGGAAGCGTGCGACATCACTGCTGAGAGAAGGGCAATCGGGTCACACATTTATGTTGATGTGAAATACGATGTGGACATCTCGTGAGATGTTCCGCTCCCGTCACCGAACCCGCCCGCCGGAAACGGGAGTGTAAAATCCCGGCCACAGTATCATTGTGTTTTACTGAAGTGCCTTGGGGTGTTCAATTACTTTAACAACAGCAACTTGCGTTTTATCGTTCCTTCACAGTCCCACTGTGTTTTACAGCAGCGATTGTGAAATAAAGGATGCAAATAAAGGGCCTAGTCGTGACCGACTTGATGCCGGGACAAGGCCGTAGAATCTCGCAAGAGGCTTCTCATGAGATTCACTGTGCACACCCAGCATTTTAGTCTCAGCATTGTGTTCTCACTTGCATTGCTTTATTCTTCTGTGCTCTACCGTGTGACCCGATTAATACTGGGACACTTCCACCGAGAGTGCGCTGATGAAATGGATAATCTGGGGCACTACTGCCGTTTTAAGACATCAATTAAAGGTCTTCTGTCGATGAGAGAGCCCTCTACAGTTAGGGGTCAGTCTGCATTATATAACTGCTTCTTCCAGAGTCGGTGGAAGGTGGGGGTGTGGGGTGGAAACAAAGTAACAACAGCTTGCATTTATACAGCATGTTTAACACCATGGAACATCCCCAGGCACTTTACATCTTTTCAATCATATTTTCACACTGAGATGCCAGGACAAGTAACCAAATGCTTGTTCAAAGAGTTAGGTTTTAAAGAGCATCTTTAAGGTGTGACAAATGCATGATTTTAGATATATTGGATTATAAACATTTGGCAATTTAAGGATTAAAAGTCTGGGTTAGAGTGCGTTTGACTGCAGTAGTCATGTTTTTAAAAAGAATCTTGTTTTGCAAGACCAGAAAGCTTTTAGGAGTCAGAGGTGAAATTGGCAATCGTAAGAGCCTGAGCCAATGCACTGTTGTCGACTAGGGGGAGTCCTTGGGGAGTTAATGGGCCGGATTCTCCGTTTCTGCAGCTAAGTGCCGGCTCGAACGGAGAATCCATGGGACGTTTATGTGAAAAAAATCGTCGCGAACCCCTCACCAATTCCAGTACTGGGGAGGGGTTAGCACCAGCGCGGCCAAAACTCCCGCGCCAAAAACGGCTGGAGAATGGCCGGTTCCTGGGCCGCGCATGCGCATGGCTGACAACATGGCGCCGGCCATGCGAAGACCCAACCCGCCATCCGCGACCCCCCCAGCCCTCGCAGAAGCCCTCCCGGCCAGTGGCACGGATCCCTGCTGAGTGTGGCAGCACTGGACACAGTCTGCAGCCACCACACCGGGTTCACGATTTGTGTGAGCACATGTGTTCCGTGCCATCGGGATCTCGGCCCATCGGGGGCGGAGCATCGCGAGTGGGCCGGCCGATGAGGGACCAACTGCATTGCAACTGCGCGCAACGCGCGTCACGATGACACCATTTTGGAGGGAGCGGGCATGGCTGACCGGCATTAAACCGGCGCCGGCCCCGATTTCGCCGTCTGAGCCTATTCTCCGCCCGATCGCCAAACACGATTTTGCCGTCTGGCAACAAAGAATCTCTCCCAATGTGTTTTCATCCTGGGGTGTTAATTTGTTTTAAGCTTGGAGAGTTGATGTCATTGCTAGATGGAGCTCAGGTATTCAAACATTTTTGAGAAAGATGTTGAATTGAGTTCTGGTCTGTCTAACACTTGAGGTCCACAAGTAAGGTATTTTACTCTCACAATAGGACAGTTAAAAAAGATTAATAGTATTTAAAGCAGTGCAGACTTGTCAGAGGACAATAGGGCAGTGGAAACAAACCGGTTGAAACAGCTTTTTGAAGATATCTAGCCAGAGTCTGCAGGGTCTCTAACAGGAGCCAAATCTGTTCTGGAAAGCAAGTTATACTCTGCCATTGGGGTGTAGGACAGATTGAGAGCTGTATTTTTTTTCTTTCTCATTGTTTAATTGGGACCAGAGATAGTAATTAAGGGTACTCTATTTACTGCATTGAGTAGTTTTGTTGAAGGGGTAATTGTAAGCCATTTTCGGGTGTGATGTTAAATAGTTAACTTTGTGTAAATAAAGTTTTGTTTTAAAATAGCAAATCTCTATTTCTTTTGCAATCACACCCGGAGGGAAGTATTCTTTCTGCACACGCTTACAAAATAAATTAAAATATTGGGGTTTCGGTCTGGTATCCTAGCCACTGTTGGAATCTGGTCTGGGATCGTAATAAAGGCCAAGGGAGAGGTAAAAAGGTAGATGCTTTAGGGAAGAAAATCCAGAATTTAGGACTTGGACAGCTGAAGGCATGGTCTCCAATGGTGGATGAAAGTCCGGGAAATGCAAGAGGGACCAGGAAAAGAATATTTCATCGAATTTACAGAGCAGAAGGAGGCCATTCGGCCCACCGGGTCTGCACCTGCCCTTGGAAAGAGCACCCTACCCAAGCCCACACCTTCACCCTATTCCGGTAACCCAGTAACCCCACCCCACCTTTTGGACACTAAGGGCAATTTATCATGGCCAATCCACCTAATCTGCACATCTTTGGACTGTGGGAGGAAACCGGAGGAAACCCACGCAGACACGGGGAGAACGTGCAGACTCCGCACAGACAGTGATCCAAGCCGGTAATCGAACCTGGGACCCTGGAGCTGTGAAGCAACTGTGCTACCGTCCTGCCCATTTAACGTTTTCTGTTTTGAAAATAAAATCCATGAAGAAGACTACAGGAGAGACATACAAGGATGGCTAGAGTTAAACGGCAGGAAGACATAGGAAACAGCAAATTGGAATGACTCCTAGATGCCGTGCAGGATTATACGGGAACTGACTGGTGCAAACAGCAACACCACTGCACCAATCGAAGGTTGACAGATCTGGGTTTGACAGATGGCATGCCAAAGAGTCACGTACTCTACAAGGCATGATCACCAGTCTTGAGAATAGTGGTGCTAAGATTGGTTTACACCTCAGCTGCAAGAAGACCAAGAGAGTGATGGCAAGACGGCATCAAGATTCTCCCACCACCATTGGGCAACAAAACATAGAGGACATTAACCATTTCCCCTACCTTGGAAACAATGTGTCCAGGGAAGGCAATGTAGAGACCACTGACCCCACCTGGTCTGGGAATTTGACGAATAAACATGGCCATGAAGCTACGGCTCTACAGTCATACCAACCGCAAATTATGCCAGCGAAACATGGAAGAGAATGGCAAAGGTGTCACGTTTGGACGTTTTTCATCAGCAACGCCGATGTAGATCATGGGCATCACTTGGAGAGATGATAAATAAGTGCTACAGAAGACTGGTCCGAGATGTCTACAGGATATCATGGCAGAGAGATGACTGATGTTGGCAGGACACGTATTCCAACTGCCAGGCATATGAACCAGAGTGGCAGTGGAATGGACACCACCGGATGGGAGATGAAGATGGGGCTGTCCAAAGGACACCTGGTGAAGTCCATTTAAGGAGGACCTTCAAGAGCTGGGCGGGGGCAAGGGAGGTCGCTATGGACCGGAGCCAGTGGCAAAATCTTGCTGTCCACAGGGTAAGATCCTGGCATGGATAGAGGATTGGCTGACTGGCAGAAGGCAGAGAGTGGGGATAAAGGGGTCTTTTTCAGTATGGCAGCCGGTGACTAGTGGTGTGCCTCAGGGGTCTGTGCTGGGACCACAACCTTTCACAATATACATTAATGATCTGGAAGAAGGAACTGAAGGCACTGTTGCTAAGTTTGTAGATGATACAAAGATCTGTAGAGGGACAGTTAGTATTGAGGAAGCAGGGGGCTGCAGAAGGATTTGGACAGGCTAGGAGCGTGGGCAATGAAGTGGCAGATGAAATGCAATGTGGAAAAGTATGAGGTTATGCACTTTGGAAGGAGGAATGGAGGCATGGACTATTTTCTAAATGGGGAAATGCTCTGGCAATCAGAAGCACAAAGGGACTTGGGAATCCTTGTTCAAGATTCTCTTGAGGTTAACGTGCAGGCTCAGTCAGCAGTTAGGAAGGCAAATGCAATGTTAGCATTCATGTCGAGAGAGCTAGAATACAAGACCAGGGATGTACTTCTGAAGCTGTATAAGGCTCTGGTCAGACCGCATTTGGAGTATTGTGAGCAGTTTTGGGCCCCGGATCTAAGGAAGGATGTGTTGGCCTTGGAAAAGGTCCAGAGGAGGTTTACAAAAATGATCCTTGGAATGAAGAGCTTGTTGTATGAGGAACGGTTGAGGACTCTGGGTCTGTACTCGTTGGAGTTTAGAGGGATGAGGGGGGATTTTATTGAAACTTACAGGATACTGCGAGGCCTGGATAGAGTGGACGTGGAGAGGATGTTTTCACTTGTAGGAAAAACTAGAACCAGAGGACACCATCTCAGACTAAAGGGACGATCCTTTAAAACGGAGATGAGGAGGAATTTCTTCAGCTAGAGGTTGCTGAATCTGTGGAACTTGCCGCAGAAAGCTGGGGAGGCCAAATCACTGAGTGTCTTTAAGACAGAGATCAATAGGTTCTTGATTAATAAGGGGATCAGGAGTTATGGGGAGAAGGCAGGAGAATGGGGATGAGAAAATATCAGCCATGATTGAATGGCGCAGCAGACTCAATGGGCCGAGTGGCCTAATTCTGCTCCTATGTCTTTATGGTCTTATGGAACCAGAAGGCCAGCCGAGGTCATAAAGAGTTGGAATGCCAGGTTAAAAGTTTTAAAATCAAGGTGGTGTTGGCCAGGAGCCAGTGTTGGTGAACACGCATAGAAGCGGTGTGTGAATGAGACTTTGAGAATTGGGATATGAACAGCCTCCATCATGCAGACACTGGTAGCAGTGACATGATGTAAATACTATGTGAAACCCTTTTTGAACTACATGCCCCTGTGGTGTAACTCTTATTGAGGAGTGGTGTCAGACTGATCCTTGCACCAGGTCTAAGAAACAGACCAGCCGTTTTGATATGTGGATACACCAGTTCTTTACCCTCATTGTTTATAACTAAAGCTATTTGCATTTCGCCTATCTAGGTGTCGGTGCTCTACGCATGTTTCAGATTTCTTGCAGCTCAGTTAATAAAGAATTTTGCAGATTAATTTCTTTGGCAATTGGTTGAGTATTTTGTCAGTGAGACTTGAGTTGGTAGCACCCTCACTTTTAGAGTCAGAAGTTCTGGTTGTTATGTCTTCTGGTTCCCATTAGTTAGAAAAAGCATACTTCAGGCTCAATGTAGGAGCTTCATTAAATGTATTCCCCTCTCCATGTGGCTGGGAGACTGATATATTGTTATTCGGCACATGGCTGCAGCGCAGCAGTGAATGTGGACCCTCTGGATATGTATTCCCATAACAATTAGTTCTTCGCTCTTTCTGAATAATGCAGCAATGTAGCATCTCTGTTCCTTAAAAATAATGCCTCTACATCAATATAACTGTTCCAATCATTAACCTGATTTTTCTAAATTTACATTTCCTGGCTGCATTTATAAATCTTGGGGGCGCTTCTCTGAGGCTGTTAGCACTAGCTGGGATTCCCGCTGGCCCGTTGAATCAGGTGTGAGGCCCTGCCACACCCGTCCCCCCACCCAAAGCTCAAAAGACCCACGAGCACGAATCACCACTGGTCACTGAAAGTAGGAACCAGGTGCCAGAGGGGGAGCAAGGGTACCCTCTCCACACTTGCCTCCAGGGTGCCAAGTAGGGTCCTCCAGGGGAGGTGGGAGTCGGGGCTTGAGCTGGGTTAGAGTGGCTCAGATTGGGGATCTTTCCCGGGATGGGGATCACTCGTCTTCCATCTGTAGCCTTGTAAAACTTTACTCTCTTCCAGCATTTCAATTTCAATAATCTGTCAGATGAAGGTAAAAGTAATTACTTTGATGTATTGGAAGCCTTTTCAATTCTTTTTTCACATTCAATTTCATTCCCCTTTAGCTTTTTCAATCCTCTGGGCTTTCTGAGAAGCCTAAAAGCTTTGAACTGCATTGTTTATAATTACTTTCACTAGCCTAAAAGGTTTGAACTGCATTGTTTATATTTATTTTCACTGTCCATTACCTTTTACAATCATCTTGATTGACAGGTCCAGGCTATTTCAAAGAAGGGATTAGCTTTGCTTGTTTTTATCGCTCTTCAGTATTCATTAACTCTGAAGTGCTTCCTCTTTTGATCAGGTGTTGTTTATAACCACAGTATTTTCATAGAGCTTCTTCTTTGTTCTGAAATGCCTCCTAGAATGACCAGGTATTCTGTCTGAGTGCTGCTCCCTGGCACTAGGGCCTCAAGGGGTGGCCTTTGGTGAGCCCATAGCAGGTGTCGCTTAATTTGAGGAGGTGCCTTGTCAGCAATTGGAGGGGTGGGGTCTTGGGTGTTAATCTGAGATTGGGGCACCCCGATCTCTGAGGATCCAGCCTTGTTGGCTTCTTCAGGTTCCACAGTGCAAATCACTCCTGGGTGTATGGATTGCTCTCTGGGTTGCACTGATCCACTGGGCGGGAATCGTACTTGGTTTCCCGCTGGAGACCACACTTGAATTGTTTTGGGAGAATTGCATTCCTTGTTATGAAAATTTCAACAGGCTCACCTGATTCCTGCCTAAGTCCTCGATAGATTTGGTTTTGGCTGGAGATGTGTGCTGAATTTTTCAAAACATTTGTCTGGTTTATGTTGTCGTCTCCACTCAGCTATTAAACTAATTTAACCCGTTTAAGTACTTGTGACAATAATAAAGATGATTATTATTATATTCCTGCCCACAGAAGAATGTAGTTGACCCGTTTCTCTTCACTAGTGCTTTTTAGAAAGCTACTGAATGTCAGTGTGTACTTTTTAAATTTATTTCTCAAATGTATCTACAGCATCATTACCCTCCCAATTGATCATGGGCTGGAGCTGTGTGTTTACTGCTGCAATGGCCATTTAATTTTCACACTATTCATTCAGTTTTTTTGCCCTTCCCCTGACATTAATTTAGGTTGATTTTTAATCTAATTTGTCATTAAAACTGTTTAAAATGTTTGGATTTTTGCTCACAGACACCCTGCTTCCACCGTGTTATGTCTTCTGGTTCCTATAAGTTCGACTCAAAATGCTGGAGGCACGTAATCTAGACTGAGAGTTTTGGGTGTGGTACTAAGAGGGTGCTGCACCTGTCTGAGATGCCTTCTTTCAAGTGAAACATTAAACCATTTGCCCTCTCAGATGTACAGGGTCCCACAGTTCTATTACAAGGAACAATATGTGGGTTCTGATGTTGCCCTGGCCAATATTTTGTCCCTCCACCAAAATCACTGAAACGGGTTTTTTTGATTATTGCAAGGCTGCAGTTTGTGGGCTATGAGACCTGGGTGTGTGGAAATTTTGCTACTTTTGTTTTGAAAAATATTTTATTGAGGCATTTATATATTTACACACAACTTATCACAAAACAAGCCAACAGGACTGCAAATAACCAAATCAACTAATAGCTAACACCCCACCATCCTGCCCCCAATCCCCAGCACCCCGACCTCCCCATTTTATCCCACCCCTCACTGCTGACATATTAACTGTTCTCAAAGAAGTGGATGAAAGGCTGCCATCTCCAGGCAAACCCCTCCACAGACCTCTCAAGTTGAACTTTATATTTTCCAGCCTGAGAAACTCTGCCAGGTCACTCACCCAAACCCCCGGTTTCAGGGACCCCAAGTCCCTCCATTCTAATAATATCCGTCTCCGGGCTACCAGGGTGGCAAAGGCCAAAACATCGGCCTTTCTCGCCCCCTGGACTCCCCGGGTCTTCTGACACTCCAAAGATCGCCACTTCTGGACTCGGGACCACCTTCACCTTCAGAACCTTTAGCATAACACCGGCAAACACCTACCAGAATCCCCAAGCTTCGGACAGGCCCAAACCATGTGGACATGATTTGTGGGCCCACCCGTGCACCGCCCACACCTATCTTCCACCCCTTCAAAAAAACTTGCTCATCCTGGCCACCGTCATGTGCGTCCTGTGGATCACCTTAAACTGAATAAGGCTAAGCGTAGTGCACGGCAAGGATGCATTCCCCCTCCTCAGAGCCTCCTCCCACAGTCCAGCCTCCAACTCCCAAAGAACAAAGAAAAGTACAGCACAGGGAACAGGCCCTTCGGCTTTCCAAGCCTGCGCCGACCATGCTGCCCATTTAAACTAAAACCTTCTCCACTTCCGGGGTCCTTATCCCTCTATTCCCATCCTATTCATGTATTTGTCAAGATGCCCCTTAAACGTCACTATCATCACCACCTCCGACAGCGGGTTCCAGGCACCCACTACCCTCTGTGTAAAAAAACTTGCCTCGCATATCTCCTCTAAACCTTGCCCCTCGCACCTTAAACCTATACCCCCTAGTAATTGACCCCTCTACCCTGGGAAAGAGTCTCTGACTATCCACTCTGTCTGTGCCCCTCATAATTTTGTAAATCTCTATCAGGTCGCCCCTCGACCTCCGTCGTTCCAGTGAGAACAAACTGAGTTTATTCAACCTCTCAGAGCTAATGCCGTCCATACCAGTGTTATGGGCCAGGGTTTAGAGAACCCCAATGTGTAGCATGGAGTTCACCTGACCCACAACTTTTAATAGATTGTGGTATGGGGAGCACACGACCCACTCTACAGGTGCAGTACAGCAGAAATGGAAAAGTATTTTTGAAATACTGCGAGAGGACACCTCAGAGGGCAGTGAGGCTATATGGGTAGAGATCAGGAATAAGAAGGGTGCAGTCACAATGTTGGGGGTATACTACAGGCCTCCCAACAGCCAGCGGGAGATAGAGGAGCAGATAGGTAGACAGATTTTGGAAAAGAGTAAAAACAACAGGGTTGTGGTGATGGGAGACTTCAACTTCCCCAATATTGACTGGGACTCACTTAGTGCCAGGGGCTTAGACGGGACGGAGTTTGTAAGGAGCATCCAGGAGGGCTTCTTAAAACAATATGTAAACAGTCCAACTAGGGAAGGGGCGGTACTGGACCTGGTATTGGGGAATGAGCCCGGCCAGGTGGTAGATGTTTCAGTAGGGGAGCATTTCGGTAACAGTGACCACAATTCAGTAAGTTTTAAAGTACTGGTGGACAAGGATAAGAGTGGTCCGAGGATGAATGTGCTAAATTGGGGGAAGGCTAATTATAACAATATTAGGCGGGAACTGAAGAACATAGATTGGGGGCGGATGTTTGAGGGCAAATCAACATCTGACATGTGGGAGGCTTTCAAGTGTCAGTTGAAAGGAATACAGGACAGGCATGTTCCTGTGAGGAAGAAAGATAAATACGGCAATTTTCGGGAACCTTGGATGACGAGTGATATTGTAGGCCTCGTCAAAAAGAAAAAGGAGGCATTTGTCAGGGCTAAAAGGCTGGGAACAGACGAAGCCTGTGTGGCATATAAGGAAAGTAGGAAGGAACTTAAGCAAGGAGTCAGGAGGGCTAGAAGGGGTCATGAAAAGTCATTGGCAAATAGGGTTAAGGAAAATCCTAAGGCTTTTTACACGTACATAAAAAGCAAGAGGGTAGCCAGGGAAAGGGTTGGCCCACTGAAGGATAGGCAAGGGAATCTATGTGTGGAGCCAGAGGAAATGGGCGCGGTACTAAATGAATACTTTGCATCAGTATTCACCAAAGAGAAGGAATTGGTAGATGTTGAGTCTGGAGAAGGGGGTGTAGATAGCCTAGGTCACATTGTGATCCAAAAAGACGAGGTGTTGGGTGTCTTAAAAAATATTAAGGTAGATAAGTCCCCAGGGCCGGATGGGATCTACCCCAGAATACTGAAGGAGGCTGGAGAGGAAATTGCTGAGGCCTTGACAGAAATCTTTGGATCCTCGCTGTCTTCAGGGGATGTCCCGGAGGACTGGAGAATAGCCAATGTTGTTCCTCTGTTTAAGAAGGGTAGCAAGGATAATCCCGGGAACTACAGGCCGGTGAGCCTTACTTCAGTGGTAGGGAAATTACTGGAGAGAATTCTTCGAGACAGGATCTACTCCCATTTGGAAGCAAATGGACGTATTAGTGAGAGGCAGCACGGTTTTGTGAAGGGGAGGTCGTGTCTCACTAACTTGATAGAGTTTTTCGAGGAGGTCACTAAGATGATTGATGCAGGTAGGGCAGTAGATGTTGTCTATATGGACTTCAGTAAGGCCTTTGACAAGGTCCCTCATGGTAGACTAGTACAAAAGGTGAAGTCACACGGGATCAGGGGTGAACTGGCAAGGTGGATACAGAACTGGCTAGGCCATAGAAGGCAGAGGGTAGCAATGGAGGGATGCTTTTCTAATTGGAGGGCTGTGACCAGTGGTGTTCCACAGGGATCAGTGCTGGGACCTTTGCTCTTTGTAGTATATATAAATGATTTGGAGGAAAATGTAACTGGTCTGATTAGTAAGTTTGCAGACGACACAAAGGTTGGTGGAATTGCGGATAGCGATGAGGACTGTCTGAGGATACAGCAGGATTTAGATTGTCTGGAGACTTGGGCGGAGAGATGGCAGATGGAGTTTAATCCGGACAAATGTGAGGTAATGCATTTTGGAAGGGCTAATGCAGGTAGGGAATATACAGTGAATGGTAGAACCCTCAAGAGTATTGAAAGTCAAAGAGATCTAGGAGTACAGGTCCACAGGTCATTGAAAGGGGCAACACAGGTGGAGAAGGTAGTCAAGAAGGCATACGGCATGCTTGCCTTCATTGGCCGGGGCATTGAGTATAAGAATTGGCAAGTCATGTTGCAGCTGTATAGAACCTTAGTTAGGCCACACTTGGAGTATAGTGTTCAATTCTGGTCGCCACACTACCAGAAGGATGTGGAGGCTTTAGAGAGGGTGCAGAAGAGATTTACCAGAATGTTGCCTGGTATGGAGGGCATAAGCTATGAGGAGCGATTGAATAAACTCGGTTTGTTCTCACTGGAACGAAGGAGGTTGAGGGGCGACCTGATAGAGGTATACAAAATTATGAGGGGCATAGACAGAGTGGATAGTCAGAGGCTTTTCCCCAGGGTAGAGGGGTCAATTACTAGGGGGCATAGGTTTAAGGTGAGAGGGGCAAAGTTTAGAGTAGATGTACGAGGCAAGTTTTTTACGCAGAGGGTAGTGGGTGCCTGGAACTCACTACCGGAGGAGGTAGTGGAAGCAGGGACGATAGGGACATTTAAGGGGCATCTTGACAAATATATGAATAGGATGGGAATAGAAGGATACGGACCCAGGAAGTGTAGAAGATTGTAGTTTAGTCGGGCAGTATGGTCGGCACGGGCTTGGAGGGCCGAAGGGCCTGTTCCTGTGCTGTACATTTCTTTGTTCTTTGTTCTTTGTAAAGCAAAACAATGTTTATTCTATGAACTCTAGTTAACCTTTTTAAAACATACAGTGAACATCTTAACAACCATTAATTCAAATACAACCCCCAAAGAATACAACACTAAGTAATCCTTAAGCTGTCCTTTTAACATCCATAAGACTTGAACAAAACCTTTAAACAGAAGCACATCACGTTAAAGTCACTACTGAGAGCAGTTATTAGTTTTAAATCACCAAAGGATCGATTTACAGTTTTTAGATTACAGAGAGAGAGACTCATACTCACTCTGGCTGTGACTGGAGCTATCCAGCTCTGAAAACGAAACTAAAACACACCCTGCAGCAAACAGCCTAAAACGAAAGTAAAAAGCTGACCGGCAGCCCAGCTCCACCCACACTCTGACATCACTGATAAGCACCCATTTCTTAAACGTACATTTCTGAAACACTCATTTCTTAAAGGTACTCTCACATAACACCAAGCCACATCCTGGTAAATCTCTTCTGCACTCTCTCTGAAGCCTCTATATCCTTCTGGTAGTGTGGCGACCAGAATTGAACACTATACTCTAAGTGTGACACTACACTCCCTACACAACTCTTCCTCCCACTTATGCTTCACTAATCCTATCGGGGCTCCCTCCCAATCCATCAACTCCTTGTAAATTTCTGACACATTACCCTCCCCTACGCTGTTCTTGACACCACCTTGTCCTGCAGCCCCTGGTGCGGCAGGCAAGGAAAGGATGGTACCTGTTTCCGGACAAAATCCCTCACTTGCAAATAACAGAACCCATTCCCGGTGGGCAATTCAAACTCATCCATCAACCCCTCCAAGCTCGGAAAGCTGCCCTCAACGAATAGATCCCCAAACCGCTCAATCCTCCCCGGAACAAACCAGGGATTCCCACAGATCGGTGCCCAAACCGAGGCCCCCTCCAACCTCTGGTGCTGTCGCCACTGTCCCCACACCCTCAGGGCTTCCACCACCACCAGGCTTTTGGAGTACCTGGCCGGCGAGAACAGCAAAAGCGCGTCAACAATGCCCCCAAACCTCTGTCTTTACAAGAGGCTGCCTCCATCCGCTCCCACGCTGGCCCTATCCTCACTACCCACCCACCATGGCTATATTCGCCGCCCAATAGTAGTTCATTAAATTCGGAAGTGCTAACCCCCGACCCCACTCCAGCAGTAGCATCTTCACCCGTGGGGCTTTACCTGCCCAAACAAACTCCGAAATCAGCGTATTCACCCTCCTGAAAAAAGCCTTGGAATGAAGATCGGGAGATTCTGAAACACAAACAAGAACCTTGAGAGAAGCGTCGTTTTCACCGACTGCACCCATCCGCCAGCGACATCGGGAGCGCGTCCCACCTCCTGAAATTCCCCTTCATCTGTTTCACCAACCAAGCCATATTCAGCTTGTGCAACTGCTCCCACCCCCATGCCACCTGAATACCCAGATATCGAAAGTTGCCCCCACCCCCAGCCACCACTCCAAATGGAAACTCCCCCAGCCTCTTCTCCTGCCCCTTTGCTTGAATCGGACAAACCTCGCTCTTCCCCATATTCAATTTATGCCCCGAGAACTGGCCAAATTCCTCCAAAATGCTCAGAATCTCCTCAATACCTTCCAACGGGTTCGAAATATACAGCAGCAAGTCATCCGCGTACAGCAAAACCCTATGCTCTACCAACCCCCCCCCCCCCCCCCCCCCCACACTATCCCTGCCAGTCCCTTTTCGCTCTCGGCGCCATTGCCAATGGCTCTGTGGCCAAGGCAAACAATAGTGGGGAGAGTGGACATCCCTGCCTCATCTCCCGATGCAGCCTGAAATATTCCTCACCCAGTTCGTTTGCATACTCGCTACTGGCTCCCGGTACAACAGCCGGACCCAATCCACAAACCCCTACCCAAACCGCCCCAGTACCTCCCACAAATAGTCCCACTCCACCCGATCGAATGCCTTCTCCCTTCTCCGCATCCATGGCGCCCACCACCTCCACACTTCGTCTCTTCCTCCAGGGGCATCATTACAACATTCAACAGCCGCCTGATGTTAGCCGACAAACGCCTCCCCTTAACAAACCCCGTCTGGTCCTCCCCTATCGCCCCCAGCACACTCCTCCATTCTGGAGGCCAATTCTGGCGTTCTCATTTAAAAGCGAAATTGGCCTGTAGGACTCTCACTGCTCCGAATTCTTGTTCCTCTTTAAAATTAAGGAGATCAAGGCCTGCGGTAGCGTCGGGGGGAGCACCCCCTGCTCCCTTACCTCATTAAACGCCCTTACCAGCAGGGACCCCAGGTCCCCCAAAAACATTTTGTAAAATTCCACTGCAAACCCGTAGAGGCCCGTGGCCTTCCCGCCTGCATTGCCCCCATACCCTGCACCACCTCCACCAGCCCAATGGGGGCTCCCAGTTCCTCCAGCAGGACTCCTTCAACGTCGGGAACTCTAACCCATCCAAAAAACGTCTCATTCCCACAAGCCCGCTGGGGGTTCCGACTCATACAATCTCTTATAAAAATCCCCATTCACCCCCACCGGGTCAAAGACCACCTTCTCTCCCTGTTCCTTCACCTTCCCGAACTCCCTCTCTGCCTCCTGCTTCTTCAATTGATGTGCCAGCATCCTACTCTCCTTTTCCCCATATTCATAGACCGCCTCTTTAGCACTACTCAACTGCCCCACCGCCTTACCCGTCGATATCAGCCCAAACTTCATCTGTAGTTTCTGTCACTCCCTCAGCAACCCTGCCTCCGGGGCTTCCTGTTGCTCTTTTTAACCTTAGTCTATTTGCTCTGTTTAGGTCACCTTTGCTCATGAGTCGCCAGGTATCTTTATGATACTGCCACGTGGTTCAAGTTCAGGTTATGATTAATAACACAGCACACCGCTTAGTAAGGATTAAAACAACGGTCATTTATTATATACAACAAGCAATATTAATACCCTAATACTACTTTCTATATAACAAACCTATCACTACTGGCCAATACTTAACTTAGGAAGAGCCCACCAGGTCAGGGAAACGAATGGCTTGTCCAATCAAATCTAGCCCGCGGGATTCAAAAGGCTGCTACAGGTCGGTGGCTAGGTGTCTCTACCGGATAGCGATCGTTGGATTCAAACTTACGATACACGGTGGCTGGTCTTGCGAAGGTCTCGAGCAGGCGAAGATGAGAGAGAGGTCGATCTGAACTTGGACCTTTACTTTTATAGGGCCCAGGGGCTTCCCGCCTCCCGGGGCAGCCCTTGACCCTGAGTCCCAAGTGATTGGATTCTGTCCCCAGTCTCTGGGGCCGATGTGTCCAATGGTGAGGCGATTCCTCGATCGGGGGGTGGTCGCTCACCTGTCTTTGTTTCGGCCACTGCAGGCGCCGACAGGTCTGGCCCGGTATTCAATTGCTAATATGTTGCAATTGTTCCCGGGGATAGCCGATTTAACTGTGGATGTCTGAGTAGATTAGGTGTAAACAGTCCTGAATGCAACTGCGGATACCTGGGTTGATGGGCTGTTGATAGTATCGATCTGGGCTACATTCCCAGAGCTGAATATGCAAACCTGTCTGCAGCTGCCTGCTTGTGTCTTCTTGGCTGCTTTTCCCAGCAGTCTTTTGGGTTAGCCATTTTAAACTGGGTTTTGGCCAGATTAATCGGAACGCAGCCATTTTACATGACTACATTCCGAATACCTCCTATCCACCTGCAAATACTCACCCACTAACCTCGACATCTCGGCCCGCTGCGTCTTATCTCTGTGTGCCCCTATTGAAATAAACTCCCTCCTCACTACTGCCTTCAGTATCTCCCACAGTCTGGCGGCCGAAACCTCGCCCGTGTCATTCAGCTCCAGATAGCCCCGAATGGCAGCCCTCGCCCCGCTCACAAACCTCCACATCCGCCAACAGCCCCACATCTAAGCTCCACTGCGCGCTCTGCCACCCCCAAACACCCTCTCTTTTCCCCCCCCCTGCCGATCAGCCATATCCCCTCCTGGGCCAGCCCGCGTCCTGTACCCCATCAGGCCCGCCCTCGGATGTCCACCATCATCAACCTTCCCCATACCACATTAAAATACACAGCCATTGTTGGTCACCCAGAGACGAGCCAGGTACAGCATCCAAAATTTCACTTTCCTTCTTAAAGAGGGCAGCCGTCACATTGTTGAATCCCATTCTCCTCTTGGCCAGCTCCGCAGCCAGGTCCTGGTACACCCAGAGTTTTCTGCCCTCCCAGGTACATTGCTTCATCTGCCTGGCCCACCTCAGGATCCGTTCCTTGTCCAGAAACCGATGCAACCGGACCACCATTGCTCTCGGTGGCTCGTTACTCTGCAGCTTCCTCATCAGCGCCCTGTGCGCCTGGTCCACCTCCAAGGGTCGCTCAAAGGCCCCCTCTCCCAGCAACTTCTCAAACATCCTGGCCATATATGAGCTCGCGTCTGCTCCCTCGCTGCCCTCCGGCAGCTCCACGATCTTCAGGTTCTGTCTCCAGGACCGGTTCTCCAAATCCTCCATCTTCTCCTGTAGCCGTCTCTGAATGTCCCGCATCACCCCCAGCTCGGCTACCATCGAAGTAAGCTGCTCCTCGTGCTCCCCCACCGTCTCCTCCACCTTCTGGATCGCCTGGGCTCTGAGACTCCAACCTCATCTCAACATGGTCAAACCCGGCCTTAATCGGATCCACTGTCCTCGCCAAGTCCTCCAGCGTCTCCTTCCTCTGCGGGGTGAACTTCTCATTCAAGAAGCCCACCAGCTGCTCCATCGACCACTGAGATGTTAGGGCCAGTCCCTTACCATCCGCCATCTTCCCCTGTGTTGCAGGTACAGTTTCTCGCTGCAACAGCTCCTTTCGCTTAAATCCATTTCTGGCCCACGAATCCATCCGCCGGTGGAACAGTCTCCTTCCACCCCTCCTCCACCTTTTTCAATCAACAAGTCCGCCCGTTAGCTGGGGAAGAGGTCCCAAAACACCGCCACAAGCAGGAGCTATCAAATGTGCGACCACTCTCACATTTGATAGCAGGAGCTATCAAATGTGCCGCTACCGGATGTCCCGGAAGTTTTGCTACTTTTCCTACATTATGTCAATGCCGATAATTCAAAAATAATTAATCGGTTATGAAATGCTTTGATCGTGAAAGGCGTTATGCAAATACAAACATTTCTATTCTTTCCTTAATGGTTGCTGCCCATTTGGGGTAGTTTGTATGCCCAGCAGCAGGTCCCTCCAGTGTGGGTTTTGACTCCCCCCCACTCGTACCCAGGCTACTTTCGGATCCAACATTTAGAGGGTTCCTCTTGTGACCCAGTTGCAATGCTCTCTGGTGCTGTTATCACTAACACAATGTCTTGACTGCTCAGGACAGCAAGGCTCAGTATGGCTGTGCTGGAGACAGACCTGAATGTGAAGGCCCCCAGAGCCCAGTCCTCCCATATTTTCACTGCTTTAGGATCTGACTAGTTTGCATGTAAAGGATGATAGAATATTTATTTCCTTATTCTTCGAAAGGCAGTTGACCTTCAAGTGGAATGCTCCCTCCCAGCCAACTTCCCGGTCTGCCCTACCCTGATTAACTATTGTTTTGCTGTTAGGTTAATTGCACCAAATTTATTCTCGCCATTTTAACTATGTCTACTGATTTTGTTTGTCTAGTCCTGCCTTCAGCTGGCAAAGAGCAGAAGGCCTCCTTCTTAACGGGAGAGTTGGCGAGAAAAATTTCTTTAAGTCCTTTTGTCCATCAGCACGCAGACAAAGGATCTTTGGGGGGGGGACAGGTGGGGTGTTTGTTGATGTGTGCCATTCAAAAATAATTCTTTGGCTGTGTGAACCCACCAGAATACCTGACTATCTGAGAACATGCTTATAAAAATGCTAGTTCTGACTTTTGTATAGCTGTCCACTGACCTATGTTACCATCACTTCGGAACTCTGCAGTGGCGGGAAGTGTACTTGCTGCATATGAAGGGCACACAACAAGGTGTTCGCAAAATGTGGAGTGTTTTTGAGAAAACTGCTCATTCAGACAGGTCTACCCACTTTTATTTTTGGTTTCTTTAACCCCTGTCCGCCGCACCCAAAGGTGCTGACTCTTACTGGCGTACAGTTCCATGGACCTCCTCCCCTCAAGGTGCCGACTCTCTGGGGTACATTTCCATGGACCCCACTCCCCTCCTCTCCTGAAAGAGCTGCCTCTCGCTGGGATACACTTCCATGGACCCCACACCCCTCTGGCTCTGGACAGGATGGTACCCTGGCACATTCAATGCCACTTTGGCACTGCAAAGGTACCAGGCTTGCAGTGTCAAGGTGCCCAGGTACCAGTTTGCCCACGCTTGGGTTTGGGCTCGGGGTTGCCCTGCCCTTATGACATGGGGTGAGGGGGGCTCGAAGACCCCCAATTTGATAAGTTGGGGCGTTGGGGTGGTCTGGAAGCAGTGGTCTGGAGTCGAGAGATCTATGATGCCCCAATCTCTTCCTGCACTAAAGGTAAGTGCGGTCTCGGAGGGGCGTTCCCCACCGAGGCCTGGGACAAAATACAATATCCTGTTTAATCGAGGGGCTGTTCTCGGCGTTATAGGTACTGTGAAACACCCCGCTAAATGGGCCCTCAACAGGACTCTTTCTTTATCATTAAATCAAGTCCATGGTGTCTGAAAAAACAGACTGAGCATGTGCAGTTAGAAATTGTTTTTTGGTACATGCGCCGTACGCTTGCTCAACAATAATGGAGGCAGCACTGTTCAGGTAACTTCTGTTATTAACTCATCACACCAAAATGAAAATGCACTATTAGAACACATGGGAATATCTTTACCTGTTTGGCATACTGTGTGGTTTAGAAATCTCCCTATTCTCTCCCATCTCTTCTGGAAGAAAGTCGGAATGACCTATTGGCAGAAGGATGCTGGGTTACACTTCCCAATCTGTGACTAACCATTACCTGGAATCCCACCAGTTCTCTTGGCAGTGTTTCCTCTTTGGTGCATTCCATTGTGTATGTACTTTTCTGTGTTGATTTCTTGGCCAAGGGAATCCAAATAATCTTTTGGAGTTTTGAGCTGCAGTTAAGTTTGGAGAGACTGTTTCTTTAACTCTCTCTTGTATCTAATTTTGTCTTTCAGAAGGAGGAAGTTAGCACTGAGAGTATAGAGCACTCTGCACTGGAGACACATGCCCGCAGGCCAGATATTACATAGGTTAGATACCGAAATGAAGCTCCCCCTATTCTGGGGGGAAGAGAGTGGGTTTCTAATAGTCAGTTGGCCAAACCTCAGGCCTGAAGTTTTCACCCTTCAGGTGTATGCACTTCTTGGGCCCTGAAGCAGGCACGAAACGAGCTTCCAGTTGCAGGCCGCCCCAGAACGCCAGCCGGAAGCGTGCTAGGAAAGGCTCAACACTGCCGGAGCTGGTGGGAAGAGGGTGGGTGCAGAGAAAAGGGAGGGTGAGGGCTAGTATTTCTAATGGGCTCTCTGGGGGGGGGGGGGGGGGATTAATTTTTTGTTTTATTTCTGTTTTGACACTTCATCCTGCCCTCAATCGAGGTTACAGCTAAAACGTGAAGACCGCCTGACCAATCAGCCCACCCGCAAATGGTAAAGTAGATGGGCCATGTAAAATTACATTCAATTGGCCCCTTAATGAGCTAAATTACCAGCTGGATTGTTGGTGGGTGCTTCCAACTCTCGCATTCACTCACCGACCAAAATATTGCGCGAGTGCGTGATAACACGTGACTTCCGGATCAGCCGTATGCCTGCCCGAATAACATAAAATTCAGACTTAACACCTGTAAATTTAACGCACAAGCAAAATGCTGAAGATGCTGGAAATCTGAAATAAAAATAAAACCGAACATGCTGGAAATACTCACCATGTCAAACAGCATATGTGGAGAGAAAACCTGATGTAACATTTTCAAGTCGCTGACCATTCATCAGAACTACAAAAGTTTGTCAATTGGAAACACCGACTCTGGGCGGAATTCTCCCAAAAAAAGACTTCAGTGTAATTGCGGCACAGAAATTGGTGAGAATGGCACTGGCTGTTCCGGCTGGATTCTGATCACAATCTTCCTGCACGTAGTCAATTTTTGGAGGGGAGTGTGTTTTGTACTGGCATTGAGAGGGGTGGGGACCAAACACAACACCGGTCCAGCTAAGAGCGCCCCGATCTCAGAGTACTGCAACTGATGCCCCTCCCTCACCTTGTATCAGCATCAGACCCTCCCCCAATCACCTGTACCAGCGGATCTCCCTCCCTAAGTGAGTAGTACCCCACTATAGGGTGCCAAATTCCATCCCCCTCCAGGCCCTTTCCCTTGTCAGCACCGTCAGGGTGCCAGGGGGCAATGTCCTGCCATGGCTCGAAGGGCTGAATGGTCTACTCCTGTTTTTCTTGTGCCCCCACTACCTGGATGCTGGTGTGGTCATGTCTGAACTCCCTTTGTGGAGACCAGTGGTGATTCGTGCCAACTTCACGTCGCGCCGGCAGGTGGGAGAATTGCAAGAGCCAGGTGGATTCGGCTTCAAGCCGTATTTAAATTTGATTTTTAACAAGCGAATCTGGTTCAAGCCCACCGAGGGCATGAACCAGATTACTTCTGCTGGAAGGGCCCAGGAACACTGCACGTTGTTTGGCGCCCAGTGCAAATCCCGTTTCAGGGCCCTCCCGCAATTTTCCTGACATAGCTGGATATGCACCACAGACAATGCGATTGGAAAATCTGTTTCTCTTCACAAATGCAGCCAGACCTGCTGAATATTTCCAGCATTTTTTTATTGTTATCCCATAAATAGAGGATAGTTACTAATCAGTCAATTCAGGAGAAAGGTCTTTGTTTTGAATGTGAAGCGTGCTACCAAATTGAATGTTTGAGGTGAATAGCATAAATGCATTAGAATATAAAAGTGGGGAATTTCTACCTGGACAAGGCCTTGATGAGACCACATCTGGAATACTGTGTACAGTTTCGGTCTCCTGTTTGGGGAAAAAAGGTATAACTGCTTTAGAAGCAGTTCAGAGAAGATTCACCCGACTCGTTCCTGAGGCTTATCCTGTGCAGAAAGGTTGAACAGGTTGGGCCTGTACCCATTGGAGTTTAGAAGATTGAGAGGTGATCTTAGTTAAACACATAAGGGCTGGAATTCCCCATCCGATCACACTGGTGGATTCTCCAGTCCATGAATGGAGGTTTGGCTGAGTGCCAGATTGTCTGTTCTCAATGGCAGCGATGGCTGGGCGAACCCGGATTGGACAATCCTGGCCAAGACCTTGAGGGAACGTGATGCCCGGAAGATGTTTCTTCTTGTGGGGGAAATAAAATTGGAAAACATAGTTTAAAAATAAGAGGTCTGTCTACCTTTTAAGAGGAGAATTTGTTTCTCTCCAGAGGGTCGTTGGTCTCTTCCCCAAAAGGTAGTTGGTGGTGGCTGGATCTTTAGATTTATTCAAGGCTGAGTTAGATAGATTTTCGATAGCCAAAGGAGTCAGGGGCAGACTGAAAGATGGAGGAAATCAGAGCCCAGACAGATCAGTCATGATCATATTGAATGACGGACCAGTTCCCGAGTCCTATGTTCCTATTTACGGGGAAGCTAGATGAACAGATAAGGGAGAAATGAATAGAAAGATATATTGATGGGTGTAATGTAGTAGGATGGGAGGAGGTTCGTGTACAGCATGGACCAGTTGGCCTCTTTCTGATGTTGCTAACTTTTGGTTGGTTCAATTGGCTCTGTTTTATAACCTTTGCTTTTGAGTCGCCAGGTATCTTTATGATACCGCCACGAGGTTCAAGTTCAAGTAATGAGCAATAACTCAACACACCAATTAGTAAGTTTCAAATCAAAACACATTTATTATACACAGTCAATCACTACTCATGCATAAGTTCTACTTAATAAACTATCTCTATAACTAACAGGCCTATACTTAGCTTTGGACTGGCCCACCAGGTCAGGGGAACAAATGGCCTTTCATTCAGATCCTGAGTCTACGGGATTCAAAAGCTGGTATGGACTGGTAGCTAGGAGCGCCTATCTCGTAGCGAGCGTTGACTTGAGACTTACTTGCTTGGAGGCTGCTGGACAGTTCACTCTCGGGGGTTGCTTCGCGTTGCTGAGTGACCCTGTCAAGAAGGACGATTTGAACTTGGGGGCTTTACTTTATAGTCCCCAGGGCCTTCCCGCCCTTCGGGGCGGACCCCGTACCTGGTTTCAAGTGATTGGATTTTGTTCCAATCGCTTGGTTCGATTTCTCCAATACTGGAGCTGTTCCCTGATCGTTGGGCGGTCTTTAAGTGTCCGTTAACCTCTTTTGTGTTGGCTCCTGCTGGCGCCGAGGAGTCTGGCTTGGCCTTGTTTACCTCAAAATGTTTCAATTGTTCCCGGGGATCGCTCATTACTATGTAGATGGCTACTTGTATCAATGCTGTCTGGGTTTCTGCAGAGTCTAATGCACAGTAAACTTGCACCTGCTAGTTTTTGCCTGTGTTGGCTGAATTTCCCTTCAGCCTTTGCGGTTCTCCATTTTAAGTTGGGAAGTGGCCAACTCAGGTGGCTACATTCCCTCCTTGTGATCCTAACGCGAAGCGTGAAGGATCACATAACTGCATTGTCTTCATTCCCTGACCCGGCAAGCACTCTTCTATGGCCTCTACACTGACCATAACTATGCAAGAAAAATTTTAACTAACATTCTACGTGGCGCTATGTCAAAACAGGGACATGCATTACAAAATAATAAACAACGGTACCTCTAATTGTCCTTAACTAACTACACTCACTCAAAGATTCGATCATACTAACTTCCAAAACAATGCACACAAAATCATGGCAGCATTAGTCACATTTTTCCTGGCTTGGCAGGCAAGCTCAGGATTGTACAATCGTTCATGAAACACATTTCTTTATTCACAAAAAAACCGCATACTAATGTCCTTTATTATGGATCACGGGGGTCTGGTCATAACCAAAAATAAGGGATCTTATTCTGTACACCGGGGAGCAAGTGCGGTAGGCTCTCCTTCGCCATTTCCTCATGCGGATAGTCTGTACGATGCTGCAGAGTATCGCCAATACTAGTAGGGATTCTATTAAGTAGGACAGGGAGTACCAGGTTATAAACCTGTCACACCAAGATGGTGTGGTGTCGCTTGTGACTGAGCTCTGGGTGCTATGGGGAAGTGAATCTTAACGGCTGGGGGGGGGGGGGGGGGGGGGTGGGGGGGTTGGGGTCAGGAGGTTCGCGTTCACACGCAACCAAATGTTCATTAGGGTGATGAGCAACACGGAGGATGTCCTCATGGTTCTTCTTTCTCTTCTCTTCGTTTCGTCTCTTTTCCTGGAGCTTCTGGTGTTCTGTGGGATCTAGCATAGTGTCTGTTACTATCTTGGTTTAATCTCTCGTCTGTTAGTATGTCTGTCCTTCAGTGCCAATTCTCCCTTTACAATTTGTCACCATGTGTGACTCCCTCATTTTTTTTTTTAAACCGAATATTCCGGACAAGACACACTTAAAAATACTGAAACAGTGCGAGTCGTCTCGCAGGCTGTGCGATTTACCATCCAAATGTTTGAGGATGTAAATAGCATAGGGATGGCAACCTAAGGGTCGCCTGAAACAAAACAAACAACTTTCTGAACCAAAAGTGCTGAAATGAGGTGCGTATGGGCTGCGACGGATAAGATTTGGATGGAATCCCCGGGTAGGACGGCGACCAATGCCATGTGTGCTCTACCCGAGCGTAGCTGACCAGAGGAGGGGTCCTCAGGCAGGGCGGGTCCAATGCCTTTTCTCCATGCCTGAGCAAACGACAAGAACGGGCAAAAATGTAGTCATCGTGGGGGGTTGCCGTAAAGGTTCTACCTTCGAACCAGAAGGGCAGCTATGAACGGGGGTCTGTGTTTCTGTCGACAGATGAGTTCCTATGAACTGGCATCTGGGACATTAACAAGTCTCTGTGGACAAACTAGTTCCTCTGAACTAGCGTCCGGGACAAACTAGTTTCTCTGACTGCCAGTGGGCGTCAGAAGGGTGGTGGCGTGGGGCTGTGAAAATGTTTTTCGATCTTACAAGCAACATTAAACATGCTGCAGGTTCCATCAGAATACAGGACATCGTAAATCACATTTGGACTGGGGTGTAACTAGCATATGGAGGGAGTGCAGCGTGACCGAAGAAGAGAGGAAGGAGGAGCGAAACAAAAATGAAGTGGCCTTGCTGAGGTAACGCTGCCATGAGAAGTGGTGGGTAAGCGCTCCCAGTTTGCATGGGGCAGCTGGGACCTTGTAGCTGCTGTGGGTGGTGTTCTCTTTGATATCTGGGTGCTAGTCTAGCTGGTGGGGGTCTCCTGCAATCTCGGGCGAAGTGTCCTGACTGCCCACAGTTGTAACATGACCCCTGGGGCACATAAGGTGGAGCAGGCTCTCTGGAGCATTGTTCCCTTGGGTATGGTTCCCTGGGTGGGGGGTCGGGGCTGTTGGTGTCTTTGCTGGTTCGGGGGGCATTGGTGGGCTGACTCCGTCGCTGTTTCAGGGGGGCTTGACATTCTCGTGCGTGATGGCCTAATTGTCCACAGTTGTAGCATTCCTGGGATTTAGGCTGCTGTGGGCTATTTCCCTCATTTACCCATGCGGGGTTCTGGCGCGTCCTAACTGGATGCATGTCTGCCTGCTCTTCCTGCTGTTCTTCGGGTTTCCTAACTGCAGGTCTGTTTTGTACAGACTGCTCCCAGGTGCGGGACAATCTTTTTAAAACCCATTTCTCATTGTGGGCTTCCTCTGAGGGGTCATAATTCGTACAGGCTTTTTGTCCTGCCTCTGTGGCATGGGAGATAAGGGTGCGGGTCCATTTGGCCATACCGTCTTGGGACAAATGGGCGAGGTCTAAATTGCCGAAAACGGCTGTGAAATGGATCCACAGGCGTCCAGCAAACGTGGTGGGCTGTTCTGTCTTTTTCTACCTGCACTTATTGAGGCCTTCTACATGGTCACCCCTGTTATACCCGATCGCGTCTTTGATCGCGGTATGCATTTCTGCAAGGGTGCCTCTTACATTCTGTGGGTCGGGAAGGGCTGCTACGACTGAAGGGTCTAAACTCAAAACTGTGAGCTTCACGTGCTCATGCTCGTCCAGGCCGTACATGGTCGCCTGCTGCTTTACTCTGGCAAAGAAGTGGTGGGGGTCTGAGGTGGGGAGGAACGGTGTGATTTTCTCGCACGCGTCCCGTAATTGCGTCACGGTTAAGGGGGTGGTATAAAGAAATTCTGTATCTCCGTCCGACGTGACTGTACGGTGGGTGGTTACTGGATTCATTGGTGCCTGAACTATCTGCTCTGTGGGGGGGTTGGGGCGCTTTTTTCTCTTCTGGGGATTTCCTTGCGCACATGTTCCCTGAACATATCTCTGCGCGGTCTCATTTAATTCTTCCCAATCAGGGCTGTCTTCCTCATCTAACTGGGATCCAAAGGATTCCTGGAATCATTTTTGAGCTGAAAGCAGAGATTGCAGTTCTGCAAACTGCTTCCGGCACTTTGCATGATCTAGCGAGCTTTGTCTTTGCTCCGTGGTGGTAATATGGAGTGCTCTTAACGCTGCCTTCAGGTCGCTACACTGCCTTTGCAATGCCTCTACCTGCTTCTCTGTTCCCTCTCGTACCAGGACTGCACGATGAATGTCCTGATAGGCCTTTTCATACTGGGATTGGAAGCTGCTTAGGTGCGCCAGACAAGACTGGTGTGCCCACTTGGCATCATCCACCTCTCCGTCTTTTGCTGCTAACTTCCTTCTTAATTCTAGGTTCTTTTTCTCTATCTCGCTCACATCAACCTTACTCATTCGATGTGCCTCCTCTATCTCTCTACAGAGCGTCCGAACGACCTCCTCTGTGCCTCACAATTGTGCCAAACAGGACACGATTGCCATCAGCTTGCGAGCTTTTCCCAAGCTTTTCTTATGGATTTTGCTCAGGTTCTCCCACCAAGTATGTCCTGTACTCCCGGGACCTGTTTCCTCGTTTTTACAGAATTCGCTCCAAAGGGGCCATCCTTTCCCTTTGAGGTACTTTTTGATTTCCTCTTCCCAAACGGGACACTGTCCTACTCTACTGCTGGTCGTTGCGACCACGAATTCTTCTGGGTTCATGAGGCGTTGCATTGCCTGCATTGACATCTTTCTTATCTGAATGCTTCTCTTAAAATGTGGAACGAGGGGTATTAAGGCGGTGCTGTAATTACGGGTACGGCTTTCGCTATTTTCCGGAATACAAACTCCCAACAGTTTTGTCGCAACAAAAAATCTATCAGTTTACCTTATTGCCCTGTTAGTTACGCATGCATTAACACACTTCCGAATTATGAGGATTGATCAGAACCGCTTGAACACTTGTGGTTTTTCTGTTCCCAATTGGATTTCTAATTCAAATTTTGGGTTCTCGCGGAGTGGTTAAGCCACTTCTAGATCGGGTCGCATCAGGATGTCGCCAGTAATATGTTGCTAACTTTTGGTTGGTTCAATTGGCTCCGTTTTATAACCTTTGCTCTAGAGTCGCCAGGTATCTTTATGATACCGCCACAAGGCAGTAATGATCAATAACTCAAGTAATGATCAATAACTCAACACACCAATTAGTAAGATTCAAATCAAAACACATTTATTATACACAGTCAATCACTACTCATGCATAAATTCTACAGGCCTATACTTAGCTTTGGACTGGTCCACCAGGTGAGGGGAACAAATGGCCTTTCATTCAGGTACTGAGTCTACGGTATTCAAAAGCTGGTATGGACTGGTAGCTAGGAGCGCCTATCTCGTAGCGAGTGTTGACTTGAGACTTACTTGCTTGGAGGCTGCTGGACAGTTCACTGTCGGGTTGCTTCGCGTTGCTGAGTGACCCTGTCATGAAGGACGATTTGAACTTGGGGGCTTTACTTTATAATTCCCAGGGGCTTCCCGCCCTTCGGGGCCGATCCCGTACCTGGTTTCAAGTGATTGGATTTTGTTCCAATCGCTTGGTTCGATTTCTCCAATACTGGAGCTGTTCCCTGATCGTTGGGCGGTCTTTAAGTGTCCGTTAACCTCTTGTGTTGGCTTCTGCTGGCGCCGAGGAGCCTGGCTTGGCCTTGTTTACCTCAAAATGTTTCGATTGTTCCCGGGGATCGCTCATTACTATGTAGATGGCTGCTACATTACTATGCAGATGGCTGCTTGTATCGGTGCTGTCTGGGTTTCTGCAGAGTCTAATACACAGTAAACTTGCACCTGCTAGTTTTTGCCTGTGTTGGCTGAATTTCCCTTCAGCCTTTGCGGTTCTCCATTTTAAGTCGCGAAGTGGCCAACTCAGGTGGCTACACTGTATCAAACATGTTATCCAACTTTTGAGGAGTGACCTCTGCTGCAATGAGGTGACATTTAATTTTTTCCCGTACCAGTTCCCTCAGGGCTAAATTAAGAACAGTTCTCTACTGCGCTGCCCATTCTTTCTTTGTCTCTGATTCTCGGTTCTACACTTGGTGTTAAGCCTGACATTCTAGTCCAGTACTGAGATAGTACCACACTGTCTGATATGTTGTCTTTCACTTATGATGTTAAATCCAGGCCCTGTCTGCTCCCTCAGCTGATGTAAGAGACCCCACAGCACTATTGTGAAAGCTAGCGGGGGGGCTTCTCCCCAGTCTCGTGGTCAACATCCAGCCCTCAGCCAACATTATAAAACAGACGATCCACTCATTCTCTCATTGCTGTCTGTGGGATCTTGTTTTGAACAAATTGGCAGCCACATTCCCTACATTACAACAGTGACTACAAAGCAATTAATTAGCTATAAAATGCTTTGGCACATCCCGAGATTGTGAAAGGCGCTGCATATAAGCTTTTATTTAGAAAATGTTCTTTTTTATTTATACTAACCAGCATGAGTGAGACAGCGACTTTATGTAAAATGCCTCCATTAACTAGTTCCCAGACTGGCAACTGGGTTTAACTTGACATTTTCAAAATCTGTGGCAGTGGCAACTCCAATGCCTGAGACAAATGAGGGGCTGCCGGACACATGTCAGTCATTAGTTTGGAACTGAACACTCCCTTCAGTGATGCTTGATTGGGTGATGTGTCCTGTTGGACTGTCAAGTGCTTCCACTATTGGGTTATATTTCCGTGCCCCTGGGGTGGGGGGGGGGTTGTGGTAGAGGAGATCATCTGGTGTATGGGGAAGAGATGATGAGTTGCAGCTTTGTAACTGTGTCTGACCCACAGACCACTGAGAGCTGGCTCTCTTTTGTTCAGTGAAGTCTGATGCTATAGGGCATGGGCAAAACTGACCACCGAGTTGGAGAGAAGCCTCAGTTCTTTCCTGTGATGTGGCATCGCTGGCAAAGCCAGCGTTTATTGCCCATCCCTTATTGCCCATGGAATGAACAGTTCAGAGGGTTGTTAAAGCTAACCACATTGCTGTGGGTCTGGAGTCAGATGTAGGCCAGACCAGGTAAGGACAGCAGATTCCCTTCCCGAATGGACATCAGTGAACCAGATGGGTTTTTACAACAACCGACAATGGTTTCATGGTCACCATTACTGAGACGAGCTTTTAATTCCAGATTTATTCATTGAATTTAAATTCCACCAGCTGCCATGGTGGGATTTGAACCTGTGACCAGAGCATTAGCGTGGGCCAGTGACATCACCACAATTCAGGGTGATGCTGAGTTTGGGCTGAGTGATCACTGAAAATACACAGTACACACAAAGGGTTCCTGTCTCGGGTATATCTTTTCTGAGCCAGTATTCGCCTTTTATAGACAGACCTTTTAACATCGTATGTGAGTGGAACTTGCTCCCACATGGGGCGTTGAGACAAACAGTTTATGATGGAGAAATAAAAAGATGCATATGCTTTAGGGGTGATGAAGAGGGCTGGAAGTAGGCTTGAGTGGAGCATGAAACTATTGGGCTAAATGTCCGAAGTAATTCCTGCAGGTGTCAATATCGTTCCCCTGTAATTTGGATTTAAAGGCCTGTGGCTGGAATTCTCTGGCTGTTGGGATTCTCTTTTCCCAGCAGCACGGGGTGGCTTCAGTGGGAAATCTTGCTGCCGAGAAACACACGGCTGGGGGAACAGAGAATCCCATCCTGTATGATGTAAGAGGGAAAGGCCAAGAACGCGCGCTTCGTAGCTGTAACATCTTGCACAGGAATGTGTAAGAGCTGGGCTTCACCACAGGGAGGGGAACGATTGTATTGGATCCATTTAGAGTTTTGGGAGGAACCAAAACGGAAATGATAAAAGAGCACAGACGGCAGTAGTGTAAATAAAATAAAGTGGCAAGATGGGGTGCAGTGGAAAGAGAGGAAATGGAAACAACAATGTGAGAGAGCTTGTCTATCAACCGATTAGTGCCGTACTCTGGAGTATGAGGAGAGCCTCACCAGGTACAAGGAGTAGTGTCCTTCACTGTTTAGGGAAAACCCATGCTCTTGTCTGTTGCTCCAAATCATTCTTTCCCGGGCCCTTGAAACATAATTTCCATAACCTTCTCATCCTCTTGAATCCTATATGCTTTTAACAGCCAAGCTTTCTATTGCGTAATCACTTATTGAGAGATAGCCTTGTTGCCTCTCAGTCACTGTTGCTTAGTAAACCAATCATTTAATGACTGAATTATAAGTTAATCAGGCTCTGTTGTGTCACATATATTAACACACACACATTCACATGAAAGCTGAGAGCCACTTTGACATGTTTGTCTTTGATTGCAGATGGTGTATTATACGATGAGCTTTGAGACTATGTCGACGAGACCCTGTTACTGACAGCCTGATTCCACTGGAATCGACCCATTTATCACCGCCACAATGCCTGTACAGGCTCCACAATGGACGGACTTCCTCTCCTGCCCAATCTGCTGCCAGACCTTCGATGAGAACATTCGCAAGCCCATCAGCTTAGGCTGTGGACACACAGTCTGCAAGATGTGTCTAAACAAGCTCCATCGCAAGGCCTGCCCTTTCGACCAAACCACTATCAACACAGATATTGACATGTTACCTGTGAACTCTGCACTGTTACAGCTGGTGGGAGCCCAGGTAAGAATTCCTTTCACTCCTTTTTTTTCAAATGCAATTCCTGTCTTTAATGGACATTTCCCACCTTGCAGATAGGGTTACTGACTCTAATTTCCACAGCCCCATGTTGGGGAGGGTTTAAACTAATGTGGCAGGGGGATGGGAACCAATGCAGGAAGTCGCAGGGTAGTAAAGAGAGGATAGAAACAAAGTCAGTAAGGAGAAAAGTATAAGGCAGAGAAACAGATTGAACTGCATTTATTTCAATGCAAGAGGCCTAACGGGCAAGGCAGATGAACTCGGCATGGATAGGTACATGGGACTGGGATATTATAGGTATTACTGAAACTTGGCTGAAGGAGGGGCAGGACTGGCAGCTCAACGTTCCGGGGTACAGATGCTATAGGAAAGATAGAACAGGAGGTAAGAGAGGAGGAGGGAGTTGCGTTTTTGATTAGGGAGAATGTCGCAGCAGTAATGAGGGGATATAGCCGAGGGTTTGCCAACTGAGTCTATATGGGTAGAACTGAAAAATAAGGGTGAGATCACTTTGATAGGACTGTACTACAGGGCCCCCAAATAGTCAGCGATATATTGAGGAGCAAATATGTAAAGAGATTACAGATTGCTGCCGAAAAAATAGGGTGGCAATAGTTTCCTCTTGGGGACTTTAACTTTCCCAACATTAACTGGGACAGCCATAGCACATGGGGTTTGAATGGAGAGAAATTTGTCGGCAACCACCCAGTACGGTCGCTGGGCGAAGGGAGATCCCCAAGTACAGGGGCCTACCCACGTGGTGGACGCACAGTTGGCGACAGTGTTGGGTGCCCCCTGGACAAAGGGAAACCCCAGAGTGCAGGGGCATATCCACATGGCGGGCACACAGCTGGTGACTATGTTGGGTGCCCCCTGGACAAAGGGAAATCCGGGAGTGCAGGGACCGACCGCATGGGGAAAGTAGTGACAGCGGCCATCTTGGATGGCCCCCAAACAAAGGGAAACCTCTGAGTGCAGGGGCAGCCACCAGGTAAGTATGGCTAATCCCACAGGAGTGGGGGGGGCAAAATACCCCCCACCAGGATAGTCACCTGGAATGTCAGGGGACTTAACAGCCCATGGGCAGCACGGTAGCAGAGTGGTTGGCACGGTTGCTTCGCAGCTCCAGGGTCCCGGGTTCGGTTCCAGCTTAGGTCACTGTCTGTGCGGAGTCTGCACATTCTCCCCGTGTCTGCGTGGGTTTCCTCCGGGTGCTCCGGTTTCCTCCCATAGTCCAAAGATGTGCAGGTTAGGTGGATTGGCCATGTTAAATTACCCTTGGGCTAGGTGGGGTTACTAGTTTACGGGGATAGGGTGGAGGTGAGGGCTTAAGTGGGGTGCTCTTTCCAAGAGCCGGTGCAGACCCGATGGGCCAAATGGTCTCCTTCTGCACTGTAAATTCTATGATCTATTCAGGAAGAATTACTCATTCAATAAGTGGATGGCTTGACCAGAGAGGGGGTAAAACTTGACCTTCTCTTGGGGAATAAGGAAGGGCAGGTGGCGGAAGTGTTGGTGAGGGATCACTTTGGGACCAGTGACCATAATTCCATTAGTTTTAAGATAGCTATGGAGAATATCGTTCTGGCCAATTTCAAGGGTATTCGGTGGAAACTTTCAAAAGTTGATTGGGGGTGCCTGTTTGCAGCAAGGGGACAGCTGGTGAGTGGAAACCTTTCAAAAAAGTATTAACTAGGGTTCAAGGTGAGCACATTCCTCTTAGAGTAAAGGGTAAGGCTGGTGGAAGGAGGGAACCCTGGATGACTCAGGATATTGAGGCCATGGTTAAAAGGAAAAAGGAAGCATATGACATGCATAGGCAGCTGGAATCAAATGGATCCCTTGAATATTGGGCTTGTCGGAGTAGAGTTAGGAGAGAAATCAGGAGGGCAAAAAGGGGACATGAGATTGTCTTGGCAGACAAGGAAAAGGAAAATCCAAAGAGCTTTTATGGATACATAAAGGGTAAAAGGGTGACGAGGGAGAGGGTAGGATAAACAAGGTCATCTACTTGCAGATCCACAATGGATGGGAGAGGTCCTAAATGAATATTTCTCGTCAGTATTTACTGTTGAGAAAGGCACGAATGCTAGGGAAATTGGGGAAATAAAAAAGTGATGTCTTGAGGAGTGTACATATTACAGAGATGGAGATGCTGGAGGTATTAAAGCGCATCAAGATAGATAAATGCCGGGGACCTGATAATGTATCCCAGGGCATTGTGGGAAGCTAGGGAGGAAATTGCCGGCCCTCTAGCTGAAATATTTGAATCATTGACAGCCACAGGAGAGGTGCTTGAAGATTGGAGGGTAGCAAATGCTGTGCCCTTGTTTAAGAAGGACTGTAGGGATAAACCTGGGAACTACAGATCAATTAGCCTTACTTCTGTAGTAGATAAATTGTTAAAAGATATTCTGAGAGACAGGATTGACAGGCATTTAGACAGGCAAGGGCTAATTAGGGAAAGTCAGCATGGCTTTGCAAGGGGAAAGTCATGTCTCACCAATTTGATTGAGTGTTTTGAAGGGGTACCCAAGAAGGTAGATGAGGGCAGTGCAGTCGGTGTTGTCTACATGGGCTTCAGCAAGACCTTTGAAAAGGTACCGCATGGTAGGTTGTTGCAAAAGGTTAAATCTCATGGAATCCAGGATGAGGTAGCCAATTGGATACAAAATTGGCTTGGCGACCGAAGCCAGAGGGTGGTTTTTCAAACTGGAGGCCTGTGACCAGCGATATGCCTCGGGGATCGGTGCTGGGTCCACTGTTATTTGTTATATATATATTAATGATTTGGATGAGAATGTAGGAGGCATGGTTAATAAGTTTGCAGATGACACCCAAGATTGGTGGCATAGTGGGTAGTGAAGAAGGTTATATAAGATTACAACAGGATCGTGACCAATTGGGCCAGTGGACCAATGAATGGCAGATGGATTTTAATTTGGATAAACGTGAGGTGATGCATTTTGGTAGACCAAATCAGGGAAGGACCTACTCCGTTAATGGTAGGGAGTTGGGGAGAGTTACAGAACAAAGAGATCTAGGGGTACAGGTTCATAGCTCCTTGAAGGTGGAGTCACAGGTGATCAGGATGGTGAAGAAGGCATTCAGCATGCTAGGTTTTATTGGTCAGAATATTGAATACAGGAGTTGGGACGTCTTGTTGAAGTTGTACAAGACATTATTAAGACCACACATGGAATACTGTGTTCAGTCCTGGCCACCCTATTATAGGAAGGTTATTGTTAAACTAGAAAGAGTGCAGAAGAGATTTACGAGGATGCCCAGGACTTGATGGTCTGAGTTATAAGGAGAGGCTGGGACTTTTTTTTTCCCTGGAGCGTAGGAGGCTTAGGGGTGATCTTATAGAGATCTATAAAATAATGAGGGGCATAGATAGGGTAGATAGTCAAAATCTTTTCCCAAAGGTAGAGGAGTCTAGAACTAGAGGGCATAGGTTTACGGTGAGAGGGGAGAGATACAAAAGAGACTAGAGGGGAAATTGTTTGACGCAGAGGGTGGTGAACATCTGGAATGAGCTGCCAGAGGCAGTGATAGAGGCGGGTACAATTTTTTCCTTTATGGGCAGGGTGGGTATAGAGGGATATGGGCCAAATGTGGGTAAGTGGGACTAGCTTAGTGATAGAAACTGGGCGGCATGGATAAACTAGGCTAAAGGGCTGTAAACATCTATGACTCTATGCTCTCATCAGTGATTGTCTGACACACCCACTCGCATGTAGCATCACCTTCTGACCAGGGTTCAAATCCCACCACAGCAGATGGTGCAATTTGAATCCAATAAAAATCTGGAATTAAAAATCTAATGATGTCCATGAAACCATTTTGGCCCAAAAACCCATCTGGTTCACTAATGTCCTTTATCAAAGGAAATCTGCCACCCTTGCATGGTCTGGTTTACGTGTGACTCCAGACCCACAGCAATGTCATTCTTAAACTGCCCACTGCAATGGCCTAGAAAGTTACTCAGTTCAAGGACAATTAGGGATGGGCAACAAATGATGGCCCAGCCAGCGACGCCCACATCTCACGAAGGAATTAAATAAAATTGTGAACCAATTCTGATATCAGGCAGGCAGCCAATTTTAAACCATGTCAAAACATTTCTCATTTACAAAGGATGAAACAAACAGGAAAAGTGTACAACATGTTTTGTTACCTCTATGATTTCAGTTTTATTTTACACACTACAGTACCTTGGAGATGATTCTTCACTTCCTGGAGATTCCAGGATTATCCTGCAGGATTGGTAACACTACTTGCCGATAAGGTGCCAGAAATGTTTTTTTGCCCAAAAAACCTCACCCTGCTTTAGGACATAGTGACTTCATATTTTATTCCAGGGCCCAAGCTGGTTAGTGTCCATTTCCTTCCAGTCATTACTCAATGCACACAACTCCCCCTGTGTGTGACACACTGTTCAGTACACACAGCTCTCCCTGTGTGTGACAGTGTTCAGTACACACTGCTCCCCCTGTGTGTGACAGTGTTCAGTATTCACAGCTCCCCCTGTGTGTGACACACTGTTCAGTACACACAGCTCACACATACCCCACCCTGTGTGTGTCACACTGTTCAGTACACACAGCTCCCCATGTGTGACGCACTGTTCAGTACACACAACTCTCCCGGTGTGTGAGAGACACTGTTCAATACACACAGCTCCCCCGGTGTGTGACACACTTCAGTACGCATAGCTCACCCCCTCCCCCTATGTGTGCTGCACTATTCAGTACACAACCACCTGTGTGTGACACACTGTTCAGTACACACAGCTCGCCCTGTGTGTGACACTCGTTCAGGACACACAGCTCTCCGTGTGTGACACACTGTTCAGTACACACAGCTCTCACACACCCCACCCTGTGTGTGACGCACTGTTCAGTGCACACAGTTCTCTCCGTGTGTGACACACTGTGCAATACACACAGCTCCCCCTGTGTGTGACGCACTGTTTAGTGTACACAGTTCTCCCTCCCAGTGTGTGACACACTTCAGTATACACAGCTCGCCCGGTGTGTGACGCACTGTTCGGTACTCACAGCTCCCCCTGTGTGTGACACACTGCAATACACACAGCTCTCTCCGTGTGTGTGACCATCTGTGCAGAACACACAGCACTCTCCGTGTGTGTGGCACACTGTTCAGTACACACAGCTCCCCTGTGTGTGACACACTGTTCAGGACACACTGTTCAGTATACACACTGTTCAGAATACACAGCTCTCCCTGTGTGAGACACACTGTTCAGTACACACAGCTCTCCCTGTGTGTGACACACTGTTCAGTACTCACAGCTCTCCGCGTGTGACGCACTGTACAGTACACACACCCCACCCTGTGTGTGACACACTGTTCAGTACACACAGCTCTCCCTGTGTGAGACACACTGTTCAGTACACACAACTCCCCCTATGTGTGCCGCACTGTTCAGTACACACAGCTCTCCCCGTGTGTGGCACACTGTTCAGTACACCCAACTCTCACCCTGTGTGTGACGCACTGTTTAGTGTACACAGCTCTCCATGTGTGTGACGCACTGTTCAGTACACCCAGCTCTCCCTCCCCGTGTGTGACGCACATCAGTACACACAGCTCTCCCTGTGTGTGACACCCTGTTCAGTACACACAGCTATCCGTGTGTGTAACAAACTGTTCAGTTCACACAGCTTCCCCTGTGTGTGACAAACTGTTCTGTACACACAGCTCTCCCTGTGTGTGACGCTCTGTTCAGTACACCCAGCTCTCTCGCTGTGTGTGACACACTGTTTAGTACACACAGCTCTCTCTGTACGTATGACACACTGTTCAGTACACACAGCTCCCCCTGTGAGTGAAGCTCTGTTCAGTACACCCAGCTCTCCCCATGTGTGTGGCACACTGTTCAGTACACACAGCGCTGCCCCTGTGTGTGACACACTGTTCAGTACACACAACTCCCCCTGAGTGATGCTCTGTTCAGTACACCCAGCTCTCCCCCTGTGTGTGACACGCTGTTCAGTACACACACCGCTGCCCCTGTGTGTGACGCACTGTTCAGTTCTCACAGCTCCCCCTGTGTGTGACGCACTGTTCAGTACACACAGCTCCTGTGTGTGAAACACTGTTCAGTACACACAGCTCCCGTGTGTGAAACACTGTTCAGTACACACAGCTCCCGTGTGTGAAACACTGTTCAGTACACACAGCTCCCGTGTGTGACACACTGTTCTGTACACACAGCTCCCGTGTGTGACACACTGTTCTGTACACACAGCTCCCGTGTGTGACACACTGTTCAGTACTCCCAGCTCTCCCCGTATGTGTGACATACAATTTGTACTGTAATGTTCCCTCATGATGAATAGGACGTTTCTGTGCAGCTTGACTATGCAATCTGTGGCAAAATTTGATGAAGCACCGGTCACCGTCAACATTAGAAAGTGATGTCAGCCCTCTCACTGCTGGCTCATGGACTCGTGGTGTCTGTAAACAAGTTAAGCTGGAACAGGCGAGCTAAAGTCATCGGAGAGGCGCAGGTGACACCGAACCTGGACCATGTCATGAGATGATTGTGCAGCCTGCCTACGGTCCTGCTGCATGCAGTGCCGTGGCTATGTTTGGCGAGAGGAACAGTTTCTGTGCCTGCGACATCTGTCTGTCTGAAGGGGGTGTTATTTTCAGAACTGCAATGGCTGGGTTACTGAAACATTTTGGTGGTCATATGAGGTCGACTTCAATTCCTCTCACTCACTCCAGCTGTAGAATGACCACGGTCTCTGTAGAGACCCTGTCTTGCAAATCCCTGCTCCGCTGTGCAGCAAGCTTCTTCAGGGCTCCAGCCTGTATCTTGCCCATTGTATTTTACTATTGGGAACTTTTAATTGTCCAGGACAAGCTAACGTTTTATCTTGTATCCCCTCCATAGCAATAGGAGGATGCCATTAGTCCCAGACGCTTCTTTCAACATTTAATTAAATTATGGCTGAATGGCATCTGAATTCCAGTTACTTATCTCCATAACCATTAATACCCATATTTGACCTGGTATCTGTGATCAGTATCCAGGCCAATCATAGAACTAGGGCTGTGGACAGGGCTTTAAGGTAAAAGAGAAGGGGGAGGGTTTGGATGAACAGAAATTTAGAAATCCAAAGAGAAAGGTCAAGGCATCAGAACAATACAGTGATGTGGGTGAAAACAAGCTGGAACAACAAAGAACAATACAGCACCGGAACAAGTCCTTCGGCCCTCCAAGCCTGCGCCGACCATGGTACCTGCCTAAACTAAAACAGTATGCACTTACGGAGTCTGTACCCTTCCATTCCCACCCTATTCGTATATTTGGCTAGTTGCCCCTTAAATGCCGCTATCATACCTGCTCCCACCACCTCCCCAGGCTGTTCTATATATTTACCACCCTGTGTGTATAAAAAAATTAAAAACTTGCCTCGCACATCAGTTCTAAACTTTTTCCCCACACACTTTAAACCTATGTCCCCTAGTACTTGACTCTCCTACCCTAGGAAAGAGCATCTGACTATCCACTCTGTCCATGCCTCTCATAATCTTGCAGACCTCTAACAGGTCGCCTCTCAACCTCCGTCATTCCAGTGAGAACAGACCAAGTTTATCTAGCCTATCCTCATAGCCAATGCCCTCCATACCAGGCAACATCCTAGTAAACCGCTTCTGTACCTCTCCAAAGTATCCCCACAGTCACAGCCTTCCATTCAGAAAAACACCCTTCTAATGCTACCCTCTGTCTTCTGTGCCCAAGCCAGTTCTGTATCCAACTTGCCAGCTCTCCTCTGATCCCATGTGACTTCACTTTTTGTACCAGTCTACATGAGGTACCTTGTCAAAGGCTTTACTGAAGTCCATATGCACAACATCCACTGCCTTTCCCTTATCTATCAGCTTTGTCACTTCCTCGAAAAACTCGATCAAATTAGTGAGGCACGACCTCCCCTTCACAAAATCGTGCTGTCCATCACTAATAAGTCCATTTGTTTCCAAATGTGAGTAAAGGGACAGAGTTCAACAAAAATTGTCGATCAGCAAGTAAGGACTTTGTGACAAATAAAAGTAGAAAAATTGAAGGTAAAGGTTCTTATTCTGAATGCATGAAGCATCATCGATAAGATAGAGATATTCATGGCACAAATAGAGGTAAAAAAATTAAATTTAATCGCCATGCCAGAGTCATGGTTACAATGTGATCAAGGATTGGAAATAAATATTCCAGGTACACATTTCTCAAAGACAGACAGAACGGCAAAGGGGGAGGGGTAGAGCTGAGAATGAAGGATGACATAAGGCAAGGTTTCCCAATCTAGGGTCCACAGACCTCCAGGGGTCTGTGAAGGTTCTCCAAGGGGTCTGTGAAGCTGGAAACCACCATGTGACCAGTAAATGCTGGTTCCAACATGCAAAATTTTAAAGAGTTTGAGAAATCGAATAGGCCAATCGGAGCGAGACCCCTTGGAGCACTGAATGCTAATCGGCTGTCTAGCAAGCCTATCAGCACCCAGTGCTCTGAGAGGCCATCTTCTGATTGACCCATTTGAATTATTTCATCTCACTGAATTGGCAAGAGTGATCCAGGCGATGAATTTGTATGCATTGTGGAACTGACTAGGGATGAAGCTATCTTCGATCTAGTATTGTACAATGAAGCAGGGTTAATTAGGAATGACATAGTAAAAGACCCACTGGGAAATAGTGATCATAATACCTAATTTCGAAGTGACATACTCGAATTGCAAACAAGAATCTTAAACTTAAAGCCAATTACATAGATACGAGCAGATAACTGGCGTAGGTTAATTCAATAAATAGACTAAAAGGTAAGTGAATAGTGGGAAAGATTTAAAGAAACAATTCAAAGTCTTCAACAAAATTACATTTCATTTAAAAACAAAAATTCAGCAAGAAAGATCCAACCGTGGCTCACTCAGGAAATTAAGAATACCATCAACGTAAAAATGTAAATGTCGCCACAGTCCCAGAGGACCATTGGCTGCTCTCTCCTTTGAGAGTTGACTGGTAGTGATTTAACCTGAGGATCACCACACCTCAGACGAGGGGAAAGGTTGAAAATGTGGGCAATCATGAAAAACCTCAGCCGGTACAGGAATTGGACGCATGCTGTTGGCGTCGCTCCACATCACAAACCTGCTGTCCAGCCAAAGGAGCTAATTGACCCCCCTTGGGATAATATTAGAGTAAAAAAAGAGCCTTATAATGTAGCACAAACCAGTAGCAAGCCCAAGCAGAGGGCTACCAAAAGTTGATAAAAAGAGGAAAAAATAGAGTAAGAGAGTAAACTAGCCAGAAATATGAAAATGGGTTGTAAGAGCTTTTGTAAATATACAAAGATGAAGAAAATAGCAAAAGTAAACATTGGTCCCTTTCGAAGTAGAGACAGGAGAAATTATCCTGGGGTTTGAGGAAATGACAGAGGCAGCATTGATTAAGTTCTGTACCAGGAAAAGACTATAAGGGCGGAAAAGTGAGTAAATTAGGGAATTAATATCAGTAGAGAAAAAGGTTTGGCGAAACCCAAGGGACTAAAATCCAGACCTGATAGCCTACACCGTAGGATTCTAGAAGAGATAGCTGCAGAGATGGTGGATGTACTGGCTATAATTTTCCAAAATTCCTTAGATTCTGGAACAATCCACTCGATTGGAAGTTGGTAAATGTTGCACTATTTTTCAGTAAAGGAGGGAGAGAGAAAATAGTGGACTATAGGCCAGTTAGCCTCACGTTAGTTGTTAGAAAATGCTGGAATCTGTTTTTAGCAAAGTCTTAACAATGTACTGAGAAAAGCTATTGTATGATTCAAACAAGTCAGCCTGGTTTTATTTGGGAAATCCTGTTTGACAAATTTCTTAAGAGTTTTTTGAGGATGTGACGAGTAGGATTTATACAGGGGAACCAGTAGATGTAGTGTACCTGGATTTCCAAAAAGCATTCAGTAAGGTCCCGCACAAAAGGTTAATAGGCAAGCTAAGAGCTCTTGGACTTTCCGGGAGATATTTTAGTGGGGGTATAGGATTGGTTAATGGATAGAAAGTAGAGAGTGGGCATAAACAAGGATTTTTCAAGTTGGTAGGCAGTGAATAGTGGAATTTAGCAAGGATCAGTGCAGGACCTCAGCTATTTGCAATCTATATTAATGACTTTGAAGAGACCGAGAGTAATGTATCAAAGTTTGCTGATGATGCCAAACTAGGTGTGAAGACAGCTGTGGGGAGGGCACAGTGAGGCTGAAAAGAGATATGGATGGGTTAAGTGCATGGGCAACAGGATGGTAGATGGGGAACAGTGAAGTTACTCACTTTGGTTTTAAGAATAGAACAACATTTGAGTTTAAGAAATGCATAACAGAATTTCTTTTACAAAAGTGTGAAACTTGTAAATGGTGATGTTCAAAGAGACTTGGGTGTGCTTTTACAAGAAATGCCGAAAGTTAGCCTGCAGGTGCAGCAAGCAATTGGAAGGCAAATAGTATGTTGGCCTTTTTTTGCAGAGGGATTGGGTTACAGGAATAAAGAAA
This sequence comes from Scyliorhinus torazame, assembly GCF_047496885.1. Lineage (NCBI taxonomy): Eukaryota > Metazoa > Chordata > Chondrichthyes > Carcharhiniformes > Scyliorhinidae > Scyliorhinus > Scyliorhinus torazame. The sequence continues at coordinate 169,267,685 of NC_092713.1, read as the reverse complement.
CCTTGCTGCAATTATACAGGGTTTTGGTGGTTCCACATCTGGAATACTGGTTGTAGTTTTGGTCTTAACACTTAAAAATGGATAGACTTGCATTGGAGGCGGTACAGCAAAGGCTCACTAGATTGGCCTCAGGATGAGAGGTTGTCCTATGATGAGAGGATGAATTAATTGTGTGTATATTCTCTGTAGTTTAGAAGAATGAGAGGTGATCTCATTGAAATCTATACAATTCTGAAGGTGTTTGATGGGATGGATGCTGAGAGATTGTTTCCACTGGTTGGGGAATCTGAAACACGGGGTCACAGTCTCAGGAAAAGGGGTCAATCATTTAGGACTTGGATGAGGAGAAATTTCTTCACTCAAAGGTTTGTGGATCTTTGGAATTTTCGACCCAAAGGTTTCTAGGTGCTCCATCGTTGAATATATTTTAGGCCGGGATTGATAGATCTTTGGTTTCACAGCAGTGAAAAGAGCACCCAAAGAGACTTTATTTGTTTATTTATTAATTTAATTAACCAACTCGAAGGATACTTTGCACGGGACAGTGTTGCCTTGTTCTGAGGACAAGGGTTGCAATGGAGGGAGAAAAGAGCGAGGGCAGCAGAGCACAGGAAAGGGTGAGGAGAACGATAGGTAGGAAGAACAGATATTGGGTGACAGATGGATACATAACCAACCCCAGGAGGGGGCCACCACACTAGCGGGGAAGTTATCACCAGGAAACATGAGCGGGAAAGGGGCCACAACACATCTCCCGCAAGGGAGCGAGCGCCTGGCAAAGGGAGGAGTAACAGGGGAACAATTGGGGGGAGACAGCACCAGGGAGGGGGGAGGAAGATGGGGGGTTGGGTACAAACGTAAAAGCAAAGATAGTAAGGGCATTAGGCTGGCTACCACAGGTACCGCAAGCAACCACTTTGGAGGGTGCCTGGACACCAACACCCTTTGAAGGGTGTTGGGTGACCCCCTGACAAAGGGAAGGCACGTCCACCAGGTAAGTATGGTTGATCCCGCAGGAGGGGGTAATAAAAAAACCCATCAGGATAGACACCTGGAACATCAGGGGAATAAACGGCCCAGTGGAAAGATCCAGAGTCTGCGCCCACCTGAAAAACAAGAAAGCCGACATAGTCTTTCTCCAAGAGACGCACCTGAAAGACAATGACCAACTGTGGGTAAGAAAGGCTGGATGGGACAGGCCTACCATTCCTGCTACGGTACGAGGGCTAGGGGGGTAGCCATACTACTAAATAAGAGGACGGTGTTTACTGCGATGAGGACGGTTACTGATCCAGGGGGCTGTACGTCATGGTCAGCGGTGCCCTGGACGTAGCACAGGTAGTCCTGGTAAACGTGTTCGCTCCCAACTGGGACGACACGGAATTTATAAAGAAGACCATGGCAGAAATCCCCGACGTTAACAAGCACCGACTTATCATTGTGGGGGAGGGGGTCGACTGGAATTATGTACAGGACCTACAGGCAGACCAGCCGAACCCCAAAACCGGGAAGACCTCCAATATGGCGAAAGAACCCGGCAGTTCACCCACCCAGGGTTAGAAGGAGTCCTCCAAAGCTGAACAGCAGTCCAGGCAGTAGAGTGAATAATCATTGCATTTTTGCTCACCCTTCCCTAATATCTGGTGCCTCAGGCAGTGTTTAAAGCAGCAGCTGTTACAAGTGTCAAAGACTTCCTTGAAAGCCAAGCGCACTTCAACAGGCCACAAATCCCTTGACAGCCTTTGAAATGCAAATCTTCCATTCAATTTTGAACATCAATACATAGCATTAGCCAGTGATTGACAGTTTTCGTACTGCAGAGATAGGTGCTTGGTTGATTGTTGATCTGTCTTTTCCTTCACGTTTGAATGCAACTCCATTACCCTGATTTGATGCCAACTACAATGTTTATATACACTATTGCTATGATTGGCAGCTCCTTACCACATCAAAAACAGCTATGCGGCGATCAATGCGTAACAGGGGTGGGGGTGAAGACTCGGATTTCCAGCTCATTAATCCGATGGAAATGGATGCAAATCACCGATTTTCATCCTCCATGCCAGAGCGGGGCATGTAGCTCACTGCCACTGCTGGCGGGGGACTGGAGCATCAGTGCTCATCCCATTTCTCGGCTGACACTCCATTCCCCTTCCAACCGGGAAACCCCCTACCAGGGTCGGGCAATGGAGATTCACCCTATGAAGTCATCAGTTATCTGAGTGCAGACTGACTCTGGTTAGTTTCCACAACGCCAAGAACAGCAACTCTGTCTTCAGCTCTTATCCAAGAGTAAAAAGTAAGCCGAAAGCTTTATGTGTATTTTTACATTGTGGATTTCACAACCTCTGGGACGCATCAAAGCACTTTACAGTCATTAAAATATTTTTGAAGCAGCCAATTTGTACACAATGAGCTCCCATAAACACGTGTGATAATGACTAGACAATCTGGTTTAGTGATGTTGATCGAGGGATAAATAAATATTGGCCAGTACACCGGTGAGAAGTTTTAAAATTGTACCGGGGATCTTTTATATGTGTCTATGTGAGGCGACAGCATTTCCAACAACACCGCATTCCCTCCTTACCGCACTGGAGTGTCAGCCTGGATCATTTGTCCAAATCTCTGGAGGGATTTGATTCCGTGACCATGGCTGACGATGTCAAAACAGAGACCGATTCAAAGAACAAAGAAAAATTACAGCACAGGAACAGGCCCTTCGGCCCTCCAAGCCTGCGCCGATCCAGATCCTCTATCTAAAACTCGCCTATTTTCTAAGGATCTGTATCCCTCTGCTCCCTGCCCATTAATGTATCTGTCTAGATACATCTTAAATGACGCTATCGTGCCCGCCTCTACCAACTTCGCCGGCAGTGCGTTCCAGGTACCCACCACCCTCTGCGTAAAGAACTTTCCACGTATATCTCCCTGAAACTTTTCCCCTATCACCTTGAACTTGTGACCCCTAGTAATTGAGTCACCCACTCTGGGGAAAAAGCTTCTTGCTATCCACCCTGTCTATACCTCTCATGATTTTGTAGACCTCAATGATGTCCCCCCTCAATTTGGGTTGAAAATTCAAGCTGAAGTTGTACCTTCTTTACTCAAAGAGGGTGAAGCTTTTCTCTGGGTCCCAAGCTGCTGGGCATTCGTCTCTTCGTTTGGATACTATGCGAGTCCTGATGCTGTAGCGTTACAATATAATTCCTCACTGTGCACCGGTGACTATACTCCAGATGCGCTCCCATGGCTGGAGAGCTCTTGGATGTCCTGAAGCCATAGAGAGCACCAATGTTTACATCATAAAACTGATTGTCCAATCAAATGGAAGCTGCAGCTATTAAGATTAATCCCTGTTAAAATTGCATTAAAATACCTTTGTGTGAAGAGTGTTAAAGTTCTACATCATACTCTGTAACATTAATTGATTATGAAGTATTGTTAAGAACAGTGTTAATGCTATACAGTTTAACAGCTTTTCTCTTTGCTCTGGTTATGTGCAGATTCCAGAGCTGCAGTCTGTCACCCTGTGTACTGGAGCAGAAAATACCAAACACTACGAGGAGGCAAAGAAATGTGTGGAGGAACTGGCACTGTACCTCAAGCCACTCAGCAGCACCAGAGGTACCCGCAGTCCCCTTGGGGCATTCCCACTCTATACTATCATATGAATTAGGAGCAGGCCATTCAGCCCCTCGAGCCTGCTTCACCATTCAGTAAGATAGTGGCTGATCTAATTGAGGCCCTCCTGCTCCCCCACCCCCATAACCTTCAACTCCTTTGTCCATCAAGAACCTATCTAACCCAACCTTAAAAAGATTCAATGGCTCTGCCACCACCATCACTCACTGAAGATGAGAGTTTCACAGACTCCCGACCCTCCGAGGGAAAAGAAATTCACCTCATCGCCCTCTAACCCCACCTACTAACCTGCACATCTTTGGACACTAAGGGGCAATTTAGCATGGTCAATCCACCTAACACGCACATCTTTGGAATGTAGGAGGAAACCAGAGCAAACCCACGCAGACACAGAGAGAATGTGCAAACTCCACACAGACTCGAGGCCGGAATCGGACCCTGGTCCCTGGGGCTGTGAGGCAGCAGTGCTAGCCCTTATTTTCCCTAACCATGCTTCCCTTATTTTTAAATTGTCCTCCGGTTCTAGTCTCTCCTATGAGGGGAAACATCCTCTCAGCATTCACCCTGTCAAGTCTCCTCAGGATCTTATATGCTTTAATAAGATCACTTCTCATTCTTCTAAACTCCAATGGATACAGGCCTAACTTCCAGTCACACACCATAATTTAGAATGACCATGCCTCTCCGGTTCTCCCATTAACTTTTGGGACTGCTGACCTTTCTGGGCGAGTAGTTTGATAGGAGGTTCTAAAGCATCTAAATGGTTTCAGGCATCCTGCCTCTGTCTCTCTGGCCTGAGGTCCCTTACTTGTACATAAGAAGCTCCCTGAGAGATACTCCTGTCAATCGGGTCTGTTTAGAGAAGGTCCCATTTTTAAAAAAAATTCCCTGTGCCAACTTCACGGCACGCCCCCGGCCCCTTGCTTCAAGCCACACCAGAGAATGCTGCCGGTGTGGAACAGGAAGCCTACAGCCATTTACTATCCCAAAATAACATTGCACACAGCAGGTTGGTCGGGAGGGGAACGCCTGACGTGAAGGACCACAAGAAAGTCCTCTGTTTTTCACAGTTGTCTGTTTGTGGATTGTCTTAATGAGCAATGCCTTGAGCAGGAAGCTGCCACACATGATAAATGAGCTCTGGAACTGTGTCTTCTCCTGTTCGTGTTAAAACAAACTTTGCCCTCCCTATTTCTGTAACCTCCAAGTTCCCTGCATCCCTCAAAATTGGACCTTTTGTCTATCCCTGCTTCCTTCGCTCCACTATTGGCCGTGCCGACAGCTCTACGTTGCTCTCCTTTAAGATGCTCCTTAATATCTGTTAAATTCCCGGACCAGACCCCAACATTTGTTAGGATACCAGACGAGAACCCCAAACCCATTTTTTAAATTTGTAAAACTGAGGAAAGGATACCTCATAAGACCATAAGACATAGGAGCGGAAGTAAGGCCATTCGGCCCATCGAGTCCACTCCACCATTCAATCATGGCTGATTTCAACTCCATTTACCCGCTCTCTCCCCATAGCCCTTAATTCCTCGAGAAATCAAGAATTTATCAACTTCTGTCTTAAAGACACTCAACGTCCCAGCCTCCACCGCCTTCTGTGGCAATGAATTACACAGACCCACCACTCTGGCTGAAGAAATTTCTCCTCATCTCTGTTCTAAAGTGACTCCCTTTTATTCTAAGGCTGTGCCCCTGGGTCCTAGTCTCCCCTGCTAATGGAAACAAATTCCCTACATCCACCCTATCTAAGCCATTCATTATCTTGTAAGTTTCTATTAGATCTCCCCTCAACCTCCTAAACTCCATTGAACATAATCCCAGGATCCTCAGACGTTCATCGTATGTTAGGCCTACCATTCCTGGGATCATCCGTGTGAATCTCCGCTGGGCCTGCTCCAGTGCCAGTATGTCCTTCCTGAGGTGTGGGGCCCAAAATTGCTCACAGTATTCTAAATGGGGCCTAACTAATGCTTTATAAAGCTTCAGAAGTACATCCCTGCTTTTATATTCCAAGCCTCTTGAGATAAATGACAACATTGCATTTGCTTTCTTAATTACGGACTCAACCTGCAAGTTTACCTTTCGAGAATCCTGGACTAGGACTCCCAAGTCCCTTTGCACTTCAGTATTGTGAATTTTGTCACCGTTTAGAAAATAACCTATGCCTCTATTCCTTTTTCCAAAGTGCAAGACCTCGCACTTGCCCACGTTGAATTTCATCAGCCATTTCTTGGACCACTCTCCTAAACTGTCTAAATCTTTCTGCAGCCTCCCCACCTCCTCCATACTACCTGCCCCTCCACCTATCTTTGTATCATCGGCAAACTTAGCCAGAATGCCCCCAGTCCCGTCATCTAGATCGTTAATATATAAAGCCAACAGCTGTGGCCCCAACACTGAACCCTGCGGGACACCACTCGTCACCGGTTGCCATTCCGAAAAATAACCTTTTATCCCAACTCTCTGCCTTCTGCCTGACAGCCAATCATCAATCCATGTTAGTACCTTGCCTCGAATACCATGGGCCCTTATCTTACTCAGCAGTCTCCCGTGAGGCACCTTATCAAAGGCCTTTTGGAAGTCAAGGTAGATGACATCCATTGGCTCTCCTTGGTCTAACCTATTTGTTATCTCTTCAAAGAACTCTTAACAGGTTTGTCAGGCACGACCTCTCCTTACTAAATCCATGCTGACTTGTCCTAATCTGACCCTGCACTTCCAAGAATTTAGAAATCTCATCCTTAACAATGGATTCTAGAATCTTGCCAACAACCGAGGTTAGGCTAATTGGCCTATAATTTTCCATCTTTTTCCTTGTTCCCTTCTTGAACAGGGGGGTTACAACAGCGATTTTCTAATCCTCTGGGACTTTCCCTGACTCCAGTGACTTTTGAAAGATCATAACCAACGCCTCCACTATTTCTTCAGCTATCTCCTTTAGAACTCTAGGATGTAGCCCACCTGGGCCTGGAGATTTATCAATTTTTAGACCTCTTCGTTTCTCTAGCACTTTCTCCTTTGTGATGGCTACCATATTCAACTCTTCCCCCTGACTCTCCTGAATTGTTGGGATATTACTCATGTCTTCTACTGTGAAGACTGACGCAAAGTACTTATTTAGTTCCTCAGCTATTTCCTTGTCTCCCATCACTAGATTACCAGCATCATTTTGGAGCGGCCCAATGTCTACTTTTGCCTCCCGTTTGTTTTTAATGTATTTAAAGAAACTTTTACTATCATTCCTACTGTTACTGGCCTCTGTTTGTTTTTGTAGCCTTCCCAATCTTCTGACTTCCCACTACTCTTTGCCACATTATAGGCTTTCTCTTTTGCTTTGATGCATTCCCTAACTTCCTTTGTCAACCATGGCTGCCTAATCCCCCCTCTGATAACCTTTCTTTTCTTTAGGATAAACCTCTGTACTGTGTCCTCAATTACTCCCAGAAACTCCTGCCATTGCTGTTCTACTGTCTTTCCCACTAGGCTCTGCTCCCAGTCGGTTTTCGTCAGTTCCTCCCTCATGCCCCTGTAGTTACCTTTATTTAACTGTAACACCTTTACATCTGATTCTACCTTCTTTCTTTCAAATTGCAGACTGAATTCTACCATATTATGATCACTGCCTCCTAAGTGTTCCCTTACTTTAAGATCTTTAATCAAGTCTGGCTCATTACATAACACTAAGTCCAGAATGGCCTGTTCCCTCGTGGGCTCCATCACAAACTGTTCCAAAAAGCTCTCCTGTAAACATTCAATGAATTCCCTTTCCTTGGGTCCACTGGCAGCTTTATTTACCCAGTCCACCTGCATAATGAAACCCCCCATGATCACTGTGACCTTGCCTTTCTGACATGCACTTTCTATTCCGTGGTGCATTTTGTGCCCCTGGTCCTGACCACTGTTAGGAGGCCTGTACATAACTCCCATTATTTTTTTTTTGCCTTTGTGGTTCCTCAACTCTACCCACACAGACTCCACATCATCTGACCCTATGTCGCTTAGTGCTATTGATTTAATTTCATTCCTAATTAACAAGGCAACCCCGCCCCCTCTGCCCACCTCTCTGTCTTTTCGATAGGTTGTGAATCCCTGGATGTTTAAATGCCAGTCCTGAACCCCCTGCAACCACGTCTCTGTGATGCCTACCACATCATACCTGCCAGTCACAATCTGGGCCACAAGCTCATCTACCTTGTTCCGTACACTGCGCGCATTTAAATATAGCACCTTTAGTTCTCTATTGACCGTCCCTTTTTGTTTTCTTAGTGTGGTGGACCTTGGTTTACTGAGCCTTTCCATACACTGTGTCATATTTTGTGGGATGGGGACTATCGTAACCTCCCCTGAGTTCTGTCTTTTCGTGCTTTTTTGTATTCCTAAGCAGCTATGCTTCCCACTGATTACTTCACCTCTTGGTTCCCTGACTTTCCCTCTCTTACCCCCCCCCCCTCTAGTTTAAAGTCCTATTGACCACCCTATTTACTCTTTTCACCAGAACACTGGTCCCAGCTCGGTTCAGGTGGAGACCATCCCAACGGTATAGGTCCCCCCTATAACTCCCCTATCACTCCAGGACTCCACTGATAAATATAGATTATGTTATATTTTTTTTTACATTATTAACATCACCTAAAATAGCTTATATTTAACAGTTAAACAATTCTTAACAATATAAGGGAACACTTTAACTTCAACTGATCGCTCCAATCAAGCAAAACCCACCACAAGTCAAAAGCCTCTTGTAAATACGTTAACAAATACAGGGTTACAGCTGAATAGTGATTTCTTGGAAAGACTGCTTGGAGAGAGACAGAGACCCTGTCAGGAAACAGCCTGCAGATTATTCCCTGTGTCAGGCCACTGTTTAAAGTGACAGCCTTTTGCAAAAGCTGCTACGCAGCTCAAAACATCCAGCAAAACTAAAACTAAACCGTCAGCTACAGAGCTGGCTCCTCCCATTAATTACATTATTTCTATCTCACTAACTGGGTTATGACCATTTACTATGACCAACTACAACCCTTCAATTATCAAAATTGCTGGGATCCTTCTTCTATCAACAAAATTCCATTAGTCCTATATAGGTAAACAATATACATGACTGGAAAGAATGATGATCTTACTTTTATGATATCCTAATTGCCTTTCTGTAGTCACTGTAGAACCCAGATTCTTTAATAATATTACTGCAACAAATATAAATACAATATATATGGGCGGCACGGTAGCACAGTGGTTAGCACTGTTGCTTTCACAGTGCCAGGGACCCGGGTTTATTTCCCAGCTTGGGTCACTGTCTGTGTCTGTGTGGGTTTCCTCCGGGTGCTCCGGTTTCCTTCTACAAGTCCCGAAAGAGGTGCTGTTAGGTGGTTTGGATATTGTGAATTCTCCTTCAGTATACCCGAACAGGCGCCGGCATGTGGTGGCCAGGAGTTTTTCACAGTAACTTCATTGCAGTGTTAATGTAAGTCTACTGTGACACGAATAAAGATTGTAATTCTAATTATACTAATTTCTTACATTCATCACAATCTTCTTCTTAGAAAGAGCTCCACTCACTGCTCCAAATGTCTCTTTCTTTGCTTGTCTTGAGTATACTCCAGCGAAGCACCTTGCAATATTTTCCAGTGCAAGTTCAGACAGACCTACAGTCTGTTCGATTCTTAGTGGCCAAGGTAATGACAAAGTCTAATACTGAGGTGAATTAACAAAACGCAGCCTTAAACAATGAAGGTCAGATCTAAGCAGAAATTCCAGCTTTCGGGTGGATCAGCATGCAGCCAAACTGAAAAGCGAAATCTCGCAATGTCGTAGGTGGCTGGTAGCATTTTAAATTTTGACTTCACCATAACTAATTAAAGTCATGTCACGAAGAAAGAATTCCTATCTCTGCCAGAATATCCTTTGTAAAGTGACTGGCTGCGGGGTCTCTCTCTCTGTGGGGGCTTGCTGTGGGATGTCTGATTCATTTTTGTCGATGAGCTTGTACACAATATGGAAATCTGAGTTTTTGGAGAGTGGCGGAATTGCAGGTGCCAGACTTTGCCCCATCAGATGGCTGGCTCCCTTTGCCTGCTTAAGTTTGATGTCCATGTTCCTGACCATAAACAATGATATTGTTGCAGCGCATGTAGACAGGAGACTAGCCTGTTCCGGTTGGAGAGCTCCTCAAGTACTGTCCCTGTGCACTGTCATCCTGCCCGTCACCCTGTGCTGAGCTGTGTTGTGTTCTATCGCAGGTGTGGTGCTCAGCAGTGCTGCGCAGAGCGTGCTGAGCAGGCCCATGCAGAGGAAGCTGGTTACCCTGGTTCACTGTCAGCTGGTGGAAGAAGAAGGCCGAATTCGGGCAATGAGAGCTGCCCGCTCGCTGGGGGAGCGCACTGTCACTGAACTCATCCTTCAACATCAAAATCCACAACAACTGTCATCCAATCTCTGGGCAGCTGTCAGAGCCAGAGGCTGCCAATTCCTTGGGCCAGGTACAGTACTGAATGCTGTTGACTTAATACTCCCTGTATGTGTTCCCACTTCAGGATATTCGACAATTCCTTCAAAAACGACACTGTCCCAAAAATATGCTTTCATCCAAGATCCAAAGAGCTTTGGTGCTAGGAGCAATATTTGAAAGGACCATTCTCCTCTACCTCTCTCATTTGTTCTAAAATGGGGTTAGAGAGGCTGGAGTCAGGGGCAGGGACAGAGAGACTGGCGTCAGGGGTGGGGTCGGCGAGACTGGAGTCAGGGGCGGGGACGCGAGACTGGAGGATGGGGCGGGGTTGGAGAGACTGGAGTCGGGTGGGGTCGGCGACACTGGGGGCAGGGTCAGAGAGACTGGAGTCAGGGGCGGGGTCAGCGACAGACGAGTCGGGGATGGGGTCGGCGAGACTGAAGTCAGGGACGGGGTCAGAGAGACTGGCGTCAGGGGTGCGGTCGGCGAGACTGGAGGACAGAGGGGTCGGAGAGACTGGAGTCAGGGGCGGGGACGGCGAGACTGGAGGATGGGGCGGGGTCGGAGAGACGAGTCGGGGGTGGGGTCGGCGACACTGGGGCCAGGGTCAGAGAGACTGGAGTCGGGGGCGGGGTCGGAGAGACTGGAGGATAGGGGAGTCGGGTGGGGTCGGCGACACGAGTCAGGGGTGGGATGGGAGAGACTGGAGTCGGGTGGGATGGGAGAGACTGGAGTCGGGTGGGATGGGAGAGACTGGAGTCGGGTGGGATGGGAGAGACTGGAGTCGGGTGGGATGGGAGAGACTGGAGTCGGGCGGGATGGGAGAGACTGGAGTCGGGCGGGATGGGAGAGACTGGAGTCGGGCTGGGTCGGAGAGACTGGAGTCGGGTGGGGTCGGAGAGACTGGAGTCGGGTGGGATGGGAGAGACTGGAGTCGGGTGGGATGGGAGAGACTGGAGTCGGGCGGGATGGGAGAGACTAGTCGGGCGGGATGGCAGAGACTGGAGTCGGGTGGGGTCGGAGAGACTGGAGTCGGGTGGGGTCGGAGATACTGGAGTCGGGCGGGGTCGGAGAGACTGGAGTCGGGCGGGGTCGGAGAGACTGGAGTCGGGTGGGGTCGGAGAGACTGGAGTCGGGTGGGGTCGGAGAGACTGGAGTCGGGCGGGGTCGGAGAGACTGGAGTCGGGCGGGGTCGGAGAGACTGGAGTCGGGCGGGGTCGGAGAGACTGGAGTCGGGCGGGGTCGGAGAGACTGGAGTCGGGCGGGGTCGGAGAGACTGGAGTCGGGCGGGGTCGGAGAGACTGGAGTCGGGCGGGGTCGGAGAGACTGGAGTCGGGCGGGGTCGGAGAGACTGGAGTCGGGCGGGGTCGGAGAGACTGGAGTCGGGCGGGGTCGGAGAGACTGGAGTCGGGCGGGGTCGGAGAGACTGGAGTCGGGCGGGGTCGGAGAGACTGGAGTCGGGCGGGGTCGGAGAGACTGGAGTCGGGCGGGGTCGGAGAGACTGGAGTCGGGCGGGGTCGGAGAGACTGGAGTCGGGCGGGGTCGGAGAGACTGGAGTCGGGCGGGGTCGGAGAGACTGGAGTCGGGCGGGGTCGGAGAGACTGGAGTCGGGCGGGGTCGGAGAGACTGGAGTCGGGCGGGGTCGGAGAGACTGGAGTCGGGCGGGGTCGGAGAGACTGGAGTCGGGGACGGACTTGGGGATGGGGTCGGAGGGACTGGAGTGGGGGACGGGGTCGGCGAGACTGGAATCGGGCGGGGTCGGAGAGACGAGTTAGGGGCGAGGTCAGAGAGACGAGTTAGGGGCGAGGTCAGAGAGACGAGTCGGGTGGGATCAAAGAGACTGGAATCAGGGGTGGGATTAGAGACTGGGGTCAGGGGCGGGGTTAGAGAGACTGTAGTCTGGTGGGGATGGCAACACTGGAGACCGGGGTGGCGTCAGAGAGACTGGAGTCAGGGGCGGGATGGGTGAGACTGGAGTCAGGGGCGGGGTCAGGGAGACTGGAGTCCGGCGCGGGATAGGAGAGACTGGAGTCGGGCGGGGTCAGAGAGACGAGTCGGGTGGTATCAGAGACTTGAATCAGGGGTGGGATCAGAGACGGCGGTCAGGGGCAGAGTTAGAGAGACTGGAGTCTGTTGGGGTCGGCGACACTGGAGTTCCGGGGTGGGGTCAGAGAGACTGGAGTCAGGGGCAGGGTCAGAGAGACTGGAGTCAGGGGCGGGGTCAGAGAGACTGGAGTCGGGTGGGATCAGAGAGACTGGAGTCGGGTGGGATCAGAGAGACGGGTCGGGTGGGATCAGAGAGACTGGAGTCGGGTGGGGTCAGAGAGACGAGTCGGGTGGGATCAGAGAGACTGGAGTCGGGTGGGGTCAGAGAGACTGGAGTCGGGTGGGGTCAGAGAGACTGGAGTCGGGTGGGGTCGGAGAGACTGGAGTCGGGTGGGGTCGGAGAGACTGGAGTCGGGTGGGGTCGGAGAGACTGGAGTCGGGTGGGGTCGGAGAGACTGGAGTCGGGTGGGGTCGGAGAGACTGGAGTCGGGTGGGGTCGGAGAGACTGGAGTCGGGTGGGGTCGGAGAGACTGGAGTCGGGTGGGGTCGGAGAGAATGGAGTCGGGTGGGGTCGGAGAGACCGGAGTCGGGTGGGGTCAGAGAGACCGGAGTCGGGTGGGGTCAGAGAGACCGGAGTCGGGTGGGGTCGGAGAGACCGGAGTCGGGTGGGGTCGGAGAGACCGGAGTCGGGGGTGGGGTCGGAGAGACTGGAGTCGGGTGGGGTCGGAGAGACTGGAGTCGGGTGGGGTCGGAGAGACTGGAGTCGGGTGGGGTCGGAGAGACTGGAGTCGGGTGGGGTCGGAGAGACTGGAGTCGGGTGGGGTCGGAGAGACTGGAGTCGGGTGGGGTCGGAGAGACTGGTGTCGGGTGGGGTCGGAGAGACTGGAGTCGGGTGGGGTCGGAGAGACTGGAGTCGGGTGGGGTCGGAGAGACTGGAGTCGGGTGGGGTCGGAGAGACTGGAGTCGGGTGGGGTCGGAGAGACTGGAGTCGGGTGGGGTCGGAGAGACTGGAGTCGGGTGGGGTCGGAGAGACTGGAGTCGGGTGGGGTCGGAGAGACGAGTCGGGTGGGGTCGGAGAGACTGGAGTCGGGTGGGGTCGGAGAGACTGGAGTCGGGTGGGGTCGGAGAGACTGGAGTCGGGTGGGGTCGGAGAGACTGGAGTCGGGTGGGGTCGGAGAGACTGGAGTCGGGTGGGGTCGGAGAGACTGGAGTCGGGTGGCGTCGGAGAGACTGGAGTCGGGCGGGGTCGGAGAGACTGGAGTCGGGCGGGGTCGGAGAGACTGGAGTCGGGCGGGGTCGGAGAGACTGGAGTCGGGCGGGGTCGGAGAGACTGGAGTCGGGCGGGGTCGGAGAGACTGGAGTCGGGCGGGGTCGGAGAGACTGGAGTCGGGCGGGGTCGGAGAGACTGGAGTCGGGCGGGGTCGGAGAGACTGGAGTCGGGCGGGGTCGGAGAGACTGGAGTCGGGCGGGGTCGGAGAGACTGGAGTCGGGCGGGGTCGGAGAGACTGGAGTCGGGCGGGGTCGGAGAGACTGGAGTCGGGCGGGGTCGGAGAGACTGGAGTCGGGCGGGGTCGGAGAGACTGGAGTCGGGCGGGGTCGGAGAGACTGGAGTCGGGCGGGGTCGGAGAGACTGGAGTCGGGCGGGGTCGGAGAGACTGGAGTCGGGCGGGGTCGGAGAGACTGGAGTCGGGCGGGGTCGGAGAGACTGGAGTCGGGCGGGGTCGGAGAGACTGGAGTCGGGCGGGGTCGGAGAGACTGGAGTCGGGCGGGGTCGGAGAGACTGGAGTCGGGCGGGGTCGGAGAGACTGGAGTCGGGCGGGGTCGGAGAGACTGGAGTCGGGCGGGGTCGGAGAGACTGGAGTCGGGCGGGGTCGGAGAGACTGGAGTCGGGCGGGGTCGGAGAGACTGGAGTCGGGCGGGGTCGGAGAGACTGGAGTCGGGCGGGGTCGGAGAGACTGGAGTCGGGCGGGGTCGGAGAGACTGGAGTCGGGCGGGGTCGGAGAGACTGGAGTCGGGCGGGGTCGGAGAGACTGGAGTCGGGCGGGGTCGGAGAGACTGGAGTCGGGCGGGGTCGGAGAGACTGGAGTCGGGCGGGGTCGGAGAGACTGGAGTCGGGCGGGGTCGGGGAGACTGGAGTCGGGCGGGGTCGGGGAGACTGGAGTCGGGCGGGGTCGGGGAGACTGGAGTCGGGCGGGGTCGGGGAGACTGGCGTCGGGCGGGGTCGGAGAGACTGGCGTCGGGCGGGGTCGGAGAGACTGGCGTCGGGCGGGGTCGGAGAGACTGGCGTCGGGCGGGGTCGGAGAGACTGGCGTCGGGCGGGGTCGGAGAGACTGGCGTCGGGCGGGGTCGGAGAGACTGGCGTCGGGCGGGGTCGGAGAGACTGGCGTCGGGCGGGGTCGGAGAGACTGGCGTCGGGCGGGGTCGGAGAGACTGGCGTCGGGCGGGGTCGGAGAGACTGGCGTCGGGCGGGGTCGGAGAGACTGGCGTCGGGCGGGGTCGGAGAGACTGGCGTCGGGCGGGGTCGGAGAGACTGGCGTCGGGCGGGGTCGGAGAGACTGGCGTCGGGCGGGGTCGGAGAGACTGGCGTCGGGCGGGGTCGGAGAGACTGGCGTCGGGCGGGGTCGGAGAGACGAGTCGGGCGGGGTCGGAGAGACTGGAGTCGGGTGGGGTCGGAGTGTCAGGGGCGGGGTCGGAGAGACTGGAGTCGGGCGGGGTCGGAGAGACTGGAGTCGGGTGGGGTCGGAGAGACTGGAGTCGGGTGGGGTCGGAGAGACTGGAGTCGGGTGGGGTCGGAGAGACTGGAGTCGGGTGGGGTCGGAGAGACTGGAGTCGGGTGGGGTCGGAGAGACTGGAGTCGGGTGGGGTCGGAGAGACTGGAGTCGGGTGGGGTCGGAGAGACTGGAGTCGGGTGGGGTCGGAGAGACTGGAGTCGGGTGGGGTCGGAGAGACTGGAGTCGGGTGGGGTCGGAGAGACTGGAGTCGGGTGGGGTCGGAGAGACTGGAGTCGGGTGGGGTCGGAGAGACTGGAGTCGGGTGGGGTCGGAGAGACTGGAGTCGGGTGGGGTCGGAGAGACTGGAGTCGGGTGGGGTCGGAGAGACTGGAGTCGGGTGGGGTCGGAGAGACTGGAGTCGGGTG
This sequence comes from Scyliorhinus torazame, assembly GCF_047496885.1. Taxonomy (NCBI): domain Eukaryota; kingdom Metazoa; phylum Chordata; class Chondrichthyes; order Carcharhiniformes; family Scyliorhinidae; genus Scyliorhinus; species Scyliorhinus torazame. The sequence continues at coordinate 169,252,401 of NC_092713.1, read as the reverse complement.
GGGTCGGAGAGACTGGAGTCGGGTGGGGTCGGAGAGACTGGAGTCGGGTGGGGTCGGAGAGACTGGAGTCGGGTGGGGTCGGAGAGACTGGAGTCGGGTGGGGTCGGAGAGACTGGGGTCGGGTGGGGTCGGAGAGACTGGGGTCGCGTGGGGTCGGAGAGACTGGAGTCGGGTGGGGTCGGAGAGACTGGAGTCGGGTGGGGTCGGAGTGACTGGAGTCGGGTGGGGTCGGAGTGACTGGAGTCAGGGGTGGGGTCGGAGTGTCAGGGGCGGGGTCGGAGAGACTGGAGACAGCGGTGGGGTCGGCGAGACTTGAGTCAGGGCTGGGTCAAAGAGACGAGTCGGGCGGGGTCAGAGAGACTGGAGGATTGGGCGGGGTCAGAGTAACTGGAGTCGGGCTGGGTCGAAGTGACTGGAGTCATGGTCGGGGTCAGAGAGAGTGGAGTCTGGGGCAGATCCAGAGAGACTGGAGTCACTGGGTGGGGTCCGAGAGACTGGAGTCTGGTGGGGACGGCGACACTGGAGGACAGGGTGGGGTCGGAGTGACAGGAGTCGGGGCGGGGTCCCCGTCCTCCAGCCTCTCTGGGAGGGAATGGAGGACGGGCAGTGGTCAGAGAGACTGGAGGATGGGGTGGAATGGGAGGGAATGTGGTATGGGGCGGGATGGGAAGTATTGGAGGATGGATGGGATCGGAGGGAAACAGCAGGAGTGGCGGATGGGGCAAGATTGGAGCTTATACAGGATGAATGGTAACTAAACTTTAAATACAGAACCAGAAGTAGTGAGCTCTGTCGGATGGAGAATGATTGATTTTTGCAATCTTGGTTTATTAATCTCTTTGGCTCCCAGCTATGCAGGAAGAAGCCCTCAAGCTTGTCCTCCTTGCACTGGAAGATGGCTCCGCACTCTCCAGAAAGGTTTTGGTACTGTTTGTAGTCCAGAGACTGGAACCTCGATTTCCTCAAGCCTCGAAGACCAGCATTGGGCACGTGGTTCAGCTGCTCTACAGAGCCTCCTGTTTTAAAGTAGGTCTTTGGCCCCAGTTGAAATGTGCAGATTAATTTAAGGGCAACCGCCAAGCCTAATAATTAATCTGATATGTATCGTTGACCTGAACATGCATAACGGGAATAATTTTAAAGTTTGCTGATGGCTCAGAGCTCATTAATGTTGCATTTCACATCTGTGCCGCGACACCCAGCCTGACCTCACTTGCATCCCTCTGCAGTGCTGTTGATTTGTTGTGCTGCATGTCTGTTATCCAGTATTGGTGGAGCAGAAATTTCCTCCAGCTAAACAATGGGAAATTTCCTCCCAGCACATGTTTCTGGCAGCAGGAGATGGCAGTAGTGGTGGCGATTTTCCAGATGGCAGTAGTTCACTGGCGGTCGGCTTCTCTGCTCCCACCGATGGGATTTCCTACCCTACGTGAAGCCATCCCACACTGCCGGGAAACCCATGGGTGGGGGTGCGCTGAGGGCAAGACCAGAGACGCCCGCCGCCAGCGAACAGCTGGAGAATTCCGGCCAATGGGCTGGATTCTCCGACCCTGAGACTAAGGGTGGATTCTGCGGCTCTGTCCGCAGGATCCTGCTCGGTGGAGGGCTAGCAGCCGCGCCACGTAAAGCCAGCCTGCCGATACGGACGCACAATTTCCGTGGCCGCGCACGGCGATGGCCTGCAGCAGCCATGCCGTACAACGTGGCAGCAGCCGCGCACGGACCCGGCCTACCAAAACTGCCCCCTGTAACCCTGCCTCTCCACCACCAGTCCCCCAGCCCCTGCCAACGCTCCCCCAGCCAACGGAACGGCTCCCCTCCCTGACTGTGGCGAAGCTGGACACAGTCCGCAACCGCCACGCAAGGTCCCCGAACGTTGTGAGGACACGCGCCCCACATCGTTGGGGACTCGGCCCATCAGGGGCGGAGCATCGGGGGAGGGCATCAGGTGGCGTCCTGAGGCCGTCCCAACAGCGTGGGGCGTACACCTCGAGTACGCCGTTTTTGAGGTGCTGGAAAATCGCCACCACCCCGATTCCAGCATAAAAATGAATTCTCCGGCCGATCGCCAACTGCGATCTCTGCGTCGCCGATTGGAGAATCCCGCCTAAGTGTTGTTGCCATGGCAATATTTGTGCACTTTCATGACAGCAAAACTGGCGCCGAACCTGGACTAATTCAGCTACTGTTGAGGGGCTAGCACCAGCGCCACGTGGAATACAATCGATTCCAATGAAAAAGGTAGCGGGTTTCGTTGGGTATGGACACTCAGGAGGCTGACAAGCTGCAACTGCACATACATACTTCACTCCCCACACACACCATCCCAGCCAACAAGATGGTACTGGTTATGCCGGAGCGCGCCCATATTGCTGATGGGTCAGCTAGGGCAGTGTTCTTCAAACTCGGAGGCGCGACCCGTGGGTGGGTCGTGGACGGGTGTCGGGAGGGTCACGGAGCCGTCCTTCGCGGCGATCCCGATCGCGCAAATCCCCGCGCAGCAGCCGACATTTAATAACGCCGGCTGCAAGCGGCCTTTAAAATGACCGCGAACATGTTAAAAAAAATTGGCCGCATTGTGCATGCGCACGATCATCGGCATGCATGCGCAAAATTATGCGCATGCGCAGTACGGTCGCAGCTTTTTGTTTTTTTTATTCATTTATTTGTTGACCAGTTCGGGGGGGGGGGTTTATTTAATAAAATTTTACGGGGGAAAATGGAGAACTTTTGACAGATGGAGACTCCATACTTTCCGACAGCGGAAGGCTTCACCTTCATCCAACAGGTTCCATTGGAGGAATGTGTACGAGGGCCAAAGGGACCCAAAACCATTTCCTCCATTTTTATCAGCAGCAAACAAGGAAAGAGAAAATCGTGGGTCGCTCAGGTCGGCCGGCGTCGGTCGCAAAGGTCAACCGGGTTGGGTCCCGAAGGTTGGCCGGTTGGTAAAAATGAGTCCCCGGAAAAAAAGTTTGAAGAACACTGAGCTAGGGGTGGCATGGGGGATACCTGTACGACTCTTGGCCCTAAGTTTACAGTCAGTGGCATGTGCACCTGTATGGCTGCCTTTCCTACTGTGGTAATGGTGTTCCGTGTCCGTCCACCCCGACCCCATAGCCCACCTCCTGGCCAGCCAGCCGTCCACCCCGGCTACTCTCCCCAGCCCTGCAAAAGCCCCCCTCTCTCGCGCTCAGCAGCCACGATGCCGGTTTTATGATTTTTAAAAGCACATGTCAACCACACCATTGGGAACTAGGCCCATCGGAAGCAAAAAAAACCGGTGGCCCCAGAGAATACCGGGTCAGGCCCGCTAATATAGTGTTTACTGTACATGTGTTCCGGACCTCATTGACGCCGCTGTCGAGGTGACGGACAATTGCGATTTGGCATCAAATCGCCGCCCGCCGCTATTTTGACGTCAGAAACTGTCGTCTGCCCAATTGCGTTTCCCGATTTTTGGCGTCAGCCAACGGAGAATCCCGCCCATTGTCTTTGGTCCCTGCCACGGTATCCATTCCCAAGCTACTGACTCTGTGACCAATGCCTGAGGCTGATGCAAACCACTGGCAACATTGTTGTCCTGTGTTCCTGAAGGTGAGCTTCAGACCCCATGTCACTCCCATCATGACCACCACATTTCACCTCCATAACAGCAAAAAACATTAGTGGGTGTCATATATAGACCCCCCAAACTGCACTGGTGAGGTTGGGAATGGCATTAAACAAGAAATTAGAGATGCATGTAATAAGGGAATATCGGTGATCATGGGTGATTTTAATCTTCACATAGATTGGGCAAATCAAATTAGCCACAATGCCGTAGAGGAGGAATTCCTGGAATATACGGGATGGTTTTCTTGACCAATATGTGGAGGAACCAACTAGAGAGCAGACCATCTTACACTGGATACTATGTAATGAGAAGGGAATCATTGCCAATCTGGCTGTGCGAGACCCCTTAGGGATGAGCGACCATAACATGAGAGAATTTTTTATCAAGATGGAGAGTGAAGTAGTTGATTCGGAGACTAGGGTTCTGAATCTTAATAAAGGGAACTATGAGGATATGAGGCGTGATTTGGCCTTGATAGATTGGGGAGAGTTACTTAAAGGGATGACAGTGGATAGACAATGGTAAACATTCAAGGAACGCATGGAGGAACTACAGCAACTGTTCATTCCTGTCTGGCACAAAAGCAAAGGGGGTAAGAGGGCCAATCCATGGTTTAGAAAGGAAATTAGAAATAGTATCTAATCCAAGGAAGAAGCATACAAATTGGCCAAGAAAAATAATAGGTCTGAGAATTGGGGGCAGTTTAGAATTCAGCAAAGAAGGACAAAGGGATTGATTAAGAAGGGGAAAGGAAGCTTGCAGGGAACATAAAGACTAATAGTTTCTACAGATATGTGAAGAGAAAGAGATTGGTCAAGAGAAATGTAGGCCCACTACAGACAGAAACAGGGGAATGCATAATAAGGGACAAAGATATGGCTGGGCAATTGAATACATACTTTGGTTCTGTCTTCACAAATGACGACACAAATCAGATCCCATAAATATTGGAGAATGAAAGGTTTAGTGAGAGGGAAGAACTGAGGGAGGTCAACATTAGTCGAGAAATGGTGATGAGAAAACTGATGGGATTGAAGGCGGATAAGTCCCCAGGGCTTGAGAATCTGCGTCCCAGAGTGCTTAAGGAGGTGGCTCTGGAAATAGTGGATGCATTGGTGGTCATCTTCTGGGATTCTATAGACTCTGGAACTGTCCCTGCAGATTGGAGGGTAGCTCACGTCACTCCAATATTCAAAAAGGGAGGTAGAGAGAAAGCAGGGAATTATAGACGAGTAAGCCTAACATCAGTAGTGGGGAAAATGCTTGAATCCATTATCAAGGACTTAATAGCGGAACATTTAGAAAGCAGTGGCAGGATCAATCCGAGTCAGCATGGATTTATGAAAGGAAAATCAGGCTTGACAAATCTGTTGGAATTCTTTGAAGAAGTAACCAGTACAGTCGACAAGGGGGAGCCAGTCGATGTGGTATATTTGGACTTTCAGAAGGCATTTGACAAAGACCCGCATAAGAGATTATTGTGCAAAATGTATTGAGGTGGATAGAAAACTGGTTGGCAGAGAGGAAACAAAGAGTAAGGATTAATGGGTCCTTTTCAAATTGGCAGTCTGTAACCAGTGGGGGACCGCAGGGATCGGTGCTGGGACCCCAGCTATTCACAATATATATTAATGATTTGGATGAGGGATCAAAATGTAACATCTCAAAGTTTGCAGATGATATCAAATTAGGTGGGAGGGTGAATTGTGACGAGGATGCAGGGATCCTACAGCAAGATCTGGACAGGTTGGGCAAGTGGGCTAACCAAGGGCAGATGCAGTATAATTTGGATAAGTGTGAGGTTATTAATTTTGGAAGCAAAAACAGGAAGGCAGATTACTACCTGAATGGATGTAAATTGGGAGAGGGGAGTGTGCAGCGGGACCTGGGTGTCCTTGTGCACCATTCGCTGAAGGTAGGCATGCAGATGCAGCAGGCAGTAAAGGAGACTAATGGTATGTTGGCCTTCATTGCAAGAGGATTCATGTATAGAAGCAGGGATGTGTTGCTGCAATTGTACAGGGCCTTGGTGAGGCCACGCTTGGAGTATTGTATGCAGTTTTGGTCTCCTTCTCTGAGGAAGGATGTTCTTGCTCTCGAGGGAGTGCAGCAAAGGTTTACCAGACTGATTCCAGGGGTGGCAGGACTGTCATATGAGGAGAGATTGACTAGGTTGGGATTGTTCTCGCTGGAGTTTAGAGGAATATGGGGAGATCTCATAGAGACGTTTAAAATTCTAACAGGACTAGACAGGGTAGATGCAGGGAAGATGTTACCAATGATGGGTGTGTCCAGAACCAGGGGTCACAGCCTGAGGATTCCGGGTAAACCATTTCGGACAGAGATAAGGAGACATTTCTTCACACAAAAGAGTGATGAGCCTGTGGAATTCATTACCACAGGAAATAGTTGATGCTAAAACTTTAAATATATTCAAGAGGTGGCTGGATATAGCACTTGGGGAGAATGGGATCAAAGGCTATGGGGAGAAAGCAGGATTAGGCTATTGAGTTGGATGATCAGCCATGATCGTGATGAATGGCGGAGCAGGCTCAAAGGGCCTCCGCCTGCTCATATCTTCTATATATCTATGTATGTGTTTAATGGTCACTCTGTTTCTGAACCCGTGGTTAAAAACTGGCAAGTCATGCTACTGTTGGTAAGGCCACACTTGGAATATTGCGCACAATTCTGCCACACTACCAGAAGGATGTGGAGGCTTTGGAGAGGGTGCAGAGGAGGTTTACCAGAATGTTGCCTGGTCTGGAGGGTGTTAGCTATGCGAGAGGATGAATAGACTCGGATTGTTTCATTAGAAAGTCCGAGGTTGAGGGGTGACCTGATCGAGGTCTACAAGATTATGAGGGGCATGGATAGAGTGGATGGGCAGGTATTCTTTCCCAGGGTGGGGGGGTCAGTCTCCAGGGTGCGTAGGCTTAAGGTCCGTGGGGCAAAGTTTAGAGGAGATGTGCGAGGCAGGTGTTTTACGCAGAGGGTGGTGAGTGCCTGGAACGCATTGCCAGGGGAGGTTGTGGAAGCAGATTCATTAACGGCGTTCAAAAGGCATCTCGGCAAATACATGGATAGGATGGATATAGAGGGATGCGGCACAAGGGAGTGCTGAGGGTTTTGGCCAAGGGTGGTATCATGACTGGTACAGGCTTGGAGCACCGAAGGGCCTGTTCCTGTGCTGTATTGTTCCTTGTTAATGGTGACGCTGTTTCTGAACCCATATTCAATGGTCGCTCTGTTTCTGAACCCATGTTTAATGGTCGCTCTGTTTCTGAACCCCTGTTTAATGGTGACTCTGTTTCTGACCCTGTGTTTAATGGTTATTCACTGTTGTAGGTCACAAAGAGAGATGAGGATTCTTCATTGATGCAGCTGAAGGAGGAGTTTCGGACATATGAAGCACTACGGCGGGAGCATGATTCTCAGATTGTGCAGATTGCCATGGAAGCCGGCCTTCGCATTGCTCCCGACCAATGGTCCTCCCTCCTTTATGGAGACCTGTCACACAAATCTCACATGCAATCCATCATTGACAAGGTACAGCAAGTTATAGCTATTGCTCATCTTGGCCATGGGGATAAATGTTTGCCGATCTCCTGAGGTATCCTACCCATCTGGTGGGAAAGTCCATTAATATGTATGCCGCATCTCTCTGAAAGACCATCACACATGCAGCCATTCCGTTTTGGTGTGCAGCAACTGTTTCTGCACCATGTAAGCCTAACATCGGTAGTGGGGAAAATGCTTGAATCCATTATCAAGGACTTTATAGCGGAACATTTAGAAAGCAGTGGCAGGATCAGTCAGAGTCAGCATGGATTTATGAAGGGAAAATGATGCTTGACAAATCTGTTGGAATTCTTTGAAGAGGTAACCAGAACAGTCGACAAGGGGGAGCCAGTCGATGTGGTATATTTGGACTTTCAGAAGGCGTTTGACAAAGTCCCGCACAAGAGATTATTGTGCAAATTAAAGCGCATGGGATTGGGGGAAATGTATTGAGGTGGATAGAAAACTGGTTGGTAGAGAGGAAACAAAGAGTAGGGATTAATGGGTCCTTTTCAAATTGGCAGTCAGTAGCCAGTGGGGTACCACAGCTATTCACAATATATATTAATGATTTGGATGAGGGAACAAAATATAACATCTCAAAGTTTGCAGATGAATGCAAATTAGGTGGGAGGGTGAATTGTGACGAGGATGCAGGTATCCTACAGCAAGATGTGGACAGGTTGGGCGAGTGGACTAACCAATGGCAGATGCAGTATAATTTGGATAAGTGTGAGGTTATTCATTTTGGAAGCAAAAACAGGAAGGCAGATTACTACCTGAATGGTTGTAAGTTGGGAGAGGGGCGTGTGCAGCGGGACCTGAGTGCCCTTGTGCACCATTTGCTGAAGGTAAGCATGCAGGTGCAGCAGGTGGTAAAGAAGGCTAATGGTATGTGGGTCTTCATTGCAAGAGGTTTCGAATATAGAAGCAGGGATGTGTTGCTGCAATTGTACAGGGCCTTGGTGAGGACGCACTTGGAGTGTTGTGTGCAGTTTTGGTCTCCTTCTCTGAGGAAGGATGTTCTTGCTCTCGAGGGAGTGCAGCAAAGGTTTACCAGACTGATTCCAGGGGTGGCAGGACTGTCATATGAAGAGAGATTGACTAGGTTGGGATTGTTCCCGCTGGAGTTCAGAAGAATGAGGGGAGATCTTATAGAGACTTATAAAATTCTAACAGGACTAGACAGGGTAGATTCAGGGACGATGTTACCAATGATGGGTGTGTCCAAAATCAGGGGTCACAGCCTGAGGATTCAGGGTAAACCATTTCGGACAGAGATGAGGAGACACTTCTTCACACAAAGAGTGATGAGCCTGTGGAATTCATTACCTCAGGAAGTAGTTGATGCTAAAACTTTGAATATATTCAAGAGGTGGCTGGATATTGCACTTGGGGAGAATGGGATCAAAGGCTATGGGGAGAAAGCAGGATTAGGCTATTGAGTTGGATGATCGTGATGAATGGCAGAGCAGGCTCAGAGGGCCAAAAGGCCTCCTCCTGCTCCTATCTTCTATGTATCTATGTGCAAAGCAAGATCCCAACTGAAAACAGTCAGATGACTTAACGGTTAGTCTGATTTTAAGGTCTGGTTGAGGCAAAAATGTTGCTCAGTTCTCCAGGACAGTTCACTGCCATTAGCATCCATTGAGTAGGTGAACTTCATTAATTGAGTCTTACTAATGTAATACACTCTAAATCCAGTCATGGTTAAATCCTTGCATTCCTTTTTGGTATTCCTACGTTAAATGTTAACAACTAACATGATCAGGATACCCCACTATGGTTTACATGATGCTGGTTCAGATGTGCGGATCATGAATATTTGGGATTTACCTTGCGGAATCAGGGCAAATTTGCATAGGGCTTTCTTTTTTTAAAAATATATTTATTAAGGTTTTTTAACAACACAATTTTTTCCCCTTACAAACAATAACCCCCCCACCCCCACCCCCGTAACAAAATAACACAAAATCGCACTGAGCAAGATATATACATGGCAAAATGGTATATTTACATAGCTTTATACACTGGCTCTCGCCCACACGTGCCAGTTTCCCCCACCCTCCATGTTCTCTCCCCCTCATCCATCCCCTCAAACAATCTCTCATTCCCCCCTCCCTATCCCAGGGTTGCTGCTGCTGCTGACTGACCTTCCTCTAACGCTCCGTGAGGTAGTCTAGGAACGGTTGCCACCGCCTGTAGAACCCCTGCGCAGACCCTCTCAAGGCAAACTTAATCCTCTCCAGCTTTATGAACCCAGCCATGTTGTTTATCCAGGCCTCCAGGCTAGGGGGCTTCACCTCCTTCCACAATAGCAAGATCCTTCGCTGGGCTACTAGGGACGCAAAGGCCAGAATTCCGGCCTCTTTCGCCTCCTGCACTCCCGGCTCATCCACTACTCCGAATATTGCTAGCCCCCAGCTTGGCTTGACCCGGACTTTCACCACCCGAGATATTGCTCCCGCCACTCCCCTCCAGAACCCCTCCAGTGCCGATCATGACCAAAACATGTGGACATGGTTCGCCGGACTCCCTGAACACCTTCCACATCTGTCCTCTACCCCAAAGAACCTACTCAACCTCGCCCCCGTCAAGTGCGCTCTGTGAACCACCTTGAATTGTATCAGGCTGAGCCTGGCACATGAGGAGGAGGAATTAACCCTACCCAGGGCATCAGCCCACAAACCTTCCTCGATCTCCTCCCCCAGCTCCTCCTCCCATTTACCCTTCAACTCTTCTGCTAGGGCTTCCCCCTCTTCTTTCATCTCTTGGTGTATTGCCGAAACCTTGCCCTCCCCGACCCATACACCCGAGATCACCCTGTCTTGAATTTCTTGTGCCGGGAACAACGGGAATTCCCTGACCTGTCGCCTCACGAAAGCCCTCACCTGCTTATATCTAAATGCATTTCCAGGGGGTAACTCAAACCTCTCCTCCAGTGCCCCTAGGCTCGCAAATGTCCCGTCAATGAACAGGTCCCCCATTCTTCTAATCCCGCCCGATGCCAGCCCTGGAACCCCCCGTCCATCTTCCCCAGGACAAACCGGTGGTTACCCCTGATCGGGGACCACACCGAGGCTCCCACTGCACCCCTGTGCCGTCTCCACTGGCCCCAGATCCTTAACGTTGCCGCCACCACCGGGCTCGTGGTATACTTTGATGGCGAGAACGGCAGCGGTGCCGTCACCAACTCCCCCAAGCTCGTTCCTTTACAGGACGCCATCTCCATCCTCTTCCATGCTGCCCCCTCTCCCTCCATAACCCACTTGCGGATCATCGCCACATTTGCTGCCCAGTAGTAGCTCCCTAGGTTTGGCAGCACCAACCCTCCTCGGTCCCTACTGCGTTCCAGGAACCCTCTCCTTACCCTCGGGGTCTTATTCGCCCACACAAACCCCATAATACTCCTACCTACTCTCTTGAAAAAGCCCTTGGTGATCACGATGGGAAGGCACTGAAACACAAACCTCGGAAGGACCACCATTTTGACCGCCTGTACTCTACCCGCCAACAAGAGCGGCAACATGTCCCAACTTTTGAAGTCCACCTCCATTTGGTCCACCAACTTCGTCAGATTAAATTTGTGTAGGGCCCCCCAACTCCTGGCTATCTGGATCCCCAGATACCGAAAACTCCCCACCGCCCTCCTCAGCGGTAGGTCCCCTATCCCTCTTTCTTGGTCCCTTGCCTGTAATACAAAAAGCTCACTCTTCCCTACATTGAGCTTATAGCCCGAGAACTCCCCAAACTCCCTCAGAGTCTGCATGACCTCCACCATCCCCTCCATTGGGTCCGCCTCGTTCCTCGTTACAGCCGAAAGTACTCCGACCTCCGCCGGTTCGTCACCACACTCGCCACCGGGGCGCTGTAAAGGAGCTTAACCCAGCTAATAAACCCTCCCCCGAACCCAAACCTCCGCAACACCTCCCAGGGGTACTCCCACTCTACTCGGTCAAAGGCCTTTTCCGCATCCATAGCTGCCACTATCTCCGCCTCTCCCTCCTCCGGTGTCATCATTATCACGTTTAAGAGCCGCCGCACATTAGTATTTAATTGCCTGCCCTTTACGAATCCCGTCTGGTCCTCATGAATCACCCCCGGGACACACTCCTCAATCCTCGTGGCCAACACTTTTGCCAATAACTTAGCGTCCACATTGAGGAGCGAAATCGGCCTGTACGATCCACATTGCAGTGGGTCCTTGTCTCTCTTCAGAATCAAGGAAATTGTCGCCTCGGACATTGTCGGGGGCAGGGTCCCCGCCTCTCTTGCCTCGTTAAAGGTCCTCACTAGTAGCGGGGCCAACAGGTCCACATACTTTCTATAGAACTCCACCGGGAACCAGTCCGGCCCCAGGGCCTTCCCCACCTGCATACCCCCCCAAACCCTTACTCCGCTCCTCTAACCCGATTAGTGCCCCCAAACCAGCCGCCTCTTGCTCCTCCACCCTCGGGAACCGCAGTTGGTCTAGGAATCGTCTCATCTCCCCCCCCCCTGCCCCCGGGGGCTGGGATCTGTACAGCTCTTCATAGAAGGCCTTGAATACTTTGTTTATTTTCGTTGCACTCTGAACCGTGGCTCCCCTTCCATCTTTGATTCCCCCTATTTCCCTCGCTGCCGTCCTCTTACGGAGCTGGTGTGCCAGCATCCGACTGGCCTTTTCCCTGTACTCTTAGGTCGCCCCCTGCGCATTCCTCCACTGTGCCTCCGCCTTCCCCGTGGTCAACAGGTCAAACTCCGTCTGGAGCCGTCACCTTTCCCCAAGTAATCTTTCCTCCGGGGCCTCTGCATATCTCCTGTCCACTCGCAAAATCTCCCCCACTAACCTCTCCCTTTCCATGCCCTCTGTCTTCTCCCTATGAGCCCTAATCGAGATTAGCTCTCCCCTGATCACCGCCTTCAACGCCTCCCATACCACCCCCACTCGCACCTCCCCGTTGTCGTTGGCCTCCAAGTACCTTTCGATACAACCCCTCCCCTTCCCATACACCACCTCATCTGCCAGCAGTCCCACGTCCAGCCGCCACAGCGGGCGTTGGTCCCTCTCCTCTCCCAGCCCCATTTCCACCCAGTGCGGGGCATGGTCCGAAACGGCTATGGCCGAATACTCCGTCCCCTCCACCCTCGGGATGAGCGCCCTGCCCAGAACAAAGAAATCTATCCGGGAGTAGGCCTTGTGCACGTGGGAAAAGAAAGAAAATTCCCTGGCCTGCAGTCTTGCAAACCTCCATGGGTCCACTCCCCCCATCTGATCCATAAACCCCCTGAGCACCTTGGCCGTCGCCGGCCTCTTTCCCGTCCTTGATCTGGAGCGGTCCAGTGCTGGGTCCAGCACTGTATTAAAGTCCCCTCCCATTATCAGTCCTCCTACCTCCAGGTCCGGTGTGTGCCCCACCATGCGCTTCATGAATCCAGCACCATCCCAGTTCGGGGCGTATACATTTACCAACACCACCCACGTCCCTTGCAACCTACCACTCACCACCACATATCTCCCTCCATTATCCACTACGATGTCTTGGCCTCAAATGACACATTTGAATTGCCACCCCTCTATTTTTTGCATCCAGTCCCGAGTGAAATACCTGTCCTACCCATCCCCTTCTTAACCTAACCTGGTCCGCCACCTTCAGGTGTGTCTCTTGGAGCATAGCCACGTCTGCCTTCAGTCCTTTCAAGTGCGCAAACACTCGAGCCCTCTTCACCGGCCCATTCAGGCCCCTCACGTTCCATGTTATCAGCCGGATTGGAGGGGCTCTCACCCCCACCCCCCTGCCGACTAGCCATCTCCTTTTCTGGGCCAATCCCGTGTCCGCGTCTCCCTCACCCTCCAGTCCCCCAGCTGGGGGACCTCCGGCCCAACCACCTCTTCTGTGTCCCATTCCCTTTCGGCCAGTGCAGCAGCAGCAACCCCCCCCCCCCCCCCCCCCCCCCCCACTAGATCCCTGTCTAGCTTTTTGCTCTCCGCATATCACTCCCGGAAGTCAGCTGACCCCGGCTTCCCCCGCCATCCCTTTGACCCCCCCGTGTGGGAGTCTCCCCATCAAGATACGTTCCTTCGTTCCCCTTCCCGCCTTTCTTCCCGCGCTTTCCAAAGCCTATCCCGCGCTTTTCAAAGCCTGCCCCGCCCCCTCTGGCGCAGCTCCTGTCTCTCTTGTCTTCCCCCCCCCCCCCCCCCCCCCCCCAGCCCATATAACATTCCCTGCGCGTGATTGACCCCCTATATACAACAACCATCATACTTCAACCCTCAAACACCCCCCACCCTCTCAAACCCTCAATTAGAGTCCAACTTTTCAATTAGTATAAAGGTCCACGCCTCTTCGGGCGTTTCGAAGTAGTGGTGTTGGCCGTTATATGTGACCCACAGTTGCGCTGGCTGCAACATTCCAATTTTCACTCCTTTCCGATGCGGCGCCGCTTTGGCCTGGTTGAAACCTGCTCTCCGCTTAGCGACCTCCGTGCTCCAGTCCGGGTATATTCTGATCTCTCCATTGTCCCACTTGCTGCTCCGCTCCTTCTTGGCCCATTTCAGGACCCTCTCTCTGTCCGTAAACCGGTGAAATCTCACCACCATCGCCCTTGGCGGCTCATTTGCCTTGGGCTTCCTCGCCAGCACCCGGTGCGCCCCTTCCAGCTCCAACAACCTCGGGGGGGCCTCCGTGCCCATCAGCGCCCCGATCATTGTGCCCGCATATGCCGCGGCGTCGGCCCCCTCCACTCCTGGAGACCCAGGATCCTCAGATTATTTCTCCTCGACCTGTTCTCCAGGTCTTCGGGTCTTCCCGCCCACGTCTTGTGTAGCGCCTCGTGCCGCTCCACTCTCACCGACAGGCCCAAGAGCTCGTCCTTATTCTCACTCACTTTTTCCTGGATCTTCACCTCATGGGCTTTCTGGATTGCCCCAAGTCCTTCGATTATTGCCAACATAGGCGCCACCATCTCCTTACGCAGCTCCTCGAAGCAGCGCTTGATGAATTCCTGCATCTCCTCTTTGTCCCCGGCCGCTGCCATTTTGCTTATTTTCCCTCTCTTCTCCCGCTGCTCCAATGCCACTTTTTTGGCTGTTTCGCTGCGGGTCCGGTCCATACAAGGTAGATGGGGACCTCTCTCCTCTCTTCCCCACGGGTTGGCTGTAAAAAAAAGTTCCGTTGGGGCTCTTCTAGCGAGACCGAAAGTCCGTGTTCACGGGAGCTGCCGAATCGTGCGGCTTAGCTCCGCATAGCCGCAACCGGAAGTCTGCATAGGACTTTCAACGGGAGATTAAATGAGTTGATGAGAGTCGGTTACAGAGTGTACATGGAATGTGGAATGAGATTAAATGAGTGGGGAGAGTCTATGATAGTGTAGAGTGTAAATAGGGTGTGGAATAAGGTTAAATGAGTGGGGAGAGTCTATGATAGGGTAGAGCGGACATGGGGGGTGTGGAAGGAACCTGTAATGTGCATGTCGGTTTTTCTTGTCACTTGTGGATCTGTGAAATGGAGTCCCTGCACTTCATGCTGTATTGATTGTGAAATGTAATGCGTCTGAACAGGGATAGAAATCCATGTGGAGTTGCACTAAATCAGAATTCAATCACAAACATTAAATTAACTTTCTACTCGGTACGTTTGTGATTCGCCCTGTTTGTCTCTCCTAAGCTGTTCCTTGTAGATGGTGCATGATGATGGAGAGCTGGACACATACTTTTGAAACATACAGGCCTAGTAGACAACAGTCTGTTTCTGTAATCGATTTGCTCTATTATTATTCCCTGTGCCTTACAGGGGTCGGATTCTCCGGTTCCCCCAGCCGGGTGTTTCTCGTTGGCGTGCCGTTCACTGGCAGCGGGTTTCCCTACTCCAGCCACTTGTCAATGTGATTTCCCATTGAAGCCAACCCATGTGCGGGGGGGTGCTGCCGGCGGGAAAAGTGAATCGCAACGGCCAGAGAATTCCGGCCCAGATTTCTCTGGGATTCTTTGGAATTTTTCTCACTCGTATGTCGTGTGATATTAACTAAGTAATGTGGAGTTCTTTTCCGAAGGTCAGTTGTAATTGTTGTTCCTCTTGTGCTGCTTCCTCTTAGTTGCAGACACCGGCCTCCTTTGCACAGAGTGTTCAGGAACTAACGATTGCCCTGCAACGAACTGGAGACCCTGCCAATTTGAACCGGCTTCGGCCACACCTGGAATTACTGGCGAACATCGACCCCAGTCCAGGTATGGGAAAAAACTGTTAATTCAAAATGTCTCAAACTGGCTGCCTCAATCACATTGGAGAATCAAACTTACCCAGTATCAGCAACTTGCATTTAGATAGAGCCTTTAACATAATAAAATACCTTGAGGTGCTTCACAAGAATATGAACAAACATTGACACCAAGTCACATAAGGAGATTACTTGGGCAAGTGGGATCACAAATGTGAGAGTTTTTTTTCCCTTTGTTCATTCATGGGATGTGGGCCAGCATTTGTTGTCCGTACTTAATTGTCCTTGAACTGAGTAGCCTGCTGGGCCATTTTAGAGGGCAGTCAACCACATTGTGTGGGTCTGAAGCCACATGTAAGCCAGATTGCCTCCCTTAATCCTTCCTTACAACAAATGTGGTGGGATTTGAACCCACTCCCCCAAGAATTAACCTGAGTCACTGGATTACGAGTCCAGCAACATTACCACGAGAGCACCATCTCTCCAATCCCCATCCACCCATCCGGGTGTTTAAGTTTTAAGGATTGTATTAAAGGAGGCAACGCAGAGACATGTTTGTGTGAGTTTGCGGGGGGGGGATTCCAAAGCTTGGGATCCAGGAGGCAGCAATGGTAAAACAATTAAAATTGTGGATGTCTGAGATGAGGATTAGTGGAGCACAGGGCTGAGTATTTAATGGCTGGATGAGATTACAAAGACTTGGAGGGTTGAGTCCATTGAAATCAAAGTTGATCATTTAAAAACTGAGGCATTACCATTTGTTCCAGGAGGCATTGTGGGGCAGTGCACACAGGAGTGATGGCTGAAAGGGATTTGGCCCAAGTTAGGATATGGACAGCTGAGATGTCAACGGGTTTACTGGCTGCCCTTGGACAGGTCACAGCTCTTTGGCAGTTGAAGTTACCCAGTGTTGGACCTCTTTACAAATCTCAGCAATGGCACGTGCTAGAGGATTTTACAATTAATTCTCTATTTCTTGTGCAGGGAAGTCACAATGAGATCACTTTATAAAGTGACTAAGCAATTCACTCACTCGTGACCTCCTTGGTAACTGAGTTCCCACGAGCCACAGATAACAACCACAGTTGTGTTACGACTTCCCTCAGAGCCACTGGCTGCTTTCAAAAAACTCTATATTGAAACCTGCTTGACGTTGTCCGTCCAATTCTTCTCAAACACTCTTTAACCAATGCTTTAGTCACATGGCCGAAATGTCTCCTTTGGCCCATGTGCCAGATTGTGTTTGACAATGGATTCTCTGAAGCGCCTTTGGATATTTTACTATGATCAGAGGATGCGGCATGATGGCACAGTGGTTAACATTGCTGCCTCACAGCACCAGTGACCCGGGTTCAATTCCAGCCTTGGGTGACTGCCTGTGTGGAGTTTGCACTTTCTCCCTGTATTTGCGTGTGTTTCCTCCAGTGTTCCAGTTTCCTCCCACAGTAAAAAGATGTGCAGGTTTGGTGCATTGACCATGCTAAATTGACCCGCACTGTCAAAAAATATGCAAGTTAGGTGAGGTTACGGGGATAGGACGGGAGGGTGGGCCGAGGTAAGGTACTCTTTCAGAAGGTCAGTGCACACTTGATGTGCCAAATGGCCTCCTCCTGCACTGTAGGGATTTATGAGAGCAAATCACTTCCAATTGTTATTATCATTGTTGTCCAGTCACTGTGAGGATTCTCCCTGCGCTCCCTCTCCAGTCAGTGTGAGGATTCTCCCTGAGCTCCGTCCCCAGTCAGTGTGAGGATTCTTCCTGAGCTCCGTCCCCAGTCAGTGTGAGGCTTCTCCCTGAGCTCCGTCCCCAGTCAGTGTGAGGATTCTTCCTGAGCTCCGTCTCCAGTCAGTGTGAGGTTTCTCCCTGAACTGAGCTCCGTCCCCAGTCAGTGTGAGGATTCTTCCTGAGCTCCGTCTCCAGTCAGTGTGAGGATTCTCCCTGAACTGAGCTCCGTCCCCAGTCAGTGTGAGGATTCTTCCTGAGCTCCGTCTCCAGTCAGTGTGAGGATTCTTCCTGAGCTCCGTCTCCAGTCAGTGTGAGGTTTCTCCCTGAGCTCCGTCCCCAGTCAGTGTGAAGATTCTTCCTGAGCTCCGTCTCCAGTCAGTGTGTGGATTCTCCCTGAGCTCCGTCTCCAGTCAGTGAGAGGCTTCTCCCTGAGCTCCGCCCCCAGTCAGTGTGAAGATTCCTCCTGACTCAGTCTCCAGAGTGAGGCTTCTCCCTGAGCTCCGTCCCCAGTCAGTGTGAGGATTCTTCCTGAGCTCCGTCTCCAGTCAGTGTGAGGATTCTTCCTGAGCTCCGTCCCCAGTCAGTGTGAGGATTCTTCCTGAGCTCCGTCTCCAGTCAGTGTGCGGATTCCCCTTGAGCTCCGACTCCAGTCAGTGTGAGGATTCATCCTGAGCTCCGTCCCCAGTCAGTGTGAGGATTCTTCCTGAGCTCCGTCTCCAGTCAGTGTGCGGATTCCCCTTGAGCTCCGTCCCCAGTCAGTGGGAGGATTCTCCCTGAGCTCCGTCTCCAGTCAGTGAGAGGATTCTCCCTGAGCTCCGTCCCCAGTCAGTGGGAGGATTCTCCCTGAGCTCCGTCTCCAGTCAGTGAGAGGATTCTCCCTGAGCTCCGTCCCCAGTCAGTGGGAGGATTCTCCCTGAGCTCCGTCCCCAGTCAGTGTGAGGATTCTCACTGAGCTCCGTCTGCAGTCAGTGTGAAGATTCTTCCTGACTCAGTCTCCAGAGTGAGGCTTCTCCCTGACTCCGTCTCCAGTCAGTGTGAGGATTCTCCCTGAGCTCCGTCTTCAGTCAGTGTGAGGTTTCACCCTGAGCTCCGTCTCCAGTCAGTGTGAGGATTCTTCCTGAGCTCCGTCTCCAGTCAGTGTGAGGCTTCTCCCTGAGCTCCGTCTCCAGTCAGTGTGAGGTTTTACCCTGAGCTCCGTCTCCAGTCAGTGTGAGGTTTCACCCTGAGCTCCGTCTCCAGTCAGTGTGAGGATTCTCCCTGAGCTCCGTGTCCTGTCAGTGTGAGGTTTCACCCTGAGCTCCGTCTCCAGTCAGTGTGAGGTTTCACCCTGAGCTCCGTCTCCAGTCAGTGTGAGGTTTCACCCTGAGCTCCGTCTCCAGTCAGTGTGAGGTTTCACCCTGAGCTCCGTCTCCAGTCAGTGTGAGGATTCTCCCTGAGCTCCGTCTCCAGTCAGTGAGAGGATTCTCCCTGAGCTCCGTCTCCAGTCAGTGTGAGGTTTCACCCTGAGCTCCGTCTCCAGTCAGTGTGAGGATTCTCCCTGAGCTCCGTCTCCAGTCAGTGTGAGGTTTCACCCTGAGCTCCGTCTCCAGTCAGTGTGAGGTTTCACCCTGAGCTCCGTCTCCAGTCAGTGTGAGGATTCTCCCTGAGCTCCGTCTCCAGTCAGTGTGAGGTTTCACCCTGAGCTCCGTCTCCAGTCAGTGTGAGGTTTCACCCTGAGCTCCGTCCCCAGTCAGTGTGAGGTTTCACCCTGAGCTCCGTCTCCAGTCAGTGTGAGGATTCTCCCTGAGCTCCGTCTCCAGTCAGTGTGAGGTTTCACCCTGAGCTCCGTCTCCTGTCAGTGTGAGGCTTCTCCCTGAGCTCCGTCCCCAGTCAGTGAGAGGATTCTCCCTGAGCTCCGTCTCCAGTCAGTGTGTGTGGTTAGATTGATGGCTGTGCATTGTTGTGGATTGCTCTCTCTGTTTATATCTGGCTCAATTTGTGTTTTTCTGCAGATGCACCTCCTCCAACGTGGGAACAGCTGGAGTGTGGCTTGGTGGCAGTCAAGACTGTCGTACATGGCTTGGTGGATTTTATACAGAACCACAGCAAGAAAGGCACTGACCAGCAGCAGGTAAGGAAGCTGTAACCAACACTGTCTCATTGGCTGAGTGCGTACTGCCTTGGATTTTATTGATCTTGATTTCTATTTGAGCAATACCTTAATGATATTGTGGGCTGCTTAGTCGACGATTGGGGCTGGTTTAGCACAGTGGGCCAAACAGCTGGCTTGTAATGCAGAACAATGCCAGCAGCGCAGGTTCAATTCCCATACTGGCCTCCCCGAACAGGCGCCGGAATGTGCGAATAGGGGCTTTTCACAGTAACTTCATTGAAGCCTACTTGTGACAATAACCAATTATTATTATTATTACAAGGAATCTTTCTGAACTCTGGTTTCCATGTTAAGCAGAACTTTACAAGGGGCGGGATTTACCGACCAGCCTGTTTTTCAGTGGCGGAGGTGACCGTCAGTGGGATCTACCAATCTCACCACAGTCGGGATTTCCCGTTGACAGCACCCTTTACCGCCAGGAAACCCGTGCGCCGGCGTGGGACCAGAATTTCCTGCTGGCAAGAACAGGCGGTAAATCCTGCCCAAGAAGTCAAAAAGCAGAACGCTGCAGATGCTTGTCATCTGACAAAAGGGTCTCGACCTGAAACATTAACTCTATTTCCCTCTCAACAGATGCTGTCAGACCTGCATATATTTCCAGCATTTTCATTATCAAACTCTGCAAGATCCCATTTTCTGGACTGAAACCATCCTGCCCCTGTACCTGTGTTTATCATGGCTTTGTGGTAGCACTCTCGCCTCCAAGTCAGAATATTTACCCTTAAGCCTACAACACAAAAAACGATTTAGTCATTATCACTTTGCTGTTTGTCGAACTGCGCACAAATACGCTTCTGCTCTCCCAACTGACAGCAGTAACACAGACCGCAAGGTCTGTCTGTTCTCACACGCACTATACTTGACTCGTTTGTAACTTACTCAGTACCTGCTCACAGTGACACAGCAGAGATGAGGAAGTGGAAGCTGTGTTTCGCTGCTCCCTGATGGAACTCTGCACTGCACTTTTTCACAATGTCATCAAGCAGTTGGTTCTACCATTTCAGAATTGAAGAAAATCCTACAAAAGAAAGAGGAGCAGGAGTAAATCATAAATTGCCCCCTCAAGCCTGCCATGATAAAGGCTGACCCTTGTTCTGAATTCCATATTCTCACCCACTTCTCCCAAATCCTTTGATTCTCTGAACGGCCAACGTTCTGCCTATCTCAGCCTTGAGTATCCACAACCTCTGGGCTAGAGAATTTGAAATATTCACAGCCCTTTGAGAGCAGAAATTTATTTTCACCTCCATTCTAAACCTCTTATCCGGAGTTTATTATCCCAACTTTTATTTTCCCCTGCCAGGGGAAACTACCCTGTTAATACATGTCATAACCTTGTACGTTTCAGCGAGATCGCTTCTTATACTTTCTGGAGTTTAGCAGAATGAATTCAATTTACTTAGCCTCTCACAAGACAAACGCCTCAACCCAGGAACCAATCTAGTGAACCTTTGTTGCACTGCCTGCAAAGCAAACTCTATCCTTCCTTCGACAGTGACACCAAAACCACGCAGTATTCAGGTGTGGTCCTACTAAAACCCAGTACAATTGTCGCAATCCAAATGTGCACTGATTGTTTTTCAGTCATGGTACTCACATATATAAAGAAAAGCCTTTCATTCATAGAACTCCTTTCACATCCTCAGGATGCTCCAAAGTGCTTCAAAACCATTAAAGTACTTCATGAAGTGTAGTTATTCATGTAATGTGGGAAATCACCAGTCAAGTTCACCACAATTAGATCGCTCCAATAGCAGTGTAATAGGTATTGTTGGTGGTGCTGGTTGAGGGGTATGGTTGGCAGTGTTGGTTGAGGGATATGGTTGGCAGTGTTGGTTGAGGGGTATGGTTGGCGGTGTTGGTTGAGGGGTATGTTTGGCAGTGTAGGTTGAGGAGTATGGTTGGCAGTGTTGGTTGAGGGGTATGGTTGGCAGTGTTGGTTGAGGGGTATGGTTGGCGGTGTTGGTTGAGGGGTATGGTTGGCAGTGTTGGTTGAGGGGCATGGTTGGCAGTGTTGGTTGAGGGGTATGGTTGGCAGTGTTGGTTGAGGGGTACGGTTGGCGGTGTTGGTTGAGGGGTATGGTTGGCAGTGTTGGTTGAGGGGTATGGTTGGTTGAGGGGTATGGTTGGTGGCGCTGGTTGAGGGGTATGGTTGGCGGTGTTGGTTGAGGAGTATGATTGGCGGTGTTGGTTGAGGGGTATGGTTGGCGGTGTTGGTTGAGGAGTATGGTTGGCGGTGTTGGTTGAGGGGTATGGTTGGCGGTGTTGGTTGAGGGGTATGGTTGGCGGTGTTGGTTGAGGGGTATGGTTGGCGGTGTTGGTTGAGGGGTATGGTTGGCGGTGTTGGTTGAGGGGTATGGTTGGCAGTGTTGGTTGAGGGGTATGGTTGGCAGTGTTGGTTGAGGGGTATGGTTGGTTGAGGGGTATGGTTGGTGGCGCTGGTTGAGGGGTATGGTTGGCGGTGTTGGTTGTGGGGTATGGTTGGCGGTGTTGGTTGTGGGGTATGGTTGGCAGTGTTGATTGAGGGTTATGGTTGACTGTTGGTTGTGGG
The DNA here is from genome assembly GCF_047496885.1 of Scyliorhinus torazame. Classification (NCBI taxonomy): domain Eukaryota; kingdom Metazoa; phylum Chordata; class Chondrichthyes; order Carcharhiniformes; family Scyliorhinidae; genus Scyliorhinus; species Scyliorhinus torazame. The sequence goes on along the minus strand of NC_092713.1, from coordinate 169,230,599 downwards.
GTATGGTTGGCAGTGTTGATTGAGGGTTATGGTTGACAGTTGGTTGAGGGGTATGGTTGGCGGTGTTGGTTGAGGGGTATGGTTGGCGGTGTTGGTTGAGGGGTATGGTTGGCAGTGTTGGTTGAGGGGTATGGTTGGTGGTGTTGGTTGAGGGTAAGGTTGGCGATGTTGGTTGAGGGGCATGGTTGGCGGTTTTGGATGAGGGTTATGGTTGGCAGTGTTGGTTGAGGGGTATGGTTGGTGGTGTTGGCTGAGAGGTATGATTGGCGGTGTTGGTTGAGGGCTATGGTTGGCGGTGTCGGTTGAAGAGTATGGTTGTGGCACTGGTTGAGAAGTATGATTGGCGGTGTTGGTTGAGGGGTTTTGTTGGCAGTGTTGGTTGAGGGGTATAGTTGGCGGTGTTGGTTGACGGGTATGGTTGGCGGTGTTGGTTGAGGGGTATTGTTGGCAGTGTTGGTTGAGGGGTATGGTTGGCGGTGTTGGTTGAGGGGTATGGTTGGTGGCACTGGTTGAGGGGTATGGTTGGTGGCGTTGGTTGAGGGGTATGGTTGGCGGCGTTGGTTGAGGGGTATGGTTGGCAGTGTTGGTTGAGGGGTATGATTGGCGGTGTTGGTTGAGGGGTATGGTTGGTGGCACTGGTTGAGGGGTATGATTGGCGGTGTTGGTTGAGGGGTATGGTTGGCGGTGTTGGTTGAGGGGTATGGTTTACGGTGTTGGTTGAGGGGTATGGTTGGTGGCACTGGGTGAGGGGTATGGTTGGCGGCACTGGTTGAGGGGCATGGTTGGCAGTGTTGGTTGAGGGGTATGATTGGCGGTGTTGGTTGAGGGGTATGGTTGGTGGCACTGGTTGAGGGGTGTGGTTGGCGGCACTGGTTGAGGGGTATGGTTGGCGGCACTGGTTGAGGGGTATGGTTGGCGGTGTTGGTTGAGGGGTCTGGTTGGCGGTGTTGGTTGAGGGGTATGGTTGGTGGTGTTGGTTGAGGGGTATGGTTGTTGGCACTGGTTGAGGGGTATGGTTGGCGGTGTTGGTTGAGGGGTATGATTGGCGGTGTTAGTTGAGGGGTATGGTTGGCGGTGTTTGTTGAGGGGTATGGTTGGTGTTGGTTGAGGGGTATGGTTGGTGTTGGTTGAGGGATATGGTTGGCGGTGTTGGTTGAGGGATATGGTTGGTGGTGTTGGTTGTGGGGTATGGTTGGCGGTGTTGGTTGAGGGGTATGGTTGGCGGTGTTGGTTGAGGGGTATGGTTGGCGGTGTTGGTTGAGGGGTATGGTTGGCGGTGTTGGTTGAGGAGTATGATTGGCGGTGTTGGTTGAGGGGTATGGTTGGCGGTGTTGGTTGAGGGGTATGGTTGGCGGTGTTGGTTGAGGGGTATGGTTGGCAGTGTTCGTTGAGGGGTATGGTTGACTTGGTTGAGGGGTTTGGTTGACTTGGTTGAGGGGTATGGTTGACTTGGTTGAGGGGTATGGTTGACTTGGTTGAGGGGTATGGTTGGCGGTGTTGGTTGAGGGATATGGTTGGCGGTGTTGGTTGAGGAGTATGATTGGCGGTGTTGGTTGAGGGGTATGGTTGGCAGTGTTGGTTGAGGGGTATGGTTGATTTGGTTGAGGGGTATGGTTGATTTGGTTGAGGGGTATGGTTGGCCGTGTTGGTTGAGGGGTAAGGTTGGCCGTGTTGGTTGAGGGGTATGGTTGTCGGTGTTGGTTGAGGAGTATGGTTGTGGCACTGATTGAGAAGTATGGTTGGCGGTGTTGATTGAGGGGTTTGGTTGGCAGTGTTGGTTGAGGGGTATGGTTGGCGGTGTTGGTTGAGGGGTATGGTTGGCAGTGTTGGTTGAGGGGTATGGTTCGCGGTGTTGGTTGAGGGGTATGGTTGGCGGTTTTGGATGAGGGTTATGGTTGGCAGTGTTGGTTGAGGGGTATGGTTGGTGGTGTCGGTTGAGGAGTATGGTTGTGGCACTGGTTGAGAAGTATGATTGGCGGTGTTGGTTGAGGGGTTTTGTTGGCAGTGTTGGTTGAGGGGTATAGGTTGGCGGTGTTGGTTGACGGGTATGGTTGGCGGTGTTGGTTGAGGGGTATTGTTGGCAGTGTTGGTTGAGGGGTATGGTTGGCAGTGTTGGTTGAGGGGTATGGTTGGCGGCGTTGGTTGAGGGGTATGGTTGGCAGTGTTCGTTGAGGGGTATGGTTGACTTGGTTGAGGGGTATGGTTGACTTGGTTGAGGGGTATGGTTGGCGGTGTTGGTTGAGGGATATGGTTGGCGGTGTTGGTTGAGGAGTATGATTGGCGGTGTTGGTTGAGGGGTATGGTTGGCAGTGTTGGTTGAGGGGTATGGTTGATTTGGTTGAGGGGTATGGTTGATTTGGTTGAGGGGTATGGTTGATTTGGTTGAGGGGTATGGTTGATTTGGTTGAGGGGTATGGTTGATTTGATTGAGGGGTATGGTTGGCCGTGTTGGTTGAATGGTATGGTTGTCGGTGTTGGTTGAGGGGTATGGTTGGTGGTGTTGGTTGAGGGTAAGGTTGGCGATGTTGGTTGAGGGGTATGGTTGGCGGTTTTGGATGAGGGTTATGGTTGGCAGTGTTGGTTGAGGGGTATGGTTGGTGGTGTTGGCTGAGAGGTATGATTGGCGGTGTTGGTTGAGGGCTATGGTTGGCGGTGTCGGTTGAGGAGTATGGTTGTGGCACTGGTTGAGAAGTATGATTGGCGGTGTTGGTTGAGGGGTTTTGTTGGCAGTGTTGGTTGAGGGGTATAGTTGGCGGTGTTGGTTGACGGGTATGGTTGGCGGTGTTGGTTGACGGGTATGGTTGGCGGTGTTGGTTGAGGGGTATTGTTGGCAGTGTTGGTTGAGGGGTATGGTTGGCGGTGTTGGTTGAGGGGTATGGTTGGTGGCACTGGTTGAGGGGTATGGTTGGCAGTGTTGGTTGAGGGGTATGATTGGCGGTGTTGGTTGAGGGGTATGGTTGGTGGCACTGGTTGAGGGGTATGGTTGGCGGTGTTGGTTGAGGGGTATGGTTGGCGGTGTTGGTTGAGGGGTATGGTTTACGGTGTTGGTTGAGGGGTATGGTTGGTGGCACTGGGTGAGGGGTATGGTTGGCGGCACTGGTTGAGGGGTATGGTTGGCGGTGTTGGTTGAGGGGTATGGTTGGCAGTGTTGGTTGAGCGGTATGATTGGCGGTGTTGGTTGAGGGGTATGGTTGGTGGCACTGGTTGAGGGGTATGGTTGGCGGCACTGGTTGAGGGGTATGGTTGGCGGCACTGGTTGAGGGGTATGGTTGGCGGCACTGGTTGAGGGGTATGGTTGGCGGTGTTGGTTGAGGGGTATGGTTGGCGGTGTTGGTTGAGGGGTATGGTTGGTGGTGTTGGTTGAGGGGTATGGTTGGTGGCGCTGGTTGAGGGGTATGGTTGGCGGTGTTGGTTGAGGGGTATGATTGGCGGTGTTGGTTGAGGGGTATGGTTGGCGGTGTTCGTTGAGGGGTATGGTTGGTGTTGGTTGAGGGGTATGGTTGGTGTTGGTTGAGGGATATGGTTGGCGGTGTTGGTTGAGGGATATGGTTGGTGGTGTTGGTTGTGGGGTATGGTTGGCGGTGTTGGTTGAGGGGTATGGTTGGCGGTGTTGGTTGAGGGGTATGGTTGGCGGTGTTGGTTGAGGGGTATGGTTGGCGGTGTTGGTTGAGGGGTATGGTTGGCAGTGTTGGTTGAGGGGTATGGTTGGCAGTGTTAGTTGAGGGGTATGGTTGGCAGTGTTGGTTGAGGAATATGGTTTATGGCGCTGGCTGAGCGGTATGATTGGCGGTGTTGGTTGAGGGCTATGGTTGGCGGTGTTGGTTGAGGGGTATGGTTGGCAATGTTGGTTGAGGGGTATGGTTGGCAATGTTGGTTGAGGGGTATGGTTGGCAATGTTGGTTGAGGGGTATGGTTGGCAATGTTGGTAGAGGGGTATGGTTGGCAATGTTGGTTGAGGGGTATGGTTGGCAATATTGGTTGAGGAGTATGGTTGGCGTTGTTGATTGAGGGTTATGGTTGGCGGTGTTGGTTGAGGGGTATGGTTGGTTGAGGGGTATGGTTGGCGGTGTTGGTTGAGGGGTTTTGTTGGCAGTGTTGGTTGAGGGGTATAGTTGCCGGTGTTGGTTGACGGGTATGGTTGGCGGTGTTGGTTGATGGGTATGGTTGGCGGTGTTGGTTGAGGGGTATGGTTGGTGGCACTGGTTGAGGGGTATGGTTGGTGGCGTTGGTTGAGGGGTATGGTTGGCGGCGTTGGTTGAGGGGTATGATTGGCGGTGTTGCTTGAGGGGTATGGTTGGTGGCACTGGTTGAGGGGTATGGTTGGCGGTGTGGTTGAGGGGTATGGTTGGCGGTGTTGGTTGAGGGGTATGGTTTACGGTGTTAGTTGAGGGGTATGGTTGGTGGCACTGGGTGAGGGGTATAGTTGGCGGCACTGGTTGAGGTGTATGGTTGGCGGTGTTGGTTGAGGGGTATGGTTGGCAATGTTGGTTGAGGGGTATGGTTGGCAATGTTGGTTGAGGGGTATGGTTGGCGGTGTTGATTGAGGGTTATGGTTGGCGGTGTTGGTTGATGGGTATGGTTGGCGGTGTTGGTTGAGGGGTATGGTTGGTGGCACTGGTTGAGGGGTATGGTTGGTGGCGTTGGTTGAGGGGTATGGTTGGCGGCGTTGGTTGAGGGGTATGATTGGCGGTGTTGCTTGAGGGGTATGGTTGGTGGCACTGGTTGAGGGGTATGGTTGGCGGTGTGGTTGAGGGGTATGGTTGGCGGTGTTGGTTGAGGGGTATGGTTTACGGTGTTAGTTGAGGGGTATGGTTGGTGGCACTGGGTGAGGGGTATAGTTGGCGGCACTGGTTGAGGTGTATGGTTGGCGGTGTTGGTTGAGGGGTATGGTTGGCAATGTTGGTTGAGGGGTATGGTTGGCAATGTTGGTTGAGGGGTATGGTTGGCGGTGTTGATTGAGGGTTATGGTTGGCGGTGTTGGTTGAGGGGTATGGTTGGTTGAGGGGTATGGTTGGCGGTGTTGATTGAGTGGTATTGTTGGCGGTGTTGGTTGAGGTGTATGGCTGGCGGTGTTGGTTGAGGGGTATCGTTGGCGGTGTTGGTTGAGGGGTATGGTTGGCGGTGTTGGTTGAGGGGTATGGTTGGCGGTGTTGATTGAGGGGTATGGTTGGCAGTGTTGGTTGAGGGGTATGGTTGGCAGTGTTGATTGAGGGGTATAGTTGGCAGTGTTGGTTGAGGGCAGTGGTTGGTGATATTGGTTAAGGGGTATGGTTGGTGCAGTTGGTTGAGGGCTATGGTTGGCGGTGTTGATTGAAGGCTAAAGGGGGAAAATCCCTTGCTTTTCTTTGATTAGAGCCATGGGATATTTATACCCACTTATGAGGGTGGGCTCCAGCTCCGCTCAACGTCTCAGCTAAAATACAGCATCCAGAACAGGACAGCACTCTCCCAACGGCGCAGCACTCCCCCCCCCAACGGCGAGGCACTCCCCCCAACGGCGGAGCTCTCCCCACCCCCTCCCAACCAAACGGCGCAGCTACCCCCCACCCCCCCCCAACGGCGCGGCGCTCCCCCCCACCCCCACCCCCCCCCCCCCCAACGGCACGGCGCTCCCCCCAACGGCGCGGCGCTCCCCCCCCACCCCCCCAACGGCGCGGCGCCCCCCCCCCCCCCCCCCCCCCCCCCCCCCAACGGCGCGGCACTCTTTCACCCCCCTCCCCTAACGGCGCGGCACTCTTTCACCCCCCTCCCCTAACGGCGCGGCACTCTTTCGCCGCTCCCCCCAACGCCGCCCCGCTCCCCCCAACGCCACCCCGCTCCCCCCCCCCCCCAACGCCGCCCCGCTCACCCCCCCCCCAACGCCGCCCCGCTCCCCCCCCCCCCCCCCCCCCCAACAGCGCGGTGCTCACCCCAACGGTGCGGCACCCTCCTTCTCCCTCCACCCCCCCACCCCCAACAGCGCGGCACTCACCCCCAACAGCGCGGCACTCACCCCCAACAGTGCGGTGCTCACCCCAACGGTGCGGCACCCTTCTTCCCCCCCACCCCCAACAGCGCGGCACTCACCCCCAACAGCGCGGTGCTCACCCCAACGGTGCGGCACCCTTCTCCCCCCCCCCCCACCCCCAACGGCACGGCACCCTTCTTCCCCCCCACCCCCACCCCCAACGGCGCGGCGCTCACCCCAACGGCGCTGCACCCTTCTCGCCCCCCACCCCCAACGGTGCGGCACCCTTCTTCTCCTCCCCCCCCCCCCCCCACCCCCCCACCCCCCACCCCCAACAGCGCGGCACTCACCCCCAACAGTGCGGTGCTCACCCCAACGGTGCGGCACCCTTCTTCTCCTCCCCCCCCCCCCACCCCCCACCCCCAACAGCGCGGCACTCACCCCCAACAGTGCGGTGCTCACCCCAACGGTGCGGCACCCTTCTTCCCCCCCCCCCCCCCCCCCCCCCAACAGCACGGCACTCACCCCCAACAGCGCGGTGCTCACCCCAACGGTGCGGCACCCTTCTCTCTTCCCCCCACCCCCAACGGCGCGGCGCTCACCCCAACGGCACGGCACCCTTCTTCCCCCCCCCCCCACCCCCACCCCCAACGGCGCGGCACTCACCCCAACGACGCTGCACCCTTCTCGCCCCCCACCCCCAACGGCGCGGCGCTCACCCCAACGGCGCGGCACTCTTTTCCCCCCCCCAACAGTTCAGCACTCCTCCAAATGCACTAGGGTGACAACCTACATTATGTGCCGAGGTCCTGATCCTGCCACTAGCGTTGACTGCCTCAAGAAATAAACTGGAGGATGGGACAGGCAGAAATGGCAATGTTAAACCAGCATGTTAAACCGGGGTGACACTGTTGCCTCACAGGGACCCAGGTTCAATTCCAGCCGTTGCACATTAGCGTTTGCGCGTTTGGCCCGTGTCTGTATAGGTTTGCTCCGGTTTCCTCCCAGTCCAAAGATGTGAGGGCTAGGTGAATTGGCCACGCTAAATTGCCCCTTAGTGTCCAAAGATGTGCAGGTTCGGTGGGATTCACCTGAGGAAGGAGCTGTGCTCCGAAAGCTAGTGATTTGAAACAAACCTGTTGGACTTTAACGCTGGTGTTGTAAGATTCTCACTGTGCTCACCCCAGTCCAACGCCGGCATCTCCACGTCATACATATTTACGGTGATTGGCAAAACAATCAATGAATAGTTCGGATTATTTAGCAGGCATTTCCTGAAGATAGCAATTCAATCGTAGCCTTCAAAAGGAAATTGAAAAAATACTTGGGAGGAGAAAGAAATTCAGGTGTATGAGGGCAGAGCAAGGGTGTGGGACTGTCTCTGGATTGTCCTTTGAAAGAGCCCTCACAGACTCGATGATCTGAATGGCCTCCTTTTGTGCCGTGCTATTCCATGACTCTTGAGTGGGTCTTGAACCAATTCTGAGGTGAAAGTGTTACAAATGAGCCACGTTGGCATTCATTTCCAGAGCCATTAGCCACCCATCCCATCAGAGTGGCACATTCTTTACACACGAGCCTAGAATTGTGAGCTTTGGCCTGCTACTTGACTGTGAAGAGTGTGACAGCTGAACCTGATCCTGTTCTCAGCCAAGAGACGGTTTCCGGCAGGATTGGTATGATCAGGGTCCCCTTAGCTGTTTTAGTTTGTCTCGAACCCCTCCACAACCCAATTCAGATCAATCATAATTCCAGAAATGACCAGGAACCTTACTGATGGTGTGTGACTCAGTACCACATCCAACAGTGTATTGGACCAAGTAACTGAGGGGCGTGCTACGGGTGTGCAACTTTCAACACCTGGTTCTCCGAGCAAAACTGTAAATGAGCCAGGTTAGTGTCACCTGCACGTGCGGTACCTCTGTATCAAACCCTCTCTCATTTCTTTTTTAATGCAGTCAGCACAGAGCAGCAAGTACAAGACAAGCATGTGCCGGGACTTGAGACAACGGGGGGGGTGTCCTCGCGGAGCCAGCTGCACCTTCGCCCATTCCCAGGACGAACTCGAAAAGTAAGTGACATCTCTGTTCCTGCCTTTCACCTGCCATGGTAATGGGGTCGGGGTGTTCATTGCGAGGGAAATGTTTTCTCTCAAAGGGTCGTCAACCTGTGGAATTCTCTCCCCAGAGGCTGGGGGGGGCGGGGAGTCATTAAATTTATTCAAGGCAGAGTTAGGCAGAGTTTTGATCGATAAGGGAGTCGAGAGTTATGGGTGGAAGACAGAAAAATGGAATTGAGACTACAGACATGATCTCCTTGAATGACGAAGCAGGTTTGAAAGCCTAAGTCCTCTGCTCCGAGTGCAGCATTGCCACTTTCACCATGGATGTTTAACTCTGCCCCACGTATAACCCAATGTTACAACATCCTAAACTCCAGGGGTGCCTGCCCCTTTGAGAGCTAGTTGTGTTATCCTTTTAATGGAAATATGCAGAAATCAACACTCCAAACACCCTCTCACCCCCACCGCCATTTCACTTCCCTACTAGTATCTGTGATATCACTCCCTGATTTCATTCCCACAACTGTTTGTCATCCTCCAAATCCCCAGTGCAGACAGTTACATCACTGCCCCATCTCATTTCCCAATCAGAGTCCAGGTACATCAATCAATAAAATATCATGAACAGGGTTAGCACTGCTGCCTCACAGCGCCAGGGACTAGGGTTCGGTTTTGGGTGACTGTCTGTGTGCAGTTTGCACGTTCTCCCTGTGTCTGTGTGGGTTTCCTCCGGGTGCTCTGGTTTCCTCCCACAGTCCAAAGATATGCAAGTTAGTGGATTGGCCATGTTAAATTGCCCCTTTGTGTCCAAAAGTTTAGGTGGGGTTACGGTGGAGTTGTGGGCTTAAGTAGGGTGCCTTTTCCAAGGGCCAATGCAGATGTGATGGGCCGAATGGCCTCCTTCTGCACTGTAAATTCTGTGATCTATGAAGTCTGCACTGACAAAAAAAACTATTCTAATCTCAGTAATCCTACTTCCCAGCACTTGGCCCATCACCGTGTGTATCCAAGTGCTTTTTTGATTGTGAGGTTTCCTGCCTCAACTATCCTCCCAGGCAGTGCATTTCCGATTCCTACCACCTTCTGGGTGAAAAGGTTTTTCCGCAAATCCCCTCTTAAACCTCCTGCCTTTCACCTTAAAATTCTGCACCAACAGCTAATTCCTATCCATCCTGTCCATGCCCCTCATACTGTTATACACCTCAATCAGGTCCCATCTCAGCCTTCTCTGTGCCAAATAAAAGAAGCCGAGCTTATCCAGCCACTCTTCATAGTTCAAATGCTCCATCCCAGGCAACATCCTGGTGAATCTCCTCTGCACCCTCTCTTGTACAATCATATCTTTCCTATAGTGCGATGACCAGAGCTGAGCACAGTACTCAAGCTGTGGTCTAACCCAAAGTCCCATTGATCCCTGGTTGGTTCATTGATTGATGGTGGGTGTAGAGAGAGAGATTGATTGGTTGAGGGTGGGTGTAGAGAGGGCGAGATTGATTGGTTGAGGGTAGGTGCAGCAAGATTGATTGGTTGAGGGTGAGTGTCAAGAGATTGGTTGGCTGAGGGTAGGGCGGAGGACAAGGCAATGCAATTCGCCAAGGGTTTGCTTTTCAGTTGTGTACCATCTGCAAGGTGCACTGCAGCAACTCACCAAGGCTCCAATATCACCTTCCAAACCTGAAGCCTCTACCAACTATAAGGACAAGGCAGAAGATACCTGGGAACATCGCCACCTGCAAGTTTCCCTGGAGACGACCTTGATGAACGATCTCTGGAAGGGGAGGCATTGTCAGTGGATTAGTAATACAGAGATCCAGGATAATGCTCTGGGGACATGGGTTCGAATCCCACCAGGGCAGATGTTAGAATTTGAATTCAATAAAAATCTGAAATTAAAAGTCTAATGACGACCATGAAACCATTGTCGATTGTTGTAAAAACCCATCATGTTCACTAATGTCCTTTCAGGAAGGAAAGCTGCTATCCTTACTTGGTCTGACCTACATGTGACTCCAGACCCACGGCAATGTGGTTGACTCTTAAGTGCCCTCAGGGATGGGCAATAAATGCTGGCCCGGCCAGCGACGCCCACATCCTATGAACTAATAAAGAAAGAAAAAACCTAAACATGGGACTCAGTTTAATGCTTCATCCAGAAGCCCTGCAATGCGCCCTCAGAAATGCACTGAAGAGTCGGCCTAGATTATATCTCATTCAGTCAGGCTAAACCTGGACAGGTGTCCTTCAAGTCAACAGCTCCCATCCAGAGATCCGTCTGATCAGATGGGTCATAACCCAGGACCCTTTCCTACCAAACACCTACTCAAGTGCTCCAACACCTTCATTTTGTGATGATTAGATCGAGATAAAGGGAATCAGATGTTTTTTACGCCAACAAATAAAAATGTCCCTCCCAGCTTCAGTCAAACGCTTCAGTCAACTGATCTCCCAAGATTGGTTTCAAACCAAGCAAAGTAGCAAGCAGGTAACCTGCCAGATTCAGTCAACCAGTACCTTAGTGCAGATTTTTGTGTCTCTGGCAAGGTCATCAGTTATTGTCCATCCCTAATTATTCTTTTCTTCTGTAAAAATCATTTTATTAAGGCATTTATATGATTTTATAACAAACAATACAAATGTATACATAGTTCAGTGCGTACCACATCCCTCCATCTCCCATTGTTCTCGCCTACTCTAAACACAAAATAACCTAACCCCCTAACTCCTCCCCGATTATTGAATCTGCTGGCCGTTAGTTTTCTCCGAGGAAGTCGATAAACGACTGCCACCTCCGGACGAACCTTAACATTGATCTTCTCTGGGCGAACTTAATTTTCTCAAGTCTGAGAAACCCAGCCATGTCACGAACCCAAACCCCTGATTTTGGGGGTTTTGAATCCCTCCACGCTAGCAATATCCATCTCCGGGCTACCAAGGAAGCAAAGGCCAACATTTTTTCCAAGATTTTGGCCCAGCAACAGTGAAGGAACAACAATACATTCCCAAGTCAGGATGGTGTGTGGTTTGGAGGGAAACTTGCAAATGGTGGTGTTCCCAGCTATCTGTTGCCCTTGTCCTTCTAGTTGGTAGAAGCTGCACGTTTGGAAGGTAATATTGGAGCCTTGGTGAGTTGCTGCAGTGCATCTTGTAGATGGTACACACTGCTGCTACTGTGCGTCGGTGGTGGAGGGAGTGAATGTTTAAGGTAGTGGATGGGATGGTCAATTAAGTAGGGCTGCCTTGCCCTGGATGTCGAGCTTCTTGAGTGTTGTTGGAGCTGCACTCATCCAAGCAAGTGGGGAGTATTCCATTACACTCCTGACGTGTGGCTTTGGGCCGTCAGGGACAATGTTTCTTCTAAGGTGATGGATGTGCAGCAACATAGGCCACTGGCAAGCTGTCCTTTTCAGGGTAGTACACATGCAGGACCATGCAAAAGAATTTAATGGCAGCGTGCATTGAAATGAACAGGCAGTGCACAATATGAAAAGATTGAAGGGAATATTGATGGGGAGGTGCGCCACTCACTGTGGAATAGCCAGCTTCTCATGGGTATATTTGTAGCTGATACAGTTAGGGTTCTGGTCAATGTCGACCCTGCAAAATGATAATTGTGGGGATTCAACAATGATAATGCTGCTGTATGTCAAAAGGAGGTCTTTGCTGCTTCGCACTTGTGTGGGCCGCATGTTAGATGCCACAGTTTAACCCTGAATATTGCCCAGGTCTTGCTGCATCTGGGCACGAACCACTTAATTGTCTGAGAGGTTGCATATGGTAATTGTTACAGTGCCGGACCAGACCCCCAATTTATATTAGACCCCAACAAACTTTCAATTTGTAAACTGTGAGAAAAGGATACTTCGCTCCAGAAGTGATTCCACTGACAACTAGGGATCTCTTATATTAAAACAATCTTTATTAACAACACAGGATTAACCTCATTCACACCCAAGGGAAAACAGCTTTTCAATTAGCAGTTAAACAGTTCTTAAAGAAATAAAGAAAGGTCTTTGACTATACTTTCCCATCCACTACTAAAATTTCACTTAGTGGCTTACAAATTTATTCACAAAGTCTTTGGAGAAGCTTTCAGAAGTCAGGGTGAGAAATTCTTTTCCTTAGAACCCATGGCAGAATCTTCAAAATAAACAATAAACCACAGACACAGGGCACAGCTGGAAACAAAACTAAAAACAGACCCAGCCCCTCCCATGAGTGGAATCACAGCCTGCCTAGCTGTTAACTCCTGAATCACACTTTTAATATGATGTGGAGACGCCGGCATTGGACTGGGGTGAGCACAGTAAGAAGTTTTACAACACCAGGTTAAAGTCCAACAGGTTTGTTTCGATGTCACTAGCTTTCGGAGCGCTGCTCCTTCCTCAGGTGAATGAAGAGGTATGTTCCAGAAACATATATATAGACAGATTCAAAGATGCCAGACAATGCTTGGAATGCAAGCATTAGCAGGTGATTAAATCTTTACAGATCCAGAGATGGGGTAACCCCAGGTTAAAGAGGTGTGAATTGTGTCAAGCCAGGACAGTTGGTAGGATTTCGCAGGCCAGATGGTGGGGGATGAATGTAATGCGACATGAATCCCAGGTCCCGGTTGAGGCCGCACTCATGTGTGCGGAACTTGGCTATAAGCTTCTGCTTGGCGATGCTGCGTTGTCGTGCGTCCTGAAGGCCGCCTTGGAGAACGCTTACCCGGAGATCAGAGGCTGAATGCCCTTGACTGCTGAAGTGTTCCCCAACTGGAAGGGAACATTCCTGCCTGGTGATTGTCGCACAATGTCCGTTCATTCGTTGTCGCAGCGTCTGCATGGTCTCGCCAATATGCCACGCTTCGGGACATCCTTTCCTGCAGCGTATGAGGTAGACAACTTTGGCCGAGTCGCACGAGTATGTACCGCGTACCTGGTGGGTGGTGTTCTCACGTGTAATGGTGGTATCCATGTCGATGATCTGGCACGTCTTGCAGAGATTGCCATGGCAGGGTTGTGTGGTGTCGTGGTCATTGTTCTGAAGGCTGGGTGCAAACTTGCTGCAAACAATGGTTTGTTTGAGGTTGCGCGGTTGTTTGAAGGCAAGTAGTGGGGGTGTGGGGTGACCTTGGCAAGATGTTCATCTGCATCGATGACGTGTTGAAGGCTGTGAAGAAGATGTCGTAGTTTCTCCGCTCCGGGAAAGTACTGGACGACGAAGGGTATTCTGTCGGTTGTGTCCCATGTTTGTCTTCTGAGGAGGTTGGTGTGACAACTGCCAATCTTGGTGAAGGTGAAGACGTTGTGATCCAGAATGAAGCGGATGAGTTGCAGAATTGCATCTGGAGATTGGCAGTTGTCGCACCGACCTCCTCAGAAGGCAAACATGGGACACAACCGACAGAATACCCTTCGTCGTCCAGTACTTTCCCGGAATGGAGAAACTACGACATCTTCTTCACAGCCTTCAACACGTCATCGATGAAGATGAACATCTTGCCAAGGTCATCCCCACACCCCCACTACTTGCCTTCAAACAACCGCGCAACCTCAAACAAACCATTGTTTGCAGCAAACTACCCAGCCTTCAGAACAATGACCACGACGCCACACAACCCTGCTATGGCAATCTCTGCAAGACGTGCCAGATCATCGACATGGATACCACCATTACACGTGAGAACACCACCCACCAGGTACGCGGTACATACTCGTGCGACTCGGCCAAAGTTGTCTACCTCATACGCTGCAGGAAAGGATGTCCCGAAGCGTGGTACATTGGCAAGACCATGCAGCCGCTGCGACACGAATGAACGGACATCGTGCGACAATCACCAGGCAGGAATGTTCCCTTCCAGTCGGGGAACACTTCAGCAGTCAAGGGCATTCAGCCTCTGATCTCCGGGTAAGCGTTCTCCAAGGCGGCCTTCAGGACGCGCGACAACGCAGAATCGCCTAGCAGAAGCTTATAGCCAAGTTCCGCACACATGAGTGCGGCCTCAACCGGGACCCGGGATTCATGTCGCATTACATTCATCCCCCACCAACTGGCCTGCGAAATCCTACCAACTGTCCTGGCTTGACACAATTCACACCTCTTTAACCTGGGGTTACCCCATCTCTGGATCTGTAAAGATTTAATCACCTGCTAATGCTCGCATTCCAAGCATTGTCTGGCATCTTTGAATCTGTCTATATATATATATGTTTCTGGAACATACCTCTTTATTCACCTGAGGAAGGCGCAGCGCTCCGAAAGCTAGTGACATCGAAACAAACCTGTTGGACTTTAACCTGGTGTTGTAAAACTTCTTACTACACTTTTAACAGACACTTTTAATCTGGATACCTTAACCCAAGTCTTTTAATAACATGACTGCAACGGATGCAAGGCTGTATGTACAAATTTCCCACATTCATCACATGGTGAACACTGCAATCATCAGTGAACATCCCCACTCTCAAACCCGGCGATGGTGGGAAGGTCATTGATGAAGCAGCTGAAAGTGGTTGGGCCTGGGATACTATAAGGAACCCCTGCAGTGTTGTCTGACAGCACCTGTAGAGAGAGAAGAGAGCTAACACGTATTCAAAACATTAGCTCCCTTCCGCCTCCACAGATACTGTCAGATTGTCCAGTATTTACTTTTTTTTTTCCAGATTCCAGCATCTGCAGTAATTTTTACTCTGCAGCTTTACCCTGCAACTATGTCCTGGGACTAAGATGTTGGCCTCCAACAATCTCAGGGGCAGCACGGTAGCATTATGGATAGCACAATTGCTACACAGCTCCAGGGTCCCAGGTTCGATTCCGGCTTGGGTCACTGTCTGTGCGGAGTCTGCACATCCTCCCCGTGTGTGCGTGGGTTGCCTCCGGGTGCTCCGGTTTCCTCCCACAGTCCAAAGGTGTGCAGGTTAGGTGGATTGGCCATGATAAATTGCCCTTAGTGTCCAAAATTGCCCTTAGTGTTGGGTGGGGTTACTGGGTTATGGGGATAGGATGGAGGTGTTGACCTTGGGTAGGGTGCTCTTTCCAAGAGCTGGTGCAGCCTCGATGGGCCGAATGGCCTCCTTCTGCACTGTAAATTCTGTGATAATCTATGATAATCACAGACAGCTTCCTTTGTGTTAGGTATGACTCTAGCCAGTGGAGAATTTCCTCTGGTTCTGTCGACTTCTATTTGCTCAGGCTCCTTGATGCCACATTTGGTCAAATGTTGCCTCGATCTCACCTCATCTCTTGAGTTCAGCTCTTCTGTCCATGTTTGGAACAAGGCTGTACTGAGGACTGAAACCAAGTAACCCTGGCAAAACCCAAATTGAGTAGATTATTTGTGGATTAGATAGCTAATGAAGACTAGTGAGGTGAGTGCTAATATTTTTAAACTAAAATGTATTTAACGTTTGACTGAAAGCCAGTGTAATTGCCGTAGTTTGTCACCATATGTGTGGACCTGATTGCCCAACAACAGCTTCTAGTTGCACATAAAGAAAAGGGAATTCTGCTTTGAACTGCCAGCCCTGTTTGTACCTATCGCATGACGACCTGCCCCACACTCACACTCACTCCTCCATTGGTTATCTGATAAATGCATCCTCGGGACAGACCAGGCATTCGGGAACTCATTCTTACCCAACTGGATGATATTTGGCTATCAGTCAAGTGACTGCATTTATATAGCACCGACAATCATAGAATCATAGAATTTACAGTGCAGAAGGAGGCCATTCGGCCCATCGAGTCTGCACCGGCTCTTTGAAAGAGCACCCTACCCAAGCCTACACCTCTACCCTATCCCCATAACCCAGTAACCCCACCCAAACTAAGGGCAATTTTGGACACTGAGGGCAATTTAGCATGGCCAATCCACCTAACCTGCACATCTTTGGACTGTGGGAGGAAACCGGAGCACCCGGAGGAAACCCACGCGCACACGGGGAGAACGTGCAGACTCCGCACAGACAGTGAACCAAGCCGGGAATCGAACCTGGGACCCTGGAGCTGTGAAGCAATTGTGCTAACCACCATGCTACCGTGCTGCCATGTGTAGCTGCTGCTTACATGTAGTAATGTGACTTTTGTTGCCATGCTCCTGTGAATTTTGTTTCCTGGATTTTGCTCACCTTGGCGACCCGGGAGATTTGTGTTTCATTGCAGGGCAATACGGACGGGCTTTAACCTTAATACTACTCCGAATCTGAGGCAGTCTGCAGAAATCCAGTGAGCAATCCTAATTTATAACTAATATTAGAATTCTAAAGACTTTCTCAATCATTGGAGCAGCAGGAGATTTCCCTGCATTCACTGCTGAAAATCCATTGTAAGCAGTTTACCGCATGCTGCAGTGAGCAATTCCTAGGGCCAGAAATGTTCCCCTTTCTCCCCAATGCCCCAACCACCCCATCCCCATCCCCCGGCAATGCCCAAACCAGTCTCGTTGGGTGGATCAAACCAAACCAGCCAATAACCTGTTGCACCTTCCCCGTTTGACCTCTCGATGACGTCTCTCTCCTCCAGATTTCGCATGCGGAACAAGAGGTTAGCAGCTGGCCGGTCCCTCAGCCAGTCCCTTACCCAGCTCAGCAAGGTCGGAGGGGTGATGTCGGTCAATTCCAGCGCCTTATCAGACGAGGGCTCCTTGGAAACTGGCACGAAACCTGTGTCCATTCAGAATGGCATGGTGGCAGCGAGCAACAGCATCGCCCAACTGATCTCCCGCGGGACTGACTGTGCCTACGACATCGCCATGAAGCCGGGCAAGATGAGTGACATGAGCATGAGTGCGCCGGGATCAGTGTCGGGATCTCCACCTGACTCGTAAGGAAACTCTTTAACTTCCACCATAAAGTGCTCTTAACACAACCACAGAGTCCATCACCTATTTTAGTCATCAGGCAGGTGGGAATCGCAACACTGCCTCTGATGGAAGTCACTCTGCAACATCCAGCCACTCTCCACCACGATCATGCCCTCTGTCCCAGAGGGGGGATCACCTTGCAAGGTTCAATCATAGAATGGTTATTGAACAGAAAGGAGGCTATTCAGCTGTCATGTCCGTGCCAGCTCTCTGCGAGAGCAGTTTCTCTAATCCCCCATCCTTTCAATGTAGTCCTGCAAATCCTTTAACTTCGGAAAAGTATCTGATCCCCGTTTTAAACCCACAACTGGTTCCCTCCACTACACTCTCAGGTCATGCATTCCAGACCCTACTCATTTTCAAAAAGCATTTTTCCTCCCATTGGAAGAGTTTCACTTGGCTTTTAGTCAGCGTGTCAGAAAAACTAGTTTACGCTGCATGTTTCCAGGGCCCATTCAAACCTAGAAAGCCATTAAAGGAGAGAGCCTGCATTATATATAGCACCCTTCACAACCTCAGGCTTCCCAATGCGCACTGCAGCCAATGAAGTACTTTTGAAGTGTCATTGCTGTAATACAGAAAATACGGCAACCATTTGCACATAGGAAGATCCCACAAACAGCAAAAACAAAAAGGACAGATAATTATCAGCGTTGGTTGAGGAATAAATATTTGCTCACGTCACCAAGGAGAACTTGCCTTGCTCTTCTGAAAAATAATGTCACCCTCTGAGAAACAGCACCTCTGACATTTCAGCACTCCCTCAGTACTGCAGAGAGAGTGTCAGTCTGGATTCTGTGCTCAAACTGCCCAGAGCTGGACTTGAACCCAGGGCCCTCTGATTCAGGAGCAAGACAGTATGATCCATGATGCCTCAGCTGACATTGGTCAAATGAGAGAATGTGACCCATGAGCTGGGGTGTGAAGGCTTTTCAATGATGAGAACGAGTGTGTATAATCGCTGGAGCTGGGTGTCAATGTGCCCATTTGAAATGGGACAGGAAACGTATTGGCATGGTTAACAATATGGTGATGTAGGGCTATTTGGGGTTGGTGAGATTGGGGAGGGTGTGAGCATTTACTCTGAAGCCAACAGGAGTATCGACAGCGTGTGAACGGTGGGTCTGAATGCTTCTGACAAAACTGCGTAAGCAGGAGTGACATGCTGAGTCTGTGGGGCGTCACACTTGCTGCCTGGTTTGTGGGGGTGGTGATGAGAGGGGGGTGTTGTTGCAAGTCAGGTTGCCAGGGAAATAGCAGTGCAGTTTCTGTGGGAGAAGTTGTTTCTGCCCGGTTGCTTAGTGAAATCCTGGCCCACCTTCTCTTTGTTCTTTTTGAGTCTGACTACAACAAACCAAAGTAGCGCAACTGTTTCAGTTACTCCTTGTGGCAGTGAGCTCCACATTCTCAGCATCTCTGGAAAAAAAAAAAATCCAGCTCAACCTTCCTTCCATTCGAGGGACGCAGAAACAGAGCTGGTTTTTATACACTGCTTATAGGAGAGGGACAGGTGAAAGAAATGGGCCTGAAAGACTCACTCAAGTGGCTAAATTGAGTCATAGAATCCTACAAAGAGGCCATTCGTCCATCGAGTCTGCACCGACCCTCTGAAAGAGCATCCCACCCAAGCCCACTCCCCCGCTTAATCCCAATAACCCCTTAACCTAACCTGCACATCTTTCTTGGACATTAAGGAACAATTTACCATGACTAATCCACCTAACCTTCACATCTTTGGACTGTGGGAGAAAATCAGGGCACCTAGAGGAAACCCATGCAGACACAGGGAGAATGTGCCAGTCATCCAAGGCCGCAACTGAACCAGTGTCCCTAGCGCTGAGGTAACAGTGCTAACCACTGTGCCACCCGAGACTTGTGCAAATGAAGTACTAAACGAGCAGTGGGAGGAGGCCATTTAGCCCCTTTAGTCTGTTTCCCCCGTTCAATTAGATCATGGCTGATCTGTATACTAAATCCACCCATCTGTCTTGGTTCCTGACTCATGACCACCATTTTGAAAACTCAGTCAGGCCCCAGCCTCAATAGATTTTTGGGAGAGAGAATGGGTTCCGGATTTCCACAGCCCTTTGTGTGAGGAAATGCTTCCTGACCCGGGTGGCCTCCTTAATTTTAAAGTTGGGACCCACCAGAGGAAATCTCTTTCTGCCCTATCAAATCCACTGACCATCTTGATTAGATCACCCACCTCTTAATCTTCTGTATTCCAGCAAGTACAAGCCTGGTCTATCCAACCTGTTTAATCTGTTTAGCCCAGTTATAATTCTGGTGATTTTACTTGATCATGGGATGGAGCTGTCACTGGCAAGGCCACTGTTGCTTGCCCACCCCTAGTTTCCCTCAAAGGTGGTGGTGAACCAATGTAGTCTGTGTGGTGTGGCTAAAGCCAGTTAAGAGTCAGCTGCATTGGTGTGGGACAGGAGTCACGTAAAGGCTCCAATCTCACAATAATGTCAGGGTTCCTTTCCTACAGGAGGTTGCTGAACCAATTAGAGTTCTTAAAACAGTCTGACCGTTTCGTAGTCGCTTTCACTTAGACCATCCAGCTTTGAGATACTCAAAGTTCTCAAACCGTCTTTAAATGGAATTTTAACAAATTGCTCTGGATTATTAGCCCAAACCTCTGGATTACCAGCCCAGTAACGTAACCATAACCCAGTTCTAGTTGAATAATTCAGATCCCACTGTGGCAAGTTGTGACGTTGGATTCAATAAATCTGGTCATTTGTGGTGTACCACAGTAAAAAAGCTCCCAGGCAGGGAAACCTGCTCTCCATACATGGTCAGCTATTCCTGAGACTGCAGTCCCACACTCTGTGGTTAATTCTTCATGACTTCTAAAGTGGTTTCGCTATAAACAATTGCTCTGAAGTTTAAGAATGAGCACCATCACCGCAAGGACTGCAATGTTTCGAGCTGAAGACCCACCAACACCATCTCTGGATAATAGATCACTTGGTATTATTTAGAAGAAGAACAGAGGAGTTCTCTCTGGTATCCTGGTCAGTATTTACCCACCAATCAGTATCGACGTCCTGAGGTCCAGGGATGAAAAACTTCAGTTATGAGGATAGATTTGGAGAGATTGGGACTGTTCTCCCTGGAGAGAAGAAGGCTGAGGAGAGATTTGATAGAGATAATCAAAATCATGAGCGGGGCTGTGCAGAGTAGATAGAGAGACTGTTATCATTCGTAAAGGGATCACGAACAAGAGGGCACAGATTTAAGATAATTTGCAAAAGAAGTAAATGTGATGTGATGAAAAACTTTTTCACACAGCGAGTGGTTTGGGTTTGGGATGCACTGCCTGAGCACATGTTGGAGGCAGGTTTAATCGAAGCATTCAAGAGGGCATTGGATGATTATTTGAATATAAACAATGTGCAGAGCTACAGGGGAATGGCACTAAGTCATAATCTGGAGAGCCAGTGTGCAGATACAATGGGCCAAATGGCCTCCGTAACTCTGTGAGTCATTCCCCGCGTCTGTTGTGAAAGGTGCTATAGAAATGCAAGTCATCTTTTGTCTAAGTTTCAGCTAATGGTGAGCAGTAATGGGTGTCGTTGCCAGCAATCACCCAAAAACAAGGGAAAACCTCTGCCAAAGCTCTCGCACTGTACAAGCCCCAGATCACAAGATTGCCTCCCCCGTATCGTCAGAGTTAGATATCTAGTTGCAACTGGAGTGGTCAATAGCAGTTACCACAGGTAACATATGAGGTAGCTGCACAGATGTCAGCCTCTGATCCATCGCAAGCTATCTCCATAACTCCAAAGCCTTAACAATCTAAAACTCCCACCTCCCAAATCTTACCTTCTTTAAAGAACATTTCCCCAACCCCCCTCCTAATTATATAAAGACAACCTCAACACCCCAAATCAACAGTATCTGCTGAGCACACAAGTCCCAACAAGGCCCTGGTCACAGTAGTCTCCCTGTGCATGAGAAGCTGAGAGTCTATGGATGCTTTATTTGTGGAACTACAGATTCTGGTTAAAGAAATGAACTAAAATGAGTATAAATATTCTGAGATCTGGGAAAGGAACTACGTTCAAGTTTTGACAAAGATAGGCTCACCAATATCCATGTGTGTGAGTGTCGAGAGATGTGGAGCAAAGGGAGGTAAGTGAGGTGCAGATCATGAGCAGTTTCCTTCTGCCCTTGCTCTCGTGTGTAAGTGGATCTCTCGAGGTTGCCTCAAACTAACACTTTCTCTCCCCTGTCCTTCAGCAGGATGGAAATGCCCCAGAAGAGCTCTCTCGGTGCCTTGCCCCTCAACGCTCTCTCTGTGCCACCCCGAATCAGTGCCGAGCTGCCACCCATGCCAGTCCCCAAGCCAATTCAAATGGTGCCGCGGGGTTCGCAGATGTACCCACCCACTCAGCAGCCAGACGTGTACTACCAGGACCCGCGAACCTCTGCTGCTTCCTATGAGGCAGCACAGTATCCACCAAGTAAGTAGTAGATCCCTTGTGAAAACAGCGTTGACTATCATGGGGCTGGTGTAACGGATCAGGGGCAAGGGCTGAAAACAGGAGTGCCTGATGTGGGAGGAGCACCCAAAACCCACCAGCTCTTGGGTGTGCTCCCCGTTAGCTAAAGATAGGTAACGAGTCCATGCAAGACACCTCAGGAACTATGGTTACCACAACAAGGGTCTCCATGGCAGTGCAGAGAAGGACAATTAAACCGCGACATCTGATCCATGAGGAATCAGGGATTGTTTGCCTGGAGCAGGGAAGGCTGAGAGAAAAGATAAGTCAAACATCCTTGAGATAATAGATAAATCATTCCTGGATAAAGTGATTGAGATTACTGTGCGTTCCAGAACCAGCAAGTTCAAGATGCACAAAAAGATTATTTTTTTATTGTTATGCTAGGTGTGGGTGTGCCTGGCTAGACCAGCATTTTTATTGCCCATCCCTAGTTGGCCTTGAGAAGGTGGGGGTGAGCTGCCTTCTTGAACCACTGCAGTCCTGGGGTTTAGGTACATTCACCATGCTGTTAGGGAGCAGTCCTGGGGTTTAGGTACATTCACCATGCTGTTAGGGAGCAGTCCTGGGGTTTAGGTACATTCACCATGCTGTTAGGGAGCAGTCCTGGGGTTTAGGTACATTCACCATGCTGTTAGGGAGCAGTTCCAGGATTACCATATCAGATCAGTCATGGCCTCATTGAATGGCGGAGCAGACTCGATAGGCCGAATGGCTTACTTCTGTTGCTGCATCTTATGATTTTCACCCAGTGACAGTGAAGGAATGGCAACATATTTCCAAGTCAGGATGGTGAGTGACATGGAGGAGAACTTGCAGTGGTGGTGTTCCCAGGTATCTGCTGCCCTTGTCCTAGTGGTAGGTTTTGAGAGTTCGAAAGGTGCTGTCGAAGGAGCCTTGATGAGTTCCTCCAGTGCATCTTGTCGATGATACTCACGGCTTCCACTGTGCATCAGTGGTAGAGGGAGTGAATGTTGGAGATGGTGGATGGGGAATCAATCAAGCGGGCTGCTGGATGGTGTTGAGTTTCTTGAGTGTTGTTGGAGCTGCACTCATCCAGGGAAGTGGACAGTATTCCATTACACTCCTGACTTGTGCCTTGTAGATGGTGCACAGGCTTTGGGGAGTCAGGAGGTGAGTTACTAGTCACAAGATTCCTAGACTTTGACCTTTGGTAGCCACAGTATTAATGTGGCTAGTCCAGTTCAGTTTCTGATCAATGGTAACCCCCAGGATGTTGATAGAGGGGATTCAGTGATGGTAATGCCATTGAATGTCAAGAGACGATTGTCTCTTGTTGGAGATGCCTGGCACTTGCATGGTGCCATAAAACCATTAGGTATAGGAGTAGGCCATTTGGCCTCTCGAGCCTGTTCCGCCAATCCATAGGATCATGGCTGACACAAATGTGACTTGCTGGGAACCTGAATCGGGAGGCTGGTAGCAGCAGATGATCACACTGATATTTGGGAAGTGGGCAGTGGGAGAGGATCCATTTTCTGGAGGGTGCCAGAGGGAGGACTGTAGAATGTTCGGAGCAGTCTCGAAGGGCCAAAAGGCCTCCTCCTGCTCCTATCTTCTATGTATGTATCGATGTATGTCTTTTCAGTGGCGGAACTTTCAATAAAAAACTTGTGTTCCCCTGTGTTCTACACTGTGCCCACAAGGTGGTGCTGCAGTCGGGTGATTACAAACCGAGAGCAGGTCTCTCAGTCTCTGGAAGAGAATCTCATCCCTCAGTTCGACCCTGCATCACAAGAAGATCCCTGTGAAGAATCACATCCCTGTGAAGAATGACCTCTATCCCAAACCTTGCCCCACCCATTCCCCTGTGGATCATTTAATTTTGCAGCACCCACTGTCTTCATTGACACTGAGTCGTGTTTGTTCAAACAGTTTGAGACAGGGCAGATCACAGATCCATTTGGAAATGCATCAGAACCTTCTGTGTTGTTGGTCAGACATTACTCTGTGGTCCTGTCTGCTATCTCAGCTGGATGTAAGATGGTTATCTATTATTCAATATATAAATGTCTCATTTAGATGCCAGCCTATAGCTCCTGGAGACCTGCTATTCTATGATATATCTGTAATATGAAATATTAACATAAACAATTTAGAATGATGCTCCAGCGCTGCACTGCCAGAGGTGCTGATTTTCGAGTTGAGACCAAGACCATGTCTACCCTCCCAAGTGGACACGAAAGATCCCATGATACCGTTTTGAAGACGAGCAGGTGTGCTGGCTGATATTTATCCCATCACTACAACAGATTATCTGGTCATTACCGTATTTCTGTCTGTACTCAAATTCCGCACACATGAGTGCGACCTCAACCGGGACCTGGGATTCATGTCGCATTACATTCATCCCCCACCATCTGGCCTGCAAAATCCTACCAACTGTCCTGGCTTGATCCAATTCACACCTCTTTAACCTGGGGTTACCCCATCTCTGGATCTGTAAAGATTTAATCACCTGCTAATGGTCGCATTCCAAGCATTGTTTGGCATCTTTGAATTTGTCTACATATGTGTTTCTGGAACATACCTCTTCATTCACCTGAGGAAGGAGCAGCGCTCCGAAAGCTAGTGACATCGAAACAAACCTGTTGGACTTTAACCTGGTGTTGTAAGACTTCGTACTGTACTCAAATTGGCTGTGTTATCTCAGAATGTCGCGGTGCAGAATGAGGCCATTCAATCCATCGGATCGGCACTGGCTCTCCAAACGAGACTCATGACTAAGTGCCATTCCCCTATCTTTTCCCTGTACCCATACACATTGTTTCTATTCAAATAATCATCTAATGTCCTCTTGAATGCCTGCCCTGATTGAACCTGCCTCCACCACACATTCCAGGCAGTGCATTCCAGGCCCAACCCACCCATTGTGTGAAAAAGTTTTTTCCCACATTTGCTTCTTTTGCAAATCACTTTAAATCTGTGCCCTCTTGTTCTTGATCCTTTTACGAGGGGAACAGTTTCTCCCTATCTACTCTGTCCAGCCCTCTCATGATTTTGAACATCTTTATCAATCTCCTCTTAGCCTCTTCTCTCCAAAAACAACTGTCCCAACCTCTCCAAATAATTCTCATAACTGAAGTTTCTCATCCCTGGAACCATTCTTGTGAACATTTCCTGCACTCTCTTCAATGCACGCACATCATTCCTATAGTGTGGTACCCAGAATTGTACACACTATTCCAGCTGAGGTCTAACTAATGTCTTGTATAAGTTCAGCATAACCTCTTTGCTCCTGTACTCTGTCCCTATTAATAAAGCCCGGAATACTATCTCCTTTATTAACTGATCTCTCCACCTGGCCCGCCGCCTTCAATGATCTCTCCACATATACACTCTGGTCCCTCTTCATGCATGAAATTCCTGCTCCCCTTTATTTTATATCGTCGCTCCATGTTCTTCTTACCAAAATGCAACACCTCACACTTCTCCACATTGAACCTCATCTGCCGTCAACTGCCCACTCTATCGTTATCTCTGCCCTTTTGAAGTTCTACACTGTCCTCTTCACAACTTACAAAATGCTTCCAAATTTTGTGTCATCTGCAAATTTTGCAATTGTCCCCTGCACACCAAGATCTAGGTCATTAATATAAATCAGGAAAAACAAGGGTCTCAATACTGACTCCTGACGAACACCGCTACAAACCTTCCTCCAGCCTGAAAATATCCATTAACCATTACCCTCTGTTTCCATTTTTCAGCCAATTTTGTATGCACGTTGCTACTGTTCTTTTTTTCCATGAGCTATAACTTTTCTCTCAAGTCTGTGGCACTGTATTGAATGCCTTCTGAAAGTCCATGTACACCGCATCAACACCCTCATTTACACTTGATGCTACCTCCTCACAAATCCGCAGCAAGTTAGGTAAACATGGGGCGGGATTCTCTACTCCCGCACCGAAGTGCCCACGCCGTCGAGGTTCATGACGGTGCGAAACGGACCCTATCCCGATCGATTCAGGGCCCGTTAATGGGCTAGGAGCGGGGCCGCGTCATCTACACGCGCCAGGCCTTGTCGCCGCGTAAAGGCGGCGCCGCATAACAGGCGTCACCCGCGCATGCGTGGTTGCCGTCCTCTCCGAGTCCGCTCCGCAAGAAGATGGCAGACGGATCTTGCGGGGCGGCGGAAGAAAGAAGGTCCTCCTTCAGAGAGGACGGCGCGACGATCGGTGGGCACCGATCGCGGGCCGCCCCACATTTGAGGTACCCCCCCCCCCCCCCCGGTGCAGGATCTCCTCTCTTTCCCCCCCCCCCCCCCAGCGTTCCCGCGCTGTTCCACGACGGCAGCGACCAGGTGTGGACGGCACCGGGGGGAACCCGCCGTTTTGGGCTGGCCGCTCGGCCCATCCGGGCCTGAGAATAGCAGGGGTGCCGGAGAATCGCCATTTTGGGTGTCTCGGGCGATTCTCCGGCCTGCGGCCCGCGGAAGTCGACGGGGCCGTTCCCGCCGCTTGGGAGAATCGCGGGAGGGCGTCGCACCAGCGTCGGGGGAACATTTTGGCGGCCCAGGCGATTCTCCCAACCGGCGTGGGAATGGAGAATCACGCCCATGATTTCTCCTTTAGGAATCCATGCTGGCTCCTCTTAATCAACCTGCTTTTTTCCATGTGACTACAAATTCTATCCCAAATAAATGTTTCTAGAAGTTTCCACCCTACTGATGTTAAACTGACTGGTCTGTAATTTCTGGGTTGATCCTTCCAATCTTTTTTGAACAAGGGCTAAGCATTTTCAATTCCGCAGTCTTCTGGCACCGCCCCTGAGTCGAGAGAAGACTCGGAGGTTAAGGCCAGCGTTCCGGCAATTTCCATTCTCACTTCCTTCAATATTCTTGGATGTATTTCATCTGGTCTCGATGCCTTGTCAACTTTCATCATCGACAGTCGATTTATTAAATATTCCTTCCTTATCAATTTTTAAAAAAATTTAGAGTACCTAATTCATTTTTTCCAATTAAGGGGCAATTTAGCGTGTCCAATCCACCTACCCTGCATAGAACATAGAACATAGAACAATACAGCGCAGTACAGGCCCTTCGGCCCACGATGTTGCACCGAAACAAAAGCCATCTAACCTACACTATACCATTATCATCCATATGTTTATCCAATAAACTTTTAAATGCCCTTAATGTTGGCGAGTTCACTACTGTAGCAGGTAGGGCATTCCACGGCCTCACTACTCTTTGCGTAAAGAACCTACCCCTGACCTCTGTCCTATATCTATTACCCCTCAGTTTAAGGCTATGTCCCCTCGTGCTAGCCATTTCCATCCGCGGGAGAAGGCTCTCACTGTCCACCCTATCTAACCCTCTGATCATTTTGTATGCCTCTATCAAGTCTCCTCTTAACCTTCTTCTCTCTAACGAAAACAACCTCAAGTCCATCAGCCTTTCCTCATAAGATTTTCCCTCCATTCCAGGCAACATCCTGGTAAATCTCCTCTGCACCCGTTCCAAAGCCTCCACGTCCTTCCTATAATGCGGTGACCAGAACTGTACGCAATACTCCAAATGCGGCCGTACCAGAGTTCTGTACAGCTGCAACATGACCTCCTGACTCCGGAACTCAATCCCTCTACCAATAAAGGCCAACACTCCATAGGCCTTCTTCACCACCCTATCAACCTGGGTGGCAACTTTCAGGGATCTATGTACATGGACACCTAGATCCCTCTGCTCATCCACACTTTCAAGAACTTTTCCATTAGCCACATATTCCACATTCCTGTTTTTCCTTCCAAAGTGAATCACCTCACACTTCTCTACATTAAACTCCATTTGCCACCTCTCAGCCCAGCACTGCAGCTTATCTATATCCCTCTGTAACCTGCTACTTCCTTCCTCACTATCGACAACACCACCGACTTTAGTATCGTCTGCAAATTTACTCACCCACCCTTCTGCGCCTTCCTCTAGGTCATTGATAAAAATGACAAACAGCAACGGCCCCAGAACAGATCCTTGTGGTACTCCACTTGTGACAGAACTCCATTCTGAACATTTCCCATCAACCACCACCCTCTGTCTTCTTTCAGCTAGCCAATTTCTGATCCACATCTCTAAATCACCCTCAATCCCCAGCCTCCGTATTTTCTGCAATAGCCTACCGTGGGGAACCTTATCAAACGCTTTGCTGAAATCCATATACACCACATCAACTGCTCTACCCTCGTCTACCTGTTCAGTCACCTTTTCAAAGAACTCGATAAGGTTTGTGAGGCATGACCTACCCTTCACAAAGCCATGCTGACTATCCCTGATCATATTATTCCTATCTAGATGATTATAAATCTTGTCTCTTATAATGCCCTCCAAGACTTTACCCACTACAGACGTGAGGCTCACCGGTCTATAGTTGCCGGGGTTGTCTCTGCTCCCCTTTTTGAACATAGGGACCACATTTGCTATCCTCCAGTCCTCTGGCACTATTCCTGTATCCAATGATGACATAAAAATCAAAGCCAATGGTCCAGCAATCTCTTCCCTGGCCTCCCAGAGAATCCTAGGATAAATCCCATCAGGCCCCGGGGACTTATCTATTTTCAGCCTGTCCAGAATTGCCAACACCTCTTCCCTACTTACCTCAATGCCATCTAATCTATTTACCTGGAGCTCAGCATTCTCCTCCACAACATTATCTTTTTCCTGAGTGAATACTGACGAAAAATATTCATTTAGTATCTCGCCTATCTCTTCAGACTCTACACACAACTTCCCATCCCTGTCCTTGACTGGTCCTACTCTGTCCCTAGTCATTCGCTTATTCCTGACATACCTATAGAAAGCTTTTGGGTTTTCCTTGATCCTTCCTGCCAAATACTTCTCATGTCCCCTCCTTGCTCGTCTTAGCTCTCTCTTTAGATCCTTCCTCGCTACCTTGTAACTATCCATCGCCCCAACTGAAACTTCACACCTCATCTTCACATAGGCCTCCTTCTTCCTCTTAACAAGAGATTCCACTTCTTTGGTAAACCACGGTTCCCTCGCTTGGCACCTTCCTCCCTGCCTGACCGGTACATACTTATCAAGAACACGCAATAGCTGATCCTTGAACAAGCTCCACTTATCCAGTGTGTCCAAAACTTGCAGCCTACTTCTCCACCTTATCCCCCCCAAGTCACGTCTAATGGCATCATAATTTCCCTTCCCCCAGCTATAACTCTTGCCCTGCGGTGTATACTTATCCCTTTCCATCCTTAACGTAAACGTCACCGAATTGTGGTCACTGTCCCCAAAGTGCTCGCCTACCTCCAAATCCAACACCTGGCCTGGTTCATTACCCAAAACCAAATCCAATGTGGCCTCACCTCTTGTTGGCCTGTCAACAAACTGTGTCAGGAAACCCTCCTGCACACACTGAACAAAAAACGACCCATCTAATGTACTCGAACTATATCTTTTCCAGTCAATATTTGGAAAGTTAAAGTCTCCCATAATAACTACCCTGTTACTTTCGCTCATCCAGGATCATCTTCGCCATCCTTTCCTCTACATCCCTAGAACTATTTGGAGGCCTATAGAAAACTCCCAACAGGGTGACCTCTCCTTTCCTGTTTCTAACCTCAGCCCATACTACCTCGGAAGATGAGTCCCCATCTAGCATCCTCTCCGCCACCGTAATACTGCTCTTGACTAGCAGCGCCACACCTCCCCCTCTTTTGCCTCCTTCCCTGAGCTTACTAAAACACCTAAACCCCGGAACCTGCAACATCCATTCCTGTCCCTGCTCTATCCACGTCTCCGAAATGGCCACAACATCGAAGTCCCAGGTACCAACCCATGCTGCCAGTTCCCCTACCTTATTTCGTATACTCCTGGCATTGAAGTAGACACACTTCACATATCTTTGTGTTGTGGGGGCAAAACCCACGCAAACACGGGGAGAATGTGCAAACTCCACATGGACAGTGACCCAGAGCCGGGATCGAACCTGGGACCTTGGTGCCGTGAGACTGCAGTGCTGCCCCCTTCCTTATCAATTTTGACCCCTTCTGTCATCGTGGCCTGGACAGTATCTACCTCCTTGGTAAAGACGGTTGCAAAGTATTTAATTTAATACTTCCATGTGTAACTCCCCTTTTAGGCCCTTAACCACCCCTTCTCCTTTTACCATTCTTTTACGATTTACATTGCTGAAGAAGACCCTTTATGTTGGCTGTCAGACTTTTCTGATAATTCCTCTTCATTTCTCTAATGTGCTTTTTCACCTACCCTCTGAATCTTCACTATTCCTCTTGGTTCTCGAGTGTATTTTCTACCTGACAACTATCATAAGCACACTTTGTCTTCTTTAGCTTCCTTTCTATCTCCTTTTCATCCGGGAGCTCTCTATTTGTTTCCCTACCTTTCCCTTTTAAGGAATATTTCTTGACTGTTTCCGGGTCATTTCTCTTTTGAAAGTAGCTGGAGTTTTTATCGCCACCACTTCATTCCAGCCTATCCGGTGAAGCTCCATTCTTGCCCCATTGAAGTCAGCTCTTCCCTGGTTAACTATTTTTAATCTAGATATCCTTTGTATTATCTATTACCATCCGAAATCTTGCAAAACATTGGTCACTGCTTCCTAAATGTTCCCCAACTGACACTTGATCTACTTCCTCATTTCCAAGAACCAGCTCCAACAGTGCATCCTGTCTCGTTGGACAACACAAACTGCTGTAGAAACGTTTCCTGAACACAATCTAGGAATATTTGCCTCTCTCCGCCCTTTACAATCTGCCCGTCCCAGACTACATTCGGGTAATTAAAGTCCCCCATTATCACTACACAATAATGTCTGTAATTTCCCTGCAGATTTGTTTTTCTACATCCTCCTCACTAGTTGATGGTCTATAGATGGCACTGAGCAATGTAATTGCCCCATTTTTGTTCCTTAGCTCCAGCCAAATCGATTCTGTCCTTGAACCCTCTGGGACCTCCACTTTCTCCAGTACTGCAGTGCTCTCCTTGACCAATGCCGCCCCCACCCCCCTTTCCTTCCTTTCCTATCTTTTCTGAACATCCTGTAGCCATGAATATTTAACACCCAGTCTCGCCCCTCCTTGGTCTCTATTATCGCCATCATATTTCAACATCGCAATCTGCGCCTGTAACTCCCCAATCTTATTCCCGATACTCCGCATATTCACACACACGCATAGTAACCTTGATTTAGACGTCGTTACTTTCTCCCTTACTTCGACTCCACCTATTAAATTCGAAAGCGAAACTGCTGGAAAATCTCAGCAAGTCTGGCAACATCTGTAGGGAGAGAAAAGAGCTAACGTTTCGAGTCCGATGACTCTTTGTCAAAGCTGACAAAGAGTCATTGGACTCGAAACGTTAGCTCTTTTCTCTCCCGACAGATGCTGCCAGACTTGCTGAGATTTTCCAGCAGTTTCTCTTTCGTTTTAGATTCCAGCATCCGCAGTAATTTGCTTTTATCCACCTATTAACTTACTATTCTCTATGCTAGTGCCATCTGTCTCTCCCAGTATTTTGTGCATCTGGGTATTTCCTCTCTAATATTTTCTCTTGGTTTCCACACCCCTGCCGAGTTAAAGCCCTCCCAACAACACTCACAAAACGTCCCGCTATGAACTCAGTCCCAACTCTATTCCGGTGCAACCCATTCGGCTTTTACAGGTGCCATCTCCCCAGCGCCAGTCCCAGTGTTCAAGGAATCTTAAACCCTCCCTCCATCTTTCTAGCCACACATTCTTCTGCCTTATCCTCCCATTTCTGTTGTCACTTGCACATGGCATTGGTGTGTAATCTGGAGATTACTACATTTTAGGTCTTGCTTGCTCATTTGCAACCAAGCTCCCTAAATTCTGATTGCAGGACCATATCCCCCTTCCTACTTAATCATTGGTACCAATATGGACCATAACCTCTGGCTGTTCACCTTTCCCCGGAGGAATGTCCTACAGCTCTGCAGTATTTCCTGTATTACAACCGGAATCGCACTTCAAAAATACATAATTGGCTGGAAAGTGCTCAGCGATGTTCTGAGGTTATAGAAGATGCTATATAAACTCGGGTGTTTATTTTCTGTGTGTAAACCTGCTGAAACCCTCAGTTAGATTTCAGCCACTCTTTGGTATCAATCAGTTCTGGCAGTATCCATGTGTGTGTTGTAAACTATTGTCAGGTTGTACGTTTTGCTGAAATCTCTTTCTGTTTTTTCAGATCTTTACTATCCTCACCACTCTTCAGGATCTGTGACTCCATACGTGCCACAGTATAGACGGGCTAACAACGTTGCGGAAGCTCCAATGCCCCCTTCCACTCTTCAGTACCAGGACCATTACCCAGCCTACATTTCAGAGAGGATGGGAAGTTCTCAGTACTCCAGCCCTCAGCAGTACCCACTGGCACAGCCGGTGTCAGGAATGTACCCGGCGCATTACGGTGGTCGCCGGGTGTACCACCCTCCACAGTCCTATACGAGGGAGGACATGCGAAACAGCCCTATACCAGTCGATATGCCATCTGCAGTCGCCAACTACATCACAGAGCCCAGAGAACGCTATGTTCCTGAAAACTACTACACCGTGAACCCTCATCCCAACCAGATTAGGCCGCCTTACAGGGTAAGTCCTGAATGTCAAGCTTTGAGTCTGCCTTGAGCCACTTGGTTCCATGTTCCCTGATCGCGACAGGGTTTCTGCTGCTGTCGGTCTGTTCTGTGTGATTCTGTTTTGAAAAATATTTTTATTGGAATTTTAACATTTGGTAAAAAGATTTGTATACATAACAAAACAAAACAGCGCCATTGGCAAATACATAAACGAAGAAACTAGGCAACAATAGTTGCATATACATCTGTACAAACAGTTATCACTTTGCCTGTGACCATGGTTCCCGTGCTTACATGCTGTTATTTACAGTCCATGCTAGAACTCTTGACTTTCTTTAAACGTGCACAGTTTCTGATGGGGGAAATCTTGTTGCCCTTTTGTGTTCTCAAGGGAGGTTAGGAAAATTCCACCTCTCCGGTTTTCCATGTGCAGGCTGGGGGGGGGCGGGGTCCAGGTAGCTGGGGGAACATTCTTGTCCCCTTGCGAAGAAAGTCACGCAGTTGCAGATATATGATCTTGTTCCCTTTCGGGAATTGGAGTTTCTCCAAACGTTCCCCAGGGTCACCAGTCTACTGTCCACATACATGTCCTTTACTCTCAGTGGCCCTCTGTCATTCCTCCATTCCCAAATGTGCGTCCATTTTGCCAGTGTGAACCTATAGTTGTTACAGATAAGGGCCTCTATAGACATGCACCTGAACTGGTTCCAGTGTGGCCACTACCATCGGGCTCCTGAGTGTGTGCGGAGCGACTGGGAATGAGATGATGACCAGTGCCCGGTGGGACGTCCTCATGCAGGAGGCTTCGTCCATTCAGACCCAGTCCGCCTCCTCCAACCACTCCCTCACCCTCTCCGCATTTGTGACCCAAGTGCCGCCCACCCTCACTGTTAGATGGTCTTTTGAATCCTAGGGATTCTTCCCCCCTCGCTGTCCTGTTCCTGCTAGCGGAAGAAGGAGTGAGTCCCATCTTTGCAGGTCTCCCTTCACCACCTGCACCAGGCTGGCGAGGTGCCACTCATGGAGCCTCGTTCAATTGTGGGCCACTTGTATCCCCAGTTACCTGTACTTGGTCTGGATCACCTTAAACGGTAGTCCTTTCAGCTCCGGTTCTCCTTCTCGGGAGGTTCACCGGGAAGATTTCTCTCTTCCCCAGTTTCAGTTTGTAACCGGGGAAGGCACTGAATTCCCTGAGGAGTCCTGTTATCTTTCCCATGCTGGCCAGGGATTCAACACATAGAGGACCAGGTCATTGGCATAGAGCGAAATTCTGTGCTCCCTATCTCCCCTCCGAATGCCCGTCAACCACTCTGCCGATCTAATGGCCAGTGGCTCGATTGTCAGTGCAACCAGGAGCAGGAATGCAGGGCACCCCTGCCTCGTTCCCCAATGCAGCCAAAAGTACACCGAGCTGGTGGCGTTTGTCTGCAGGCTCGCCATGGGAGCGCTGTACAGGAGCTTCACCCACACGATGAACCCTGTTCCAAACCCAAACCGTTCAAGCACCTCCATGAGGTACCTCCATTCTACTCAATCAAAGGCTTTCACAGCTCCTGAGAGACGATCACCTCTGGTGTCCTCTCCCCGGATGTGGCCATTATTACATTCAGCAGGCGTCTGATGTTCGCTGTTGGCTGCTGCCCTTGACAAACCCGGTCTGATCTTCCACAATCACTTCTGGCAACTCTCCAGGCACTTCACCAAAGCTTTCGCCAGAATTTTTGCATCAGTGTTTAAGAGAGAGATGGGTCTGTACGATCCACACTCGCGTCGGGTCCTTGTCCTTTTTAGGGATCAGTCAGATCGAGGCTTAGCCAGTATGGGCGCCAAGGTCCCTTTGCCAGTGAGTCGTTGAACATCTCCCGCAAGTGCAGGGCCAGTGCTGCTGCAAATCTTTTGTAAATGTCTGCCGGGAACCCATCCAGACCTGGCGCTTTCCCTGACTGCATAGAATTAACTCATTCCACAATTTTGCCAGCCCTGGTGATGCTTCCAGCCCTTGTTTCCTGTCCTCCCCCGCCACCAGTATGTCCAGTGTGTCGAGGAACTGCTTCATCTTCGAATCCCCCTCCGTTGGTTCGGAGGTATACAGGCTTCAGTGAAAGTTTGCAACGGCCTTTTTCACCTCGTTCGGATCTGCCACCATCTTACCATTTCTGTCCCTGATTTGCATTATCACTTTTGCAGCAGCTTGTTTTCTTAGCTGGTGCACCAGCTTGTGGCTGGCCTTGTCTCCATGTTTGTAGAAGGCCCCTCATGCCGGGCGGAGCTGGTGGACTGCCTTCCCTGTGGAGAGCAGATCAAATTCCATCTGCAGATTTTTCATCACCAGCAGTTCCACAATTGGGGCGTGGAGTACCACTGATCCACCTCCAGTCTGGAGTCGATCAACTGCTGCTTGGCTGCCCTTTCTTTCCTGTCCCTAAGGGCCCTATACGCTATGATTTCCTCCCCTGATCACTGCATTCAGTGCCTTCTAAAACGTGGAGGGTGAGTCCTCTCCATTTTGATTGCAGGTTACATAACTGTCGATGGCTTGGAATATCTTTGTGCAGAATTTCCTATCGGCGAGGAGAACTGTATCTAGCCTCCATGGGAGGCGTTGAGCCCAGCCTTTTGCCACCCTCACGTCCATGTAATGTGTCGAATGGTTGGAGGTTACAATCGTGGAGTATTCCGCCTTTTTCCTTATGACAAAAAAGTCCGGGCCTGCCATAGTTCACAGGCCATTCAAGATGGCCACCGACTACTTCCTTTTTTTGCCATCGCCACATGTAACCTGTTGCAACCAGCATTTCTCCCCCCCCCCCCCCCCCCCCATCCACCTGTACCCCCGTACTCTTGCGCTGCTCCCCTTCTCACCCTTTGTTTCCCCTGAACTCCTGTCTTTCTCCGCTCTCCTGCTAGGCGCTCCCTCCCTCCCAGGAAGTGCGCCGTGGCCTCCTCCCTCACTGTACCTCTGCACATCAGCTTGTTCGGTACTGTATCTGCTCCCCTAACAGTCAGATTCCCCGATTTACCTCTCCTTACCCTCCCTTCTACATGTGGTTGCCCCTGCCCCTCTCAGCTCCTTTGGCCATTGCCCTCATTTATCATGGCCAATCCACCTAACCTGCACATCCAAAGATGTGCAGGTTAGGTGGATTGGCCATGATAAATTGCCCTTAGTGTCCAAAATTGCCCTTGGTATTGGGTGGAGGTGTTGAGTTTGGGTAGGGTGCTCTTTCCAAGAGCCGGTGCAGACTCAAAGGGCCGAATGGCCTCCTGCACTGTAAATTCAAGGATAATCTATGATTAATCTAGGACAAAGGTTCGGCACAACATCGTGGGCCGAAGGGCCTGTTCTGTGCTGTATTTTCTATGTTCTATGTTCCATTGTTGCTTGTCCACTCCATTTTTCTGGGCAAACTTGTTGGCCGCCTTCAGCACATGAAAGTATAATTCTTTGCACATCAAAGTATAGTACGTGACCCACAGTTTGGCAGGACAGAGCATGCCAAATTGCACCCCACTTTTGTCAACCGTGGATTTGGCCCCGATGAAGTCTACCCGACGCTTGGCCAGGTCAGCACCAATGTGCTGGTGTAAGCGGATGGAATGTCTTTCTCACTTGCACCCCATCGCGCTCTTTGCCCAGTTCAGGATCCGCTCTTTGTTCTGGTATCTGTGGAGCTTTATGAGTATCGTTCATTTGCCCAGCCCTGGGCCGCTGCCGGAGGGATCTGTGGACACGGTCAACCTCTGGGGGCTTAGTGAAGCCCTCCTTGCAGACCAGCTTCCCGAACATCTCTGCTATATATTCTGTGAGGTTTCTCCCCTCTGTTCCCTCTGGCTGCCCCATGATCCTACCGTTTTGTCGACGCGACCGGTTTTCTTGGTCGTCGATCTTGTCCTTCAACCCCTTCTGGGGCTTGACCAGCTTCGCCACCTCAGTGTAGAGTGTCACAATCCCCTTGGTCCGTAGTGGCTTTTTCAAGGTCCTGTGTCGTTAACCTTTGGGCCTCTAGACTCCATTCATAGACATAGACGTTTACAGCATGGAAACAGGCCCTTAGGCCCAACCTGTCCATGCCGCCCAGTTTCTATCACTAAACTAGTCTCGCTTGCCCGCATTTGGCCCATATCCCTCCATACCCACCCTGCCCATGTAACTGTAACTTTTTTAAAGGGAAAAAATTGTACCCACCTCTACCACTGCCTCTGGCAGCTCGTTCCAGATGCTCACCACCCTCTGGTCTCTTTTGTATCTCTCCCCTCTCACCTTAAACCTATTCCCTTTAGTTCTCGACTCCAAATTCCATTTTGTCTATTGCCTCCTTCATGGGGGCTGTTGCGACCTCCACTGCTGCCTCGATGACCGCCAAGAAGCTTTTTTTCATTTCCCCTGGAGCTCAGATGTGATAAAGTACTTAATTTGTTCCATCGGCGCCCGGGTCTGCGCTGGAAAATCTGCGGGGTCGACCTTCGCCGGTTCTGTGCCTCCATATGTGCTTCCCTGTTTCGAGGCTGAGGTGTCCATCCCCTCGTCTCTGCAGGCTTTTCAGCTGGGCGTTGGTTCTTTCCCATCTTAGATGGCAGTGCAGTCAATAGGGGTTAATTTGGGGGATTTTCTATGGTCTTGATCTATTCATCTAACTTCCACATCTTTGGACTATGGGAGGAAACCGGAGCACCCAGAGGAAACCTTTGGGCGCAGGGAGAATGTGCAAACTCCACACAAAGTCACCCACGGTCAGAATCAAAACCGGGTACCTGACACTGTGAGGCAGCAGTGCTAACCACTGTGCCACCATACTGCCCTGTACTGGCAGAGAGTTTTCGAATGAACAGTAAACAGATTGGCGGTTTATGGATAGTTTAAGAGGTGGGAGGCGTATAAACAGCGGTGTTTGCAGAGTCAGGTTTGGCGTTATTGCTGTTTTTAATATTTATGACACCTGGCCTAGACTCAAAATATGTACCTGACAAGAAATAGTGATTTTGTGGTTAACAGTGAATAGTAAGCCACTTCAGGGTCACTTGGACAGGTTAGTAGTTGGGTGATGGTTAATGCAAAGAAATGTGAGGCCAATCCATTTTGGAACAAGTAAGGAGAGGAAATATGCACCAAATGGTAAAACTTCACAGCAGCAGATTTAGGGACTCTGATATGCTGATCTTTAAAAGCGGGGAGTGAGATGGTTAACACATGGAATGATGAACTTTTATAAGTAGAAGCCTTGTACCTTAGGTAGGTTCTAAGGATACCAGAGATGAGCAGCTTTCATAGGCCACAGGACAGAGGGACATCGCAGCAGGAGCATACAATTGCCTCAGTTCCACCTTTCTGACTCTTCCTGACCCCTCCTGCCCCAAGAACCTTTAGCTCCCTTCAGGATTAGAAATCTATCTCGGCCTTGAGTATGTAATAATGAGCCAACCGCCACTGTTCTTTGGGCAAGAGAATTCTGCCGACTAACGACCATCTGAGGGAAAACCGTTCTCTCCATCTCAGCCTTAAATGGGAGACACCTCATTTTTAGATTGTGCTGCCCAAGTTCTAGCTCCTCCCCCATAAGGGGGCATAGTGACTGTACAGTCATTGGGTATTCCCTTGTGTTTGCATTTGCAGTTTTTCTCCCCTCTCCTCCACAGTGCTGAATCATCAGCTCCTTCATATTCTCAGCCGCTTCTCACATTCTCACCCTGCCAGCGCAGACGGTGAATGTCAGCACAGAGGCAGGGCCCAGTTCAGCCGACCTGAAGGCCATCAGTCTCCAGTGTTAGTTCCTGGACCGAAATCGGCCGCTGGAACTCCTGGGGTAAAAGCAGATGCTGGAATCTGAAACAACAACAGAAAATGCTGGAAAATCTCAGTGGGTCTGGCAGCATCTGTGGAGAGAGAGAAAGGGAGGCATCCTCCGTCCATTCACGGCAGCGGGATTCTCTGGTCCCGCTGGACTGAATGGGACATTTAACTGAGTGCCAAATTATTCTACCTCCCTAGCAAAAAGGTAATGGGGTGGAATTGCAATGGAGAATCCCGACCAACATTTTGAGTGTGAATGACTCTTTGTCATTCTCTGTGCTGCCACCATAGGCCTGACTGAGATCAGCTAACTGAGTGCAGAGTTCCCTCAATCCTGCACAAGAAATGGCCATTCTGCCCAACTGGTCTATGCTAGTGTTTATGCTCCACAAAAGCCTGCTTTCACCCTACGTTATTAGCATAACCTATTCCTTTTTCCCTGATATACTTAGTTCACTTTCCCTTAAATGTATTTATGTTAGTCCTCTCAACTACTACCTGTTCCAGTATGTTCCAATTCTCAGTACTCTATCGGTAAAGGTTCCTCTTACGGAAATAATGGAGCATTGTTGATTCTACTGTTTCCTTCCAGGACCCTCATGGCAGAGTGCCCCAGCATCAACCTCAACCACAACCAAGCCTGGATTATCTTCATCGACGCCGGAAAGAATTAATGGCCCAGCTGGAGGAGCGCAAGACCATTTCTCCACCACCTTTCCCACCGACCGCAGCACTGCCATCTTCCTTTGTCGACGTCTCCCCGGAGGTACTTGGAAATTTCCCAATTTTCTCTAGTTCCTCACCAGGAAAAATGCATCAGCAGAGCCGGGCAATGAACAGCAGTCACTGTCGAGGCAGGCCAAGCACTCCGGTTTGGCCACGGAGGCCAGGGGTTTGGAAGTGTCGGTTGTGCATCAGGAACAAAACGTTGTGTCGAAATAAACAGCAACGTCCAGACCAGTGCCCAGTCCAATTAATAGTTCATCCAACCGAACATCCAGTCCGCTCATTGGCACGCTCCCAAACAGTGATCTGGTCCGCTCATTGGTTGCTCCCAATCAGCGATCATGTCCGCTCATTGGCTGCTCCCAATCAGTGATCCAGTCCGCTCATTGGCATGTTCCCAATCAGTGATGGAGTCTGCTCATTGGCACAATCCCAGTCAGTGATCCAGTCCGCTCATTGGCACGTTCCCAATCAGTGATCCAGTCCGCTCATTGGTACATTCCCAATCAGTGATCCAGTCCGCTCATTGGCACGTTCCCAATCAGTGATCCAGTCTGCTCATTGGCATGTTCCCAATCCGTGATCTAGTCCACTTTTTGGCATGTTCCCAATCAGTGATCGAGTCCACTCATTGCCACGCTCCCAATCCGTGATCCAGTCCGTTCATTCGCATGTCCCTATTCAGTGATCCAGCCTGTCCATTGGCACGTTCCCAATCCGTGATCCAGTTCGCTCATTCGCATGTCCCTATTCAGTGATCCAGTCCATCCATTGGCATGTCCTCATTCAGTGATCTAGTCAGTTCATTGGCATGCTCTCAGTGATCCAGTCCACCTATTGACTCTCTCCCCATCTCAGATCCAGTCCAGCTTTTGGTTGTCTCCAAATGATCCAGTCCAGCTATTGGCTCCCTCACAAGTGGTCCAGTGATCCAGTTCAATTATGGGCCCTCTCCTAATCTCAGATCGAGACTGACTGCTGTCTCTGTCTCAGTGCAATATTCAATTCAATCCTAAACTCTGTCATTGTGCCTGATTTACTCTTTGCAAATTCTGTTTCCTGTTTATATTACAAGAGGAAGGGCAGCATGGTGGCGCAGTGGGTTAGCTCTGTTGCCTCACGGCGCCGAGGTCCCAGGTTCGATCCTGACTCTGGGTCACTGTCCGTGTGGAGTTTGCACATTCTCCCTGTGTTTGCATGGGTTTCGCCCCCACAACCCAAAGATACACAGGCTAGGAGGATTGGCCACGCTAAAATGCCCCTTAATTGGAAAAAATGAATTGGGCACTCTAAATTTATTTTATTTTTAAAAATATATTACAAAAGGCAATTTTACACTGCGCTAGTGTAAAACAGCAATCATTCAGCTGCTATTTGTTTCTGTGGATGTGCTAATTGCATTTTGTACATTTTTCCCTGTTCAGTATTCCGATGAAGACCTGAAAGCAGTCAAGAAGTATAAGGACCATGAATACACTGCTCAATACTCACCCTGGTCTTGTGACACTATTGGTTCCTATATTGGCAGCCAGAATGCACAGCCCAAAGACGTTATGCCTTCCAGTGGCATGGAGATGAATGTAAGTCATGCTCTTGCGTCAGTTTACTGAAATACACTGTAAATAATGGCAGTCATTTAGTCAAAGGATAGTTGGCTCAGTGAACCGCCGCCCTAGCGAGGAGCCGCCCCAGCGAGAAGCCGGGCTACACACGGGAAACCGGTTTTAAATCCACGGTTCACGTGCATGTCTCATGCAGAGTAACAACAAAATTCTAGAGTTAACTTGGCACCTCGAAGATAAAATCGACAATTCAGCACAGGGTTGCATACAGAGTAATTCCCTCTCTACATTGTCCCCATCAAACACTCCCAGGGCAGGTACAGCACAGGGTCAGATACAGAGGAAAGCTCCCTCTACACTGTCCCCATCAAACACTCCCACGACAGAACCAGCATGGGGTTAGATACAGAGTAAAGCTTCCTCTACACTATTTCCATTAAACACTCCAAGGGCAAGTACAGCACGGTGTTAGATACAGAGGAAAGCTCCCTCTACACTGTCCCCATCAAACACTCCCAGGACAGGTACAGCACGGGGTTAGAAACAGAGTAAAGCTCCCTCTAGGCTGTCCCATCAAACACTCCCAACGTAGATGCAGCATTGGTTGAATACTAAGTAAATAAGAACAAAAAAAAGCTGGAACAAACTCCACAGGTTTCAGTAGCTGCAGTTTTGTTTTTCAATACAAAATAATGTTTTCTTTACAATGTGTGTTAACTTCAGAACAGTGAAGTATTTTGACACTGTCATTGCTAACCGTGCCTAATCTTTGTAAACTCTTTGATTTGAGTGTTTAAGTGCTAAGTTGTAGGCAGTTTAATGACGAGTGAGCATATGCCCTTGAAGAAGCTGGTTCGGTTCTGAAGTTGGTACATGTCGGCCCATTACCAAATACAAAGAGAGAGAGGACATCCATCCAACAATGAGGTACTCCTGAGTCACAACCCTCGAAGTGAAGCGACAGTACTGACGAACCACACCATCCAGTTCTCACTGGTGTAACTGTTTGCAAAACATTAAGCCAAGGACGCAGGGAAGGGCAGTGATTGGGCCATGTCGTTGGAACAGGCGGGTGTGTATGTTGACTCTGTGCTGGGCTTGTTTCACATGCCCTGAAAGATAGTGAATCATTGACAGTCACCAGCGATTGTACATTGCTGCTCTCTGAACTGTGTACAGGATGTCAGTGGTAACCAGACACCCAAGACAAATGTGTTGTAATGTGTGCAATCCTGCCTACCTGTTTTAGTATGTGAACAGTATGTTCTGGGATAAAGTCCCCCTTCCCTCCCAAATGTTCTTTATTTAGCTGCACTCTATTCATCAACAGTTTGAAATTAGTCTATTAATAATTGAGATGGTGCCAGGGTTCCAGTAAAGGTGGTAGAGTGAAATCATGCACTTTCACGTTCAGCCTTGACCGGGCAGTTTTGATGTGGCGAAGACCAAAACATGGAAGCATGAGTATAAGATTCTCACTAATAAATCCAATCGGGAGTTCAGGACAAACTCCATTACATAAAGTGACAGAGACAAGTAGCACAGATGCTTTTTACGGTTAAGCTGGATAAGCCCACGAGGAAGAAAGGAATGGGGATAATACATTAGCATGGATAGAGGATTGGCTAACCAATAGAAGACAGAGAGTTCGGGCAGCACGGTGGCACAGTGGTTAGCACTGCTGCCTCACAGCACCGAAGTCCCAGGTTCGATCCTGGCTCTGGATCACTGTCCGTGTGGAGTTTGCACATTCTCCCAATGTTTGCATAGGTTTCACCCCCACAACCCAAAAATGTGCAGGATAGGTGGATTGGCTATGCTAAATAGCCCCGTAACTGGAAAAAATGAATTGGGTACTCTTTTTAAAAAAAATTTCAAAGACAGAGTTGAGATAAGAGGGACATTTTCACGATGACAACCTGTAACTAGTGGAGTGCAACAGAGATCAGTGCTGGGGCCACAGTCATTTACAATATACATTAATGACTTGAGCAAGGGAAGCGAATGTACCATTGCCAAGTTTGCGGATGGCTCAAAAATAGGTGGAAAGGTAAGTGGTGAGGATGACACCAAGGAGTCTTACAGAGGAATATAGACAGGTTTGGTGAGTGGGCAAAAACTTGGCAGATGGAGTATAATGTAGGAAAATGTGAAGATCTGCACTTTGGTAGGAAGAATAAAGGAGCTGAATAATATTTAAATGGAAGAAGACTGCAGTATACATGTTTTTGGGGGGTCTTCGTGCATATATGACAAAAAGCTAGCATGCAAGTCCAGCAGGTAATTGAGAAGGCAAATTGAATGTTGACCTTTATTTTGAAGGAAATGGAATATAAAAATAAGGAAGTCCTGCTAAAACTGTACAAGGCACTAGTTAGACCACACCTGGAAAACTGAACAGTTTTAGTCTCCTTATCTAAGGAAAAATATACTGGCATTAGAGGTAGTTCAAAGAAGGTTCACTAGGTTGATCCTGGGTATGGAGGGATTTTCTTATGAGGAGAGGTTGAGTAGGTTGAGCCTGTACTCATTGGAGTTTAGGATAATGAGAGGCGACCTTATTGAGACATATGGGATTTGCAGGGGACTTGACAGAGTAGATGCTGAGAGGATCTTTCCTCTGTGGGAGAGTCTAGGACCAGAGGGCATAATCTAAGAGTAAGGGATCATCCATTTAACACAGATGAGGAGGAATTTCTTCTCTCAGAGGGTAGTGAATCTGTGGAATTCTTTACCGCAGAGAACTGTGGAGGCTGGGACGTTAAGTGTGTTCAAGGCTGAGATGGATAGATTTTTAATCAGTGAGGGAATTAAAAGTTATGGGGATAAGTTGGGAAAGTGGAAGTTGAGGATCATCATATCAGATCAGTCATGATCTCATTGAATGGTGGAGCAGACTCGATGGGCTGAATGGCCGACTCCTGCTCATGTCTTATTGAAAGATATGTTGATAGGGTGGGAAGATTTTCCTGTGGAGTGTAAAGACCAGCGTAGATCTGTTGACTGACTGGCCTATTATTTGCTATAAATTAGGTGTCATTCTTATACGTGCCCATGCTGTTTTTTCAGTGTTTTAACTTAATTTCAGGCTGGTGGGCAGAAAAACTGAGATGGGTGGATTTTTGTGCACTTGCTAGCTGCATAATGTGATACGACAGCCCATTGAGAGAAAGATTTGGAACAGCCTTCTGTGTGCAAAGCTCTTTGACGAGTGCTATTGCTCCCTAACGAAATTAAGCTCTTCCAGTTGGGATGCGAGCCTTTACCCACCCCCTAGCCGCTCCAAGGAGTATGCAGACATGCCTGGAACATGGCCACCCAAGACCTGACCTGTTAAGGAAGGCAGAGCAGAATGGCAGCCTAGTGACTTAGGCAGCACTTAGTCTGCTAAAGGGCTAAAATGGTTTGCCACTGATAAGGGAATACTGAAACCTAGATAAGGGATGGGCAGTATGTTAGAGTCATGTTGGAACAAAGATGGGATCACTAATCTTCTCTGTTGCTCATGCATTCTTTGATTTTTGACAGAATGTTGACAATAAGGGCCTACGGGAGCAGCTCATGAATCTGGACCTTCAGAGGAGGGCAGCCGAGAGCAAGGAGGAGGATCCCATCATACCCTTTGGGGAGTTGCCAACTGTTTCCAAATTTGGTGCCATTTCTCGCACCTCCAAAACTAGCTATCAGACAACAGGACCGGTGCAGGCTGTGGCCTCACAAGGCATTGCCACCAAGCCCATCAGTGTCTCAGGTAATAGCAGTGAACAAGCTGTGTTACAGCATCTACTGGTAGCAGTTAACCCACTGGGCAATGGACAGAAACTTCATCCTGGATATTCCCCTGACTGATGGATACTCATTCCATCCCGATTATTCCCCTTACTGACGGATACTTACTCCATCCCGATTATTCCCCTCACTGACGGATACTCACTCCATCCCGATTATTCCCCTCACTGACGGATACTCACTCCATCCCGAGTAGTCCCCTCACTAATGAATACTAACTCCATCTCTGATATATCCGTCACTGACGGGTACTAAATCCATCCTTGATATTCCTCTCAGTGATGGATATAAACTCAATCCTTGATAATCCCCTCACTGACTGATACTAAATCCATCCTTGATATTTCCCGCATTGACGGATATTCACTCCACCCCGAATATTCCCCTCACTGGCAAATACTAAATCCATCCTTGATATT
Organism: Scyliorhinus torazame; assembly: GCF_047496885.1. Lineage (NCBI taxonomy): Eukaryota > Metazoa > Chordata > Chondrichthyes > Carcharhiniformes > Scyliorhinidae > Scyliorhinus > Scyliorhinus torazame. The sequence goes on along the minus strand of NC_092713.1, from coordinate 169,186,361 downwards.
CCCCTCACTGTCAGATACTCTATCCATCCCGAATATTCCCCTGACTGATGGATACTCACTCCATCCCGAATATTCCCCTCACTGGCAGATACTAAATCCATCCTTGATATTCTCCGAACTGATGGACACTAAATCCATCCTTGATATTCTCCTCACTGACGGATACTCACTCGATCCTGAATATTCCTCTCACTGACGGATACTGGGCTGGATTCTCCCAAAATGAGAATACGTCCCCACGCTGGCGTAAAAACGGTGGAGTTTTACTCCAGAAATCCCTTTCAAAAAGTTGAACGAATTCAATGTCCTGCAGGGGGCTGGCAGGGACCCGGAGTGAATCTCGCCGCTTCAGCTGCGGATACGGGCCCCCGCACGTCCGGTTCGAAGTCCGCTCATTCGCACGGCGGCGACTTCCAGTGGCCACGCTGTGCTCCATGGCGGACTCGGACCGCGGAGCCAGACAAAAGGATAAACCCCACCGATTGGCTGCGCGTTTGAGCCTCGAACCCCGCGCCTTTAATCACCGGCCGCCTTTAAGGCCCCCCCTGGTCTCCGATTCACCCGCCCCCGACCAGGGCAGCCGCGGGCCACGCCAGCTTCCCAACCGGCAATAGGTGGTTAGTTCCACGCCGTCAGCAACTCGGCCGGTCGGGAATGGAGGTCTGCTCAGCGGGCCTCTGGCAATGGGCCCCCGGACGCGCAGCGTACTCTGCGGTCACGCCGATTTTCAGAGCCCGGAGAATCGCCGAACCGGAGGCGGGCCCGATTATGCCGTGAAATGGATTCTCCGCCCCTGTGCCGGCCTCAATTTCAGCACAGGGTTGCGGAGAATCCAGCCCACTAACTCCATCTCGAATATTCACCTCGCTGGCGGATACTAAATCCATCTTTGTTATTCTCCTAACTGATGGATGCTGAGACCGTCCTTGATTTTCCCCTCACTGACGGATACTCACTCCATCCTTGATATTCCCCTCATGGAGAGTTACTAATTAAGAATGGAGTTAGTATCAGTCAGTGAGGGGGATATCCGGGATGGAGTTCGTATCCATCAGTGAGGGGAATATTAAGGGTGGAGTGAGTATTCTGGATATTCCCCTCACTGACGGATACTAACTCCATCCTTGATATCCCCCTCACTGACTGATACTCACTCCATCCATAATATTCCCCTCACTGACTGATACTAACTCCATCCCGGATATCCCCTCACTGACTGATACTCACTCCATCCTTAATATTCACCTCACTGACTGATACTAACTCCATCCCGGATATCCCCCTCACTGACTGATACTCCATCCTTAATATTCCCCTCACTTACTGATACTAACTCCATCCCGGATATCCCCCTCACTGACTGATACTCACTCCATCCTTAATATTCCCCTCACTTACTGATACTAACTCCATCCCGGATATTCTCCTTACTGACAGATACTTACGCCATCCCGGATATTGTGCTCAATGACAAATACTGACCCCATCCCAGATATTCCCCTTACTAACGGATACTAACTCCTTCCCGAATATTCCCCTCAATGACAGATACTGACACCATCCCGGGTATTCCCCTAACTGACAGATATTACCTCCATACTGTATATTCCCATCACTGATGGATACTCATCCCATTCTAGATCTCCCATCAGAAGCTGTGCGTGAATAATATAATGAAGGTACTTTCCTTATTGCTCCCTGACACACTGATATAACACTCCTTCCACAGACTGTGTAAGTGTGAACAGTAGTTTTTGCTCGTTGACACACTGATTTAACACTCCTTCCACTGACTGTAAGAGTGAACAGTAGTTACGCTTTTCCTATAAATCTGCTCTTTGACATAATAAGAAATGAAGTGACTCCAGTAAGTTGAACTAATGGACTGGAAGAGTGGGCACTATTTAAAAGGTGATGAAGAATGGAACTGGACACAACTCCTTTTCTTGATAATGGGTTTATTCACACAATGTAGCATTACATAGCTGTGCCTTCTACTTACCAATGCCCCAGTGTCCCTTTTAATAGCATATCTTCACACACACCTTTGGTGGCGAGGGGGAGGAATGATTCCCAGGCTGCTTATCAGCCCATTGAACCACATCATGAACATTCCTTCTGTGGCCCACAAGCCCTGATGCGGGATTTCAACCTGGAGAATCGGCCCTTTAGTCTGAGATTGTGTCCTCTGCTTCTAGTTTTTCCTGCAAGTGGAACCATCCTCTCCACACCCACTCTATCCAGGCCTCGCAGTATCCTGTAAGTTTCAATAAGATCCCCCCTCATCCTTCTAAACTCCAACATATACAGACCCAGAGTCCTCACCCGTTCCTCATATGACAAGCTCTTCATTCCAGGGATCATTCTTGTAAACCTCCTCTGGACCCTTTCCAAGGCCAGCACCTTAGATACAGACCCAAAACTGCTCACAATACTCCAAATGGGGTCTGACCAGAGCCTTATACATCCCCGGTCTTGTATTCTAGCCCTCTTGACATGAATGCTTACATTGCATTTGCCGCCTTAACTGCCGACTGAACCTGCATGTTAACCTTAAGAGAATCGTGAATAAGGACTCCCAAGTCCCTTTGTGCTTCTGATTTCCTAAGCATTTCCCCATTTAGAAAATAGTCTACGCCTAAATTCCTCCTTCCAAAGTGCATAACCTCACACTTTTCCACATTGTATTTCATCTGCCACTTCATTGCCCACTCTCCTAGTCCAAATCCTTCTGCAGCCCCCTTGCTTCCTCAATACTACTTGTCCCTCCACAGATCTTTATATCATCTGCAAACTTAGCAATAGTGCCTTCAGTTCCTTCTTCCAGATCATTAATGTATATTGTGAAAGGTTGTGGTCCCAGCACCGACCCCTGAGGTACACCACGAGTCACCGGCTACCATACTGAAAAAGACTTGTTTATCCCCACTCTCTGCCTTCTGCCAGTAGCCAATCCTCTATCCATGCCAAGGTCCTACCCTGAACACCATGGGCACTTAACTTTTTTAACAATCTCCTATGTGGCCTTTTTGCAAAGGCCTTCAGGAAATCTAAATAAATCACATCCACTGGTTCTCCTTTGTCTAACTTCCTTGTTACCTTAGTCAAATTAAACAAAAAAAGACAGGAATGTCAGCCCCTGCAGGGGCACTGTAACCAAGATAAAACATCAAAAAGGAAACTTAACTAATTCAATCAAAATGTCATTCCTGGGAGTGATGATGTACTCCAGCCCCCATGGTGCCCACCAGTCATGGAAAGTAATCCCTTTTTATATGTGCACAAGTAACTTAATCATTCAATACCTTCCACCTGTTTATCCTTAATCGTAATAATACAATAAACATAAAATTAACTATTGCTTCTGGTGTGGAAGTCCAGAACAAGGGAGCACAATGTTAGAATTGGGGTTAGGCTGATCAGGAGGCAGCACTTTGTTTTGTGCTATGAGCAATGGAAATATGGACAAAAAAATTGTGGATGTTGACATTTCAAGACTAAGGTGGACAGATCTTTAAGTAAGAGCTTCGAGGGGTACAGAGATGAGGCAAGTCAATCGTGTTATTGCAGATCAGTAGTGATCTGACTGAAATGTAAAACATGTTTGAGGAGGGCAGCATGGTAGCGCATGGTAGCACTGCTGCCTCACGGCGCCAAGGACCCGGGATCGATCCCGGCCATGGGTCAATGTCCGTGTGGAGTTTGCACATTCTCCCCGTGTCTGCATTGGTTTCACCCCCACAACCCAAAGATGGCAGGTTACGAGAAGTGGCCACACTAAATTGCCTCTTAATTGGGGGGAAAAAAAAGAATTGGGTACTCTAAAATTGAAAAAAAAAAAGCAAGCTTGAGGGACTAAATGATCTCTGTGCAGATTGTGGAGCAGAAAGGGTTGACTGGTACATGACATCAATGCAGCCTCCGAGCGAGTCACAGTCACTGAAGCACACATCCTCACAGGACAGGCTCCCTCGGCCATCTGAATTTCAATCTAAAATATCTGAAATTACAAATATAGCCTTTGATTGCTCTCAATTTGCCGTTTTATCCTTTGCAGATTACAATCCGTATGGAAACCACAGCAGTTGGACAAACTCACCAGTCTCGTACTCGTCACACCAAACCATGCATACTCAGGGACATTTCATCGACAGGTAAAAGCTGGTTCACCTCATGCAATAATCAGTTGGCACCCTCAAACCTCTCCTCTCCAATCATAGCGCAGGTCAATGAAGAACAACAGCACAGGCTATACTCAGAAAATGGTACAAATGTTAAACTCACAACCACAGGGATTCGCTAAATTGAATATTGGAAATGCATTTAAAGTGAGGCTCGATAGACACATCAGGGTAGAAGGAATAGAAGGATAATTTTTTTTTGTTTTGAAAATATTTTATTAATACATATATAATTTTGGGGACTTCCGGTTGCGGCTATGCTGAGCTAAGTCGCACGTTCGGCAGCTCCCGCCAGAAACTGACTTTTGGGCTCTTTTGAGGGGCCCCAGCAGCATTTGTTCGACGGTTCCCAGTGTTGGAAGGTGACAGTACGATTTCCCCAGCACTGTGTGGATTGGACCAGGAGTGGAGCGGTGAAAAAAGTAATTCTGGTGCAGCGAAAAGTGCGAGAGAGGAAAGCCAAGATAGCGGCGGGTGGAGATCAGGCAGTGTGGGCACAAGAGCAGCAGGGGTTTCTCAAGCGCTGCTTCACGGAATTGAAAGCAGAGCTGCTGGAGCCAATGAAGGCTTCGATCGACAAGCTGGTCGAGATCCAGAAGGCCCAAGGGGCGGCGATCCGGGAGGTGCGGCAGAAGGCCTCGGAGAATGAGGGCGAGATATTGGACCTGGCGGTGAAGGTGGAGGTGCACGAGGCGCTGCATAAGAAATGGCAGAAGAAGTTCGAGGACATGGAGAATCGGTCGAGGAGGCAGAATCTGCGGATTCTGGGTCTCCCGGAGGGAATGGAGGGGTCGGATGCTGGAGCATATGTGGTCACGATGCTGAATACGTTGATGGGCGCGGGTGCCTTCCCGAGACCCCTGGAGCTGGATGGGGCCCACCGAGTCCTGACTAGGAGACCCAAGTCTAACGAGCTGCCGCGGGCGGTATTGGTGCGGTTCCACCGCTTGGACAGGGAGTGTGTCCTAAGATGGGCAAAAAAGGAGCGGAGCAGCAGGTGGGAGAATGCAGAGGTCCGTATATACCAGGACTGAAGCGCGGAGGTGGCCAAGAAGAGGGCCGGGTACAAATCGGGCTAAGGCGGTTCTGCATCGGAAGGGGGTGAAATTCGGGATGCTGCAGCTGGCGTGACTGTGGGTCACGTTTAAGGACCGGCACCATTACTTTGAGACACCGGAGGAGGCGTGGACCTTTATTCAGGCAGAAAAGTTGGACACGGACTGAGGGTCGGTTGTGAGGGGAGGTCGCGGGGGGCTACTGTGGTTAATGTGCTTTGGGGGATGTTCTATTCTGTTCTGTATTGTTTCCTTGGGTGCAGGGTAGGGTGAAATAGTTCGAAGTGGGGGTTTTGTGAGAGTGTGGGTGTCGGTGGTTGGAAGGACAGGGTTGGAGGGAGGGGAGATGGGAGCCCGAGGGGGGGGGGCTGGGATTAGGCCGCAAAAGGGAGCTGCGCCAGAGAGGGCGGGGCCGGTCTGATGGACAACGTGGGCTTTTCCCCGCGCTAGGGAAGGAAGGGGGTAGGGCCGGGGGAAAACGGCAGTGTTGGAGAGGAGCGCCCGCTGATGGACGGGGGGGGGGGGGGGAGACTTCCACACTGGGGAGTCGATGGAGTGGTGGGAGTGGCCGGGGTCAGCAGGAGTCATCTGACTTAAGGGAGTGCTATGGGGGGAGCAACGCAGCTACGGGGGGACCTAGCTGGAGGGGGGGAGGGGGTACTGGGTTGCTGCTGCATTGGCCAAAGGTGAGCTGGAGCTCGGAGAGAGAGTCGGGGCGGGGGTCTGCCGCTGGGGGGAAAGGAGAGTGCGGGAGGCGCGGGCACATGGCTGGCCTAGAAAAGGGGATGGCTAATCGGCAGAGGGGGAGGCGGGAAGCCCCCTGATCTGGCTGATAACTTGGAATGTGAGAGGCCTGAACGGGCCGGTCAAGAGGACCCATGTGTTCGCGTACCTGAAGGGACTGAAGGCAGATGTGCTTATGCTCCAGGAGATGCATTTGAGGGTGGCAGATCAGGTTAGGCTGAGAAAGGGGTGGGTAGGGCAGGTTTTCCACTCTGGGTTGGATGCAAAGAATCGAGGGGTGGCGATTTTGGTGGGGAAGCGGGTGTCGTTTGAGGCGCTGAACATCGTGGCAGGCAATGGAGGTAGGTATGTGATGGTTAGTGGTGAGCTGCAGCGGGTGCGCGTGGTATTAGTGAATGTATATGCCCCAAATTGGGACGATGCCGGATTTATGCGGCGCATGTTGGGCCGGATTCCGGACCTGGAGGCAGGGAGCTTGATAATGGGGGGGGGGGACTTCAACACAGTACTGGATCAAGCATTGGACCGCTCCAGGTCCAGGACGGGTAAGAGGCCGGCGGCGGCCAAGGTGTTGAGGGAGTTTATGAACCAGATGGGAGGAGTGGTCCCATGGAGGTTTGTCAGGCCGGGGCCAGGGAATTTTCTTTTTTTTCCCACGTCCATAAAGTCTACTCCCGGATAGACTTCGTCGTTATGAGCAGGGCACTAATCCCGAGGGTGGAGGGCACGGAGTATTCGGCCATAGCCATCACAGACCATGCCCTGCATTGGGTGGAGCTGGAGCTAGGGTAGGAGAGGGACCAGTGCCCGCTGTGGCACCTGGAGGTGGGCTTGCTGGCGGATGAGGTGAGCAGGCGGATCCGGGGGTACATTGAAAGAGGTTAACGATAATGGGGAGATGCAGGTGGGGTGGTCTGGGAGGCGGTGATTAGGGGAGAGCTAATCTCCACTACGGCCCACAAGGAGAAGAAGGAGAGGAGAGAGAGGGAGAGATTGGTGGGGGAGATTTTAAGGGTGGATAGGAGGTATGCAGAGGTCCCCGAGGAGGGACTACTCCAGGAGCGACGAAGCCTCCAGGCTGAGTTCGACCTGTTGACCACCAAGAAGGCAGAGGTGCAGTGGAGGAAAGTGCAAGGGGCGGTGTACGAGTACGGGGAGAAGGCTAGCCGGATGTTGCCACACCAGCTGCGGAAGCGGGAGGCAGCGAGGGAGATTGGGGGAGTTAGGGATAAAGGGGGGAACATGGTGCGGACTGCGGTGGGAATAAATGGGGTATTTAGAGACTTTTATGAGGGGCTGCATAGGTCTGAGCCCCTGACGGGGGATGGGGGGGATGCGTCGATTTTTGGATCGACTGAGGTTCCTGAGGGTGGAGGAGGAGCAGGTGGCTGGGCTTGGGACACCGGTAGGGCTGGAGGACCTGACTAAGGGGCTGGGGAGTATGCAGGCGGGGAAGGCACCGGGGCCAGATGGGTTCCCGGTGGAATTTTACCGGAAGTACATGGTCCTGCTGGGCCCTCTATTAGTGAGGACTTTCAATGAGACGATGTCCAGGGCGCTGATCTTGAAGCAGGACAAGGAACCATTACAGTGTGGGTCGTATAGGCCAATCTCTCACCTCAACGTGGATGCGAAGCTGTTCGCGAACGTGTTGGCTACCAGAATTGAGGACTGTGTCCCGGGGGTGATTCACGAGGACCAGACGGTTTTAAAAAATATATAGATATTTATTAAAGTTTTTTAACACAATTTTCCTCCCTTACAAACAATAATCCCCCCCCCCCCCCACCCTTCGTAACAAAAAAAAACGAGAAATCGCGCAGAGCAAGCAAGATATATACATGGCAAAATTATATATTTACACAGCTTTGTACACTGGCCCTCACCCGTACGTGCCAGTTTCCCCAACCCTTCATGTTATCTCTTGTTCATCCACCCTCCCAAGCAGTCCCCCCTTTCTCCCGCCCCCCCTCCCCCTCCCAAGGCTGCTGCTGCGGACTGACCTTCCTCTAGAGATAGTCTAGGAACGGTTGCCACCGCCTGTAGAACCCCTGCGCAGACCCTCTCAAGGCGAACTTAATCCTCTCCAACTTTATGAACCCAGCCATATCATTTATCCAGGCCTCCAGGATGGGGGGGGGGCTTCGCCTCCTTCCACATTAGCAAGATCCTTCGCCGGGCTACTAGGGATGCAAAGGCCAGAATGCCGGCCTCTTTCGCCTCCTGCACTCCCGGTTCGTCCACTACTCCAAATATTGCTAGCCCCCAGCTTGGCTTGACCCGGACTTTCACCACCTGAGATATTGCTCCCGCCACTCCTCTCCAGAACCCCTCCAGTGCCGGGCATGACCAACACATATGGACATGGTTCGCCGGACTCCCTGAACACCTTCCACATCTGTCCTCTACCCCAAAGAACCTACTCAACCTCGCCCCCGTCAAGTGCGCTCTGTGGACCACCTTAAATTGTATCAGGCTGAGCCTGGCACACGAGGAGGAGGAATTAACCCTACCTAGGGCATCAGCCCACAGACCGTCCTCGATCTCCTCCCCCAGCTCCTCCTCCCATTTACCCTTCAACTCTTCTACCAGCGCTTCCCCCTCTTCTTTCAACTCCTGGTGTATTTCCGACACCTTGCCCTCCCCGACCCATACACCCGAGATCACCCTATCTTGAACTTCTTGTGCCGGGAGCAACGGGAATTCCCTCACCTGTCGCCTCACAAAAGCCCTCACCAGGTTTTGTTGAGGGAAGGCAGCTGAATACCAATGTGCGGAGGCTCCTTAACGTAATCATGATGCCTGCAGTGGAGGGGGAGGCGGAGATGGTGGCAGCGATGGACGCGGAGAAGGCCCTCGATAGGGTGGAGTGGGGGTACCTCTGGGAAGTGTTGAGGAGGTTTGGGTTCGGGGAGGGGTTCATTAGTTGGGTTAGGCTACTTTACGAAGCCCCGGTGGCGAGTGTGGCCACGAATCGGAGGAGGTCGAAATACTTTCGGCTGTACCGGGGGACGAGGCAGGGGTGCCCCCTATCCCCCTTGCTATTTGCATTGGCAATTGAGCCTTTGGCTATGGCTCTAAGGGAATTCAGGAACTGGAGGGGGCTGGTCCGGGGGGCGGGGGGGGGGGGGGGGGGGGGGGGGGGGGGGACACAGGGTTTTGTTGTATGCCGATGACCTGTTACTGTATGTGGTGGACCCAGTGGGGGGGATGCCGGAGGTGATGCGGATCCTCAGGGAGTTTGGGGACTTTTCCGGGTACAAGCTCAACGTGGGGAAGAGTGAGCTCTTCGTGGTACACCCAGGGAACCAGGGAAGGGGGATAGACGAGCTTCCATTGAAGAGGGCGGAAAGGAGTTTTCGGTATCTGGGGATCCAGGTGGCCAGGAGTTGGGGGCCCCTACACATGCTCAACTTGACGAGGCTGGTGGAGCAGATGGAGGAGGAGTTTAAAAGGTGGGATATGCTGCCACTTTCCTTGGCGGATAGGGTACAGTCGGTGAAGATGACGGTGCTCCCGAGGTTCCTTTTTATATTCCAGTGCCTCCCCATCCTGATCCCTAAGGCCTTTTTTAAGCGGGTCAGAGGGAGCATCATGGGATTCGTATGGGCGAAAAAGACCCCGAGGTAGAGAAGGGTGTTTCTGGAGCGGAGTAGGGACAGAGGAGGGTTAGCGTTACCTAATCTGTGTGGGTATTACTGGGCTGCCAATGTGGCGATGATACGCAAGTGGGTAATGTAGGGGGAGGGGGTGGCGTGGAAGAGGCTGGAGATGGCATCCTGTGTGGGCACGAGTCTGGGAGCGCTGGTGACAGCACCGCTGCCGCTCCCGTCGACTAGGTGCACCATGCGTCCGGTGGTGGCGGCGACTTTGAAAATTTGGGGGCAGTGGAGGCGCCACAGGGATGAGGTAGAGGCTGCGGTTTGGTCCCCGATCCGGGAGAACTATCGGTTCGTCCCGGGGAGAATGGATGGAGGGTTCCTGAGCTGGGACAGCGCAGGAATTAGAAGGATGGGGAACCTGTTTTTAGATGGGACGTTTGCGAGCCTTGGGGCGCTGGATGAAAAATTTGGGATTCACACCCCCCCCCGTAAATGCCTTCAGGTACATGCAGGTAATGGCGTTTGTAAGACGGCAGGTGAGGGAGTTCCCGCTGCTTCCAGCACTCAGGATCCAGGATAGGGTGCTCCCGGGGGTGTGGGTTGGAGAGGGCAGGGTCTCGCCGATCTACCAGGAGATGCAGGAGGAGGAGGAGACCTCGATGGAGGAGCTAAATGAAATGAAATGATAATCGCTTATTGTCACAAGTAGGCTTCAATGAAGTTACTGTGAAAAGCCCGTAGTCGCCACATTCCGCCGCCTGTTCGGGGAGGCTGGTACGGGAATTGAACCGTGCTGCTGGCCTGCCTTGGTCTGCTTTAAAAGCCAGCGATTTAGCCCAGTGTGCTAAACCAGCCCCTGCAAGGGGTAAAAGGGGTAAACCAGCCCCTGTCAAGGGTAAATGGGAGGAGGAGCTTGAGGAGGAGATAAACGAGGGTACGTGGGCAGACGCCCTGGGTAGGGTTAATTCTTCCTCTTGCGCCAGGCTTAGCCTGATATAATTTAAGGTTCTTCACAGAGCTTATATGACAGGTGCGAGGCTGAGCAGGTTCTTTGGGGTGGAAGACAGGTGTGGGAGGTATTCGGGGAGCCCAGCAAGCCATACCCATATGTTCTGGGCGTACCCCGCGCTGGGTGGGTTCTGGAGGGGTATTGCGAGGACGGTGCCTAAGGTGGTGAACACCCGGGTTAAGCCGAGCTGGGGTTAGCACTATTTGGGGTATCGGACGAGCCGGGAGTGCAGGAGGCGAAAGAGGCCGGTATTCTGGCCTTTGGGTCCCTGGTAGCCCGGCGGAGAATCCTGCTCCAGTGGAAGGATGCGAGGACCCCGAGCGTGGAAGCCTGGATCAGCGACATGGCAGGGTTCATTAAATTGGAGAGGGTAAAATTTGCCTTGAGAGGGTCTGTGCAAGGGTTCTTCAGGCGGCGGCAACCGTTCCTAGACTTTCTAACGGAGCATTAGGAGGTGGTCAGCAGCAGCAACCCAGCAGGGGGGGGGGGGGGGGATGTACTTTGTGTTTTCTACTGTGTTTATTATTGCTTAATGGGGGGCTTGTATATTGGGGGAATTCATGATGTAGTTGTAAGATGTTTATTTATGTGTTCTTTGTTTTTCTTTTTTCTGTCGGGGGGGGGGGGGGGGGGGGGGTTTGTTGAAAATATGTAAAGATTTGAATAAAAATATTTCTTAAAAAAGACATTTATAATTTTTAACAACAATTTTCAAGAGGAAAAAAAACAACAAAACAATTAATACCCATCCAACCAACAACCAAACCCAGCCAACATGGCTTACATACACAGTTCCCCCGTCCCCCTTTCGCACTAACTATTTCCCCCTGCCTCCCTCGTTCCCTGAACAATTTTACCCAAAGAAGTCGATAAATGGCTGCCACCTTCGGGCGAACCCTAGTATCGATCCTCTCAGGGCGAACTTGATCTTCTCAAGCCTGAGAAACCCGGCCATGTCACTGACCCATACCCCTGATTTCGGGGGTTCCAAGTCCCTCCACAGCATTAAGATCCGTCTCCGGGCTACCAGAGAGGCAAAGGCCAAAACATCGGCCTCTCTCGCCCCCTTAACTCCCGGGTCTTCCGACACACCAAAAATTGCTACCTCTGGACTCAGAACCACCCATACCAAATCCCCTAAGTTTCAGACATGCCCAAAGCATGAGGACATGATTTGCGGGCCCTCCCGCACACCGTCCGCACCTATTCTCCACCCCTTCAAAGAACCTGCTCAAACGGGCCACGGTAATATGCGCCCTGTGGAACACCTTGAATTGTATCTGGCTAAACCTGGCACATGACGACGCGTACCTCCACTCAGGACATCCTCCCACAATCCCACCTCTAATTCCTTGCCCAACTCTTCCTCCCATTTTCGCTTTACCTCCCCGATCGGGGTTCCCTCCCATTCCATGAGCTCTTTATAAATTTCTGAGACCTTCCCCTCCCCGACTCCCGTTTTCAACACTACCTTGTCCTGTATCCCCTGGGGCGGTAGGTGCGGATAGGTCAAAACCTGGCTCCGTCCCTCACCTGCAGGTAGCGGAACCCATTTCCCCCCCGGGCAGCTCAAACTCCTCCTCCAAGCACGGAAAGCTGCTATCAATAAACAGCTCCCCAAAGCGCTCAATCCCAGCTCGCTGCTACCTCCGAAACCCCCTTTCCAGCTCCCTTGGTGCAAACAGGTGGTTGCCACAAATTGGTGCCCATACCGATGCCCCCTTCACTCCCATGTGCTTCTGTCACTGTCCCCACACCCTCAAAGCCGCCACTACCACCAGGCTTGTGGAGTACCGAGCCGGCGAGAACGGCAGAGGTGCCGTTACCAGTGCCCCCATAATCTCTCCAATCCCCCCCAGCGAGTCAGAAATATAAAAAAGGTCATCCGCATATAGCGAGACCCTGTGCTCCATCCCCCCACCCGCCCCCCAACCCCCAGTACCATCCCCTGCCAGTCCTTTGACGCTCTCAGCGCCATCATCAGTGGCTCTATAGCCAAGGCAAACAATAGTAGGGAAAGCGGGCATCCCTGCATCGTCCCCCGGTGCAGCCTAAAATAATCCAAGCTCACTCTGTTCATCCGCACGCTCGCCACCGGTGCCTGGTACAGCAACCGGACCCGGTCCACAAAACCCTGCCCAAACCTGAACCATCCCAGGACCTCCCACAGAAACTCCCACTCCACCCAATCAAAGGCCTTCTCTGCATCCATGGTGACCACCACCTCCACCTCCCTTCCCTTGGAGGCATCATAGTCACATTTAGCAGCCTTCTGATGTTAGCCGTCAACTGCCTCCCTTTTACAAACCCCGTCTGGTCCTCCCCTATCACCCCGGCACACAATCCTCTATACTCAGCTTGGCATCTACATTTAGAAGGGATATTGGCCTGTACGACCCGCATTGTTCCAGGTCCTTATCCCGCTTCAGGATGAGAGAAATAGAGGCCTGTGACATCGTTGGCGGGAGTACCCCTCGCTCCCTAGCCTCATTTAACGCCCTTACCAGCTAGGGCCCCAGCACTCCTGAAAACTTGTTTAAAATCTTTTTTTTATAAACATTTTATTCAGGTATTTATGGTTTTATAACAGTAACAGCAGAAACAATGCACATACAAATATAAACATAGTGCAAAAGCCATCTTCCTCCCTCACAGGACCCACCTTTACTAACCCCCCCACTCTAAACTAAACTAAACCCCCCCCCCCTTCTGCTGAAGGTTAATTTTCCCCAAAGTCGACGAACGGCTGTGCCACCTCTGGACGAACCCTAACATTGACCCTCTCAAGGCAAACTTGTTCTTCTCCAAACAGACAAAGCTAACCATATTGGTTAGCTATGTCTCCAACTTCAGGGACTTTGAGTCCCTCCAAGCTAATAGCATCCGTCTCCGGGCTACCAGGGAAGCAAAAGCCAGAACGTCTGCCTCTTTCTCCTCCTGGATTCCCGGGTCTTCCGACACTCCGAAAATCGCCACCTCTGGTTTTGGTGCCACCATTGTTTCTAAACCTTGGACATGACATCCGCAAACCCCTGCTAGAATCCCCTAAGCTTCGGGCATGTCCAGAACATATGGACATGGTTCGCTGGTCCTCCCGCACACCTTGCGCACCTGTCTTCTACCCCCAAAGAACCTGCTCATCCGGGTCACTGTCATGTGGGGCCGGTGAACGACCTTAAACTGTATCAGGCTGAGCCTGGCACATGTTGCGGACGCGTTGACGCTACTCAACGCGTCCGCCCAGAGACCATCCTCCATCTCTTCTCCTAACTCCTCTTCCCATTTTCATAGATTATCATAGAATTTACAGTGCAGAAGGAGGCCATTTGGCCCATCGTGTCTGCACCGGCTCTTGGAAAGAGCACCCTACCCAAGGTAAACACCTCCACCCTATCCCAATAACCTAGTAACCATCCCAACACTAAGGGCAATTTTGGACACGAAGGGCAATTTTATCATGGCCAATCCACCTAACCTGCACATCTTTGGACATTTGTGCTTCAGCTCCTCAGTCTGCGTTTCCTCTGACCCCATGAGTTCCTTGTAAATGTCTGAAATCCTCCCTTCTCCCACCCACATTCTGGAAACTACCCTGTCCTGTATCTCATTTGGCGGTAGGAGCGGGAAGGTTGAGACATTCCTGCATCGGAAGTCCTGCGCCTGTAGGTACCTAAACTCATTCCCTCCTGTCAATTCAAATTACTCCTCCAACTCCCTCAGGCTGGGAAAGCTCCCCTCCATAAACAGATCTCCCATCCTCTCGATCCCTAGTCTCTGCCATCCCCGGAACCCTCCATCTAGCCTCCCCGGGGCAAACCGGTGATTATTGCAGATTGGAGACCAGACCGATGCTCCTTCCGCTCCCACGTGTCTCCTCCATTGCCCCCAAACTCTCAGGGCCGTTACCACCATGGGGCTTGTGGCGTACCGTGCCATTCGTCGCCCAATAATAATTACAAAAGTTCGGCAGCGCCAGCCCCCCTTCTCTCCCCCCCCCCCCCCCCCCCGGCTCGGCTCCAGCATCCCCTTTTTTACTCGAGGGGTCTTACCCGCCCATACAAAGCCCAAGATCACCTTGTTGACCTGTTTAAAAAAGGACCGTGGAATAAAGATGGGGGGGACACTGAAACACAAACAGGAATCTCGGGATGACCGTCATTTTCACTGTCAGTACCCTCCCAGCTAGTGACAACGGGAGCACGTCCCACCTTCAGAAATCTTCCTTCATTTGGGCTACTAGTCGGGCCAGATTTAACTTGAGCAGCCGTTCCCATTCCTGCGCCACCTGGATGCCTAGGTACTGAAAGCTTCCCCTACCACTCTAAACGGCAGCTCCCCCCATTCGCCTCTCCTGCCCCCTTGGCTGGATCGCGAACATCTCGCTTTTCCCCATGTTCAATTTATAACCCGCAAACCGGCCAAAATCCCCATAATTTCATCCATCCCTTCTAGTGGGTCTGAAACATATAGGAGCAGATATAGTGCGACTCAGTATTCCATCCCTCCCCGAACCAGCCCCTTGAGGCTCTCAATGCCAGCGGCTCTACGGCCAGCGCAAACAGCAGTGGGGAGAGGGGGAATCCCTGCCTCGTCCCCCGGTGCAGCCTAAAGTAGTCCGATGTTAACCTGTTCGTCCGTAGGCTCGCCACGGGAGCCTGATACAGTAGTCTGATCCAGTCGATAAAGCCTCATCCAAATCCAAACCGCCCCAGCACCTGCCACAGATATTCCAATTCCAACTGATCAAATGCCTTCTCTGCGTCCATTGCGACCACTACCTCCACGTCCCTACCCTCTGGGGGCATCATGATCATATTCAGCAACCTTCTTACGTTGGCCGCCAACTGCCTACCCTTAACGAATCCCGTCTGGTCCTCCACAATCACGTCCGGAACGCAGTCTTCAGGACAAGAGTTTGGCCAACAGTTTGGCGTCTACATTTAATAGGCAGATCGGTCTGTAGGACCCGCACAGCTCTGGGTCCTTATCCCCCTTCAGGGTCAATGAGATAGTGGCCTGTGACATCAAACAAAGAACAAAGAAAAGTACAGCACAGGAACAGGCCCTTTGGCCCTCCAAGCCCCTGCCGACCATGCTGCCCGACTAAACTACCATCTTCTACACTTCCTGTGTCCGTATCCCTCTATTCCCATCCTATTTGTGTATTTGTTAAGATGCCCCTTAAATGTCACTATCGTCCCTGCTTCCACCACCTCCTCCGGTAGCGAGTTCCAGGCACCCACTACCCTCTGTGTATAAAAAAAAAAAAAAAAACCTTGCCTCGTACATCTACTCTAAACCTTGCCCCTCGCACCTTAAACCTATGCCCCCTAGTAATTGACCCCTCTACCCTGGGGAAAAGCCTATGACTATCCACTCTGTCTATGCCCCTCATAATTTTGTAGACCTCTATCAGGTCGCCCCTCAACCTCCGTCGTTCCAGTGAGAACAAACCAAGTTTATTCAACCGCTCCTCATAGCTAATGCCCTCCATACCAGGTAACATTCTGGTAAATCTCTTCTGCACCCTCTCTAAAGCCTCCACATCCTTCTGGTAGTGTGGCGACCAGAATTGAACACTATACTCCAAGTGTGGCCTAACTAAGGTTCTATACAGCTGCACCATGACTTGCCAATTCTTATATTCAATGCCCCGGCCAATGAAGGCAAGCATGCCGTATGCCTTCTCCACCTGTGTTGCCCCTTTCAGTGACCTGTGTACCTGTACTCCTAGATCTCCCTGACTTTCAATACTCTTGAAGGTTCTACCATTCACTGTATATTCCCTACCTGCATTAGACCTTCCAAAATGCATTACCTCACATTTGTCCGGATTAAACTCCATCTGCCATCTCTCCGCCCAAGTCACCAAACAATCTAAATCCTGCTGTATCCCCTGACAGTCCTCATCGCTATCCGCAATTCCACCAACCTTTGTGTCGTCTGCAAACTTACTAATCAGACCAGTTACATTTTCCTCCAAATCATTTATATATACTACAAACAGCAAAGGTCCCAGCACTGATCCCTGCGGAACACCACTAGTCACAGCCCTCCAATTAGAAAAGCACCCTTCCATTGCTACTCTGCCTTCTATGACCTAGCCAGTTCTGTATCCACCTTGCCAGTTTATCCCTGATCCCGTGTGACTTCGCCTTTTGTACTAGTCTACCATGAGGGACCTTGTCAAAGGCCTTACTGAAGTCCATATAGACAACATGCACTGCCCTACCTGCATCAATCATCTATGTGACCTCTTCGAAAAACTCTTATCAAGTTAGTGAGACACAACCTCCCCTTCACAAAACCATGCTGCTTCTCACAAATACGCCCATTTGCTTCCAAATGAGAGTAGATCCTGTCTCGAAGAATTATCTCCAGTAATTTCCCAATCACTGACGTAAGGCTCACCGGCCTGTAGTTCCCTGGATTATCCTTGCTACCCTTCTTAAACAGAGGAACAACATTGGCTATTCTCCAGTCCTCCGGGACATCACCTGAAGACAGTGAGGATCCAAAGATTTCTGTCAAGGCCTCAGCAATTTCCTCTCTAGCCTCCTTCAGTATTCTGGGGTAGATCCCATCAGGCCCTGGGGACTTATCTACCTTAATATTTTTCAAGACACCCAACACCTCGTCGTTTTGGATCTCAATGTGACCCAGCCTATCTACACACCCTTCTCCAGACTCAACATCTACCAATTCCTTCTCTTTGGTGAATACTGATGCGCAAAGTATTCATTTAGTACCTCACCCATTTCCTCTGGCTCCACACATAGATTCCCTTGCCTATCCTTCAGTGGGCCAACCCTTTCCCTGGCTACCCTCTTGCTTTTTATGTACGTGTAAAAAGCCTTGGGATTTTCCTTAACCCTATTTGCCAATGACTTTTCGTGACCCCTTCTAGCCCTCTTGACTCCTTGCTTAAGTTCCTTCCTACTTTTCTTATATTCCACACAGGCTTCGCCTGTTCCCAGCCTTTTAGCCCTGACAAATGCCTCCTTTTTCTTTTTGACGAGGCCTACAATGTCTCTCGTTATCCAAGGTTCCTGACAATTGCCGTATTTATCCTTCTTCCTCACAGGAACATGCTGGTCCTGAATTCCTTTCAACTGACACTTGAAAGCCTCCCACATGTCAGATGTTGATTTACCCTCAAACATCCGCCCCAATCTAGGTTCTTCAGTTCCCGCCTAATATTGTTATAATTAGTCTTCCCCCAATTTAGCACATTCACCCTAGGACCACTCTTATCCTTGTCCACCAGCACTTTAAAACTTACTGAATTGTGGTCACTGTTCCCAAAATGCTCCCCTACTGAAACTTCTACCACCTGGCCGGGCTCATTCCCCAATACCAGGTCCAGTACCGCCCCTTCCCTAGTTGGACTGTCTACATATTGTTTTAAGAAGCCCTCCTGGATGTTCATTACAAACTCTGCCCCGTCTAAGCCCCTGGCACTAAGTGAGTCCCAGTCAATATTGGGGAAGTTGTAGTCTCCCATCACAACTGTTGTTTCTACTCTTTTCCAAAATCTGTCTACCTATCTGCTGCTCTATCTCCCGCTGGCTGTTGGGAGGCCTGTAGTAAACCCCCAACATTGTGACTGGACCCTTCTTATTCCTGATCTCTACTCACATAGCCTCACTGCCCTCTGAGGTGTCCTCTCGTAGTACAGCTGTGATATTCTCCCCAACCAGTAGCGCAACTCCGCCACCCGTTTTGCATCCCCCTCTATCCCGCCTGAAACATCTAAATCCTGGAACGTTTAGCTGCCAATCCTGCCCTTACCTCAACCAGGTCTCTGTAACGGCAACAACATCATAGTTCCAAGTACTAATCCAAGCTCTAAGTTCACCTGCCTTACCCGTAATACTTCTTGCATTAAAACATATGCACTTCAGGCCACCAGACCCGCTGTGTTCAGCAACTTCTCCCTGTCTGCTCTGCCTCAGAGCCATACTGGCCCTATTCCCTAGTTCTCCCTCAATGCTCCCACCTTCTGACCTATTGCTCCCGTGCCCACCCCCCTGCCATACTAGTTTAAACCCTCCCGTGTTACACTAGCAAACCTCGCTGCCAGGATATTTGTTGCCTCTCCAGTTTAGAGGCAACCCGTCCTTCTTATACAGGTCACACCTGCCCCGGATGAGCTCCCAGTGGTCCAGATAACGGAAACCCTCCCTCCCACACAAGCTGTTTAGCCACGTGTTTAGCTGCTCTATCTTCCTATTTCTAGCCTCACTGGCACGTGGCACAGGGGGTAATCCCGAGATTACAATCCACCAGGGAGGCAACATACCATCCTGGAGTCTCTTTTCACGTCCACAGAAGCGCCTATCTGTGCCCCTGACTTTCGAGTCCCCTATGACTATTGCTCTTCTGCGCTTTGACCCTCCCTTCTGACCATCAGAGCCAGCCGTGGTGCTACTGCTCTGGCTGCTGCTGTTTTCCCCTGATAGGCTATCCCCCCCGACAGTATCCAAAGGGGTATACCTGTTCGAGAGGGGGACAACCACAGGGGATTCCTGCACTGACTGCCTGCCCTTTCTGGTGGTCACCCGTTTCTCTGCCTGCACCTTGGGTGTGACCACATTTATATAACTGCTATATCCAACATCGTCGGGGGAAGCACCCCTCTCTCCCTTACCTCATTAAATGTCCTCATCAACAGCGACCCCAGTATCCCAGAAAACCTTTTATAAAACTCCACTGGGTACCCGTCCAGCCCCGGGGCTTTACCCGACTGCATGGCCTTCAGCCCTTCTGCTATTTCCTCCAACCCGATCGGGGCCCCCAGCCCTTCTACCAACCCCTTGTCCACCTTCGGGAACGTCAGCCCTCCTAAGAATTGCCTCATCCCCTCGGACCCAGCTGGGGGTTCCGACTCATATAACCTGCTGTAAAACTACTTAAACGCCTCATTAACCACGGCTGAATCTCCGACCAGGTTCCCATCCCCGTCCCTTTCCCAATTTCCCTGGCTGCCTCCCTCTTTCTAAGCTGGTGCGCAAGCATTCTGCTGGCCTTCTCTCCATATTCATAAATCGCCCCCCTCGCCTTCCTCAGCTGCTCCACCGCCTTCCCTGTAGTTAACAAGCCAAACTCCGCCTGTAGCCTCCGTCATTTCCTTAAAAGCCCTGCCTCTGGGGTCTCCGCATAACTCTTGTCGACCTGTAGTATTTCCCTTATCAATTGGTCGGTTTCTGCTCTGTGTGCCTTCTCCCTGTGGGCCCGTATCGAGATCAGCTCCCCTCTAACTAGCGCCTCCCAGACCATTGCAGCCGAGACTGCCCCTGTGTCATTAACTTCCAGGTAGCTCTGGATACATTTCCTCAGCCGCCCAAACACCTCATCCACTAAAAGTCCAACATCCAGTCTCCAGTGCGTGCGTTGGCCACCCTCCTTGCTCACCTGTAGGGCAACCCACTGCCTTGAGCTCGACCGGTCTAGCCCTGGGTCAATGACTGCGTTAAAGTCCCCCCCCCCCCCCCATTTGCTGCATAAAGCCCTTTAGCTCCTTTGCCATTGTTGGCACCCTGCCTGTCCTTGAGCTCGACCGGTCTAGCCCTGGGTGAATGACTGCGTTAAAGTGTGTGTGTGTGTGTCCCCTCTCTCCCCCCAATGACCAACTTGTGCGAATCCAGGTCCGGGATCTCCCCAACATCCTCTTTATGAACTCCACATCATCCCAATTTGGCGGGTACACATTCACGAGTACCACCAGCAGCCCCTCCAGCTTCCCACTAACCATAATGTAACAGCCTCCCACATCTGCAACTATTCTTCCCGCCTCAAATGACACTCGCTTGTTAATCAGGATTGCGACCCCTCCAGTCTTAGAATCCAGCCCCGAGTGAAAATTCTGACCCATCCCCTCCTTAATCTAATCTGATCAGTTACTCTAAGGTGCATCTCCTGTAACATTGCCACGTCCGCCTTCAGTCCCCTCAAATGCCCGAACACGCGTGCCCTCTTAACCGGCCCATTTAGCCCTCTTGCGTTCCATCTGATCAGCCTGGTTGGGGGGGCTTCTTTCTCCCCCTCCCACCGATTAGCCATCAACTTTCTTGGGCCAGTCTCCAGCCCACGCCTCTGCAGGCCCGACCCCAGGCAGCCTCTGCCCCTGACCTCCTTTTTGCCCCACAGCAAAAGGCCCTCCCCATCAGCAGAACATTTCTCTTCTCTCCCCCCCCCCCCCCCCCCCCCCCTAGTAACAGCACTATGCAAACCACCCCCTTCAACAAGCATAACATCTGCTCATCCCCCACTGCGCTTCCGTGAGCTAGCCCACCCAGCTAGCTTGGTGACCCCCACCCATGGCGCCAGACATTTTCCCACCTATTGTTCCCTGCCCTCCCCCCTGCTCAGACACACACATGCAAAAAAAACAATCCCAACCCAATTGCCTGAAAGAAACACCAAAAAATCAAACAGAAGACCCAACACCTAACATTCACACCTCCATCCCACATCAATGCAAATGCAAACTTTAACTCACGCAGCTCTGCAACAGGCCCCAAATCAATACAGAAGGCATTACAAATAATGTCCAAAAAACAAGAAACATTTTTAACATGAGCGCTGCGCAAAGTTCAAAGACCTTAGTCTGCTACCAGCCCTTTCCTTCTAGCGAAGTCCATCGCTTCCTCGGGCGACTCAAAGTAAAAATGTTGCTCCTCATACGTGACCCAAAGAGGGGCCGGATACAGCAGTCCAAATTTAACCTTTTTCTGGAAAAGAGTCGACTTTATTTGGTTGAACCCTGCTCTTCTCCTGGCCACATCCGCACTCAGATTCTGGTATACACGCATGATGCTGTTCTCCCACTTACAGCTCCATAAGGGGGTGGGGGTGGTTTCCCCCCCCCCCCCCACTCGCGGCTTCCTCGCGTGGGGGTCCCCCACACGCGGCTTCCTCGCGAGAGTTCTGTGAGTCCTGTCCATCTCCAAGGGTCAGGAGAACGTCCCATCCCCCAGTAACTTCTCGAACATGCCCGCTATGTATGCCCCAGCGTCCGCTTCTTCGGACCCTTCCGGGAGACCATCGATTCTCAAGTTCTGCCGGCGGTAGCAATTCTCTAGGTCCTCCTCCTTCTGCAGGAGCCTTTTCTGCTGGTCTCTCCAACTCCACTGCTGTTTGGTGTTCCTCCTGCTCAGTCAGTGCCTTCTCCACTTTCTGGATAGCTCGATCTTGAACATCCAGTCTAAGTTCCAGCCGCTCAGTCGATTCCTTAATCGGGTCCAAGCATTCCTGTTTCTGCTTGGCGAAGCCCTCCTGTATGAACTGCATCAGCTGCTCCGTCGACCACTGAGTCGTCGAGCCAGGACTCCGGTCGTCCGCCATGCTTTCTCCCGCTGCAGTCTCAGCCCAAGCCTTCTCTGTTCGCCGCCTACTTCCTTTGCGAGCACTTCTGGTCCGCCTCTCCATACACTGATGTAGGATTCCTCTTCACAATTGCCTCCATCAATTTTCCGAATCAAATCCGACAAAAACTCGGGGGGAAAGGTCCAACGGTCCGATCCGAGCAGGAGCCACCAAATGTGCGACCTACTCCTTCATAGCTGCCAACGGAAGTCTTCCTGAAAACGTTTTCTAAAACTCCACTGGGTACCCATCCGGACCAGGGGCCTTTCCCAACTGCATCGCCTCCAGCCCCTCCACCACTTCAAACAACCCAATTGGGGCCCCTAGGCCCTCCACCAGCTCTTCCTCCACCCTTGGAAACTCCAGACCCTCCAAAAACCGCCTCATCCCCTCCATCCCGGCTGGGGGTTCCGACTCGTATTACCTGCTGTAAAATTCCCTAAATACCCCGTTCACCCCCATCGGGTCCAAGATCGTATTCCCCCCTCTGTCCTGCACTTTCCCAATCTTCCTCGCCGCCTCCCATTTTCCTGAGCTGGTGTGCTAGCATCCTAATAGCCTTCACCCCATATTCATACACCGGCCCTCTCGCCTTTCTCAATTACACCACCGCCTTCCCTGTAGACAGCAACACAAACTCCATCTGCAGCCTCTGCCACTCTTCAACAACCCAGCCTCCGGGGCCTCCGAGTACCTCCTGTCTACCTGGAGTATCTCCCTAATTAATCCATCCATCTCTGTCTGCTCCACCTTCTCCCTGTGTGCCCGTATCGAGATAAACACCCCTCTCGCCACTGCCTTCTACACCTCCCAAACCGTAGCTGGCAAGAATTCCCCCGTACTGTTTATCTCCACATATCTCCGAATGGCCTCCCTCAACCGCACACGCACCTCCTACTCCGCTAATAGTCCTACATCTAACCTCCAATGTGGGCACTGGCCCCCCCGCCTTACTCACCCATAAGTCCACCCAGTGAGGGGCATGATCCAACACTACAATCGCCGAGTACTCTGCATCCACCACCCCTGCCAACAATGTCCTATCCATAACGAAAAAGTTACTCCGGGAGTACACTTTGTGTACATGGGAAAGAATTTGTACTCTTTCGTTCTCGGCCGCCCAAACCTGCACGGATCTACCCCTCCCATCTGTTCCATAAACCCCTTTAGTTCCTATGCAGCCGCTGACGCCCTCCCTGTCCTTGAACTCGACTGATCCAGCCTTGGATCCATAACCGTATTAAAGTCCGCCCCCCCCCCCCCCATAATCAGCCAATGCGAGCCCAGATCCGGGATCTTCCCCAATACCTGCCTCATGAACTCTACGTCGTCCCAGTTCAGTGCATAAATGTTAACTGTCATCCCCTCCAACTTCCCCGTCCTACCCATTCCTTCCTCAGCCTAGTCTGATCCACTACCCTCAGGTGTGTCTCCTGTATCATTGCCATGTCTGCCTTTAAGCTTTTCAGATGTGCAAACACACGGGCCCTCTTGACTGGTCAATTCAGCCCCCTCTCAATCCATGTGATCCCCCACTCCGATTATCCATAGCCTTTCCTGGGCATGCCTCCAGCCGTGGTCCCACAACTCCTCAGGCCCGCCCTCGGGCGCCCACCGTCATTGACCCTCACTATGTCACCTTCAACAGTCCCTCCTCTATCAGCAGACATCCCCCCCCCCCCCCCCCCCCCCCCCCCCCACTGCATTTCCGTGAGCTAGCCCGCCCAGCTAGCCTCGTTGCCCCCACCCATGGCGCATGGCATTCCCTCCCCCCTGCTCAACCATCCTTCTAGTGCCAACTCTACAATCCCCACCCAACACATGGAAAAGAGCAACCCACCATCCCCCCCATCAAAAATAAACAAACCCAAAGCAGAGCAACGGCCCCAAGTACAGTGCAAACGTGATTCCTACAAACCAGAAGAACATCAAGATAGGAACATCCCCTCCAGAGTTTAATGTCCTCATTCTCCTGCCAGTCCATTGACTCTAATACATTCCATCGCCTCCTCTGGCGACCCAAAGTAGAGTTCCGGGCCTTTGTACGTTTCCCACAGATGCGCTGAGTATAACATGCCCTTAAAGAAGGTTATCTTCACGTTATTGAAGCTTGCCCTCCTTTTGGCCAGCTCTGCACCCGGGTCCTGATATACGCACTAGACGACCGGAGTCCTGGCTCAACGACTCAGTGGTCGACAGAGCAGCTGATGCAGTTCATACAGGAAGGCTTCCTTCCCAAGTGCAGAGCCTTGTCTGCCTGGCCCACCTCAAAATCCGTTCCTTATCCAGGAACCGGTGCAGTCGCACCATCATCGTCCTCGGTGGCTCATTTCCTTGCAGCTTCCTCATAAGCGCCCTCTGCGCCCGGTCCACCTCCAAGGGCTGAGCAAACACTCCTTCACCTAGCAGCTTCTCGAACATCCATGCCACATATGAAGCGGTCTGCTTCCTCACTGCCCTCCGGCAGACCCACAATCCTCAAGTTCTGCCTGAGTGATCTATTCTCCAAGTCCTCCACCTTGTCCTGCAGCCTCCTCTGTTGATCTCTCATCAACCCCATCTCCGCAGCCATCGAGGCAAGTTGCTCCTCGTGCTCCCCCATCGCTTCCTCCACCTTTCGACCGCCTGGCCCTGGGCCTCTAACATCATCTCCATGCAGTCAATCCTCGCCATTATTGAATCCATCATCCTGGCCAGGTCCTCCCAAGTTCTCCTTCCTCTGCTGGGCAAACGTCTCGCGGAGGAAGCTCAATAACTGATCCGTCGACCACTGGGCCGGCAAGCTCGGACCCTGACCCTCTGCACAGGCTCCACACCAACTTTCAACCATTGTTGTCTCCTTTTTCAACCACTTCTGATCCACAAATCCATGCAACAGTGGGATACTCTCTTCTTCCACCCCTCCTGCACCTTTTACAAACACTCAGCTCCACCGTTAGCCGGGGGAAAGGTCCAAAAAAGTCACAAACGGGAGCCACCAAATGTGCGACCACTCACTTCATTGTCGCCTCCACCAGTCCCAATAGAAGGATAAATTATGAGGTTAGATGCAGATAAGTAGCAGAAAGCTCGTGTGCAGTATAAACCCTAGCTTAGATTGGTTTTGATGAATGACCTGTTTGCATCTGTAAATGAAGCACGATGTGATGCTTTAAACAGGTGGATATTTCCTTCACATCAGAAGGAATTGTGTTGGGCAGTATCCCTACCAGTGTGTGCACATCTAAGTTGGGATGCAGAATCTAAAACCTGGCAATCACAACACGGCATGTTTCTCACTGCCAGCAAAACTTCAGGAAAGCAGGAACTTTCAAACTGTCCCCAGTGAGAGTCAGCACCTTCAGGAGAGGAGTGGATTCCATGGAACTGTACCCCTATGAGATTCAGCACCTTCAGGAGACGAATGGGGATAGGGCGGCGCAATGGTTAACACTGCTCCCTCATGACACCGAGGACCTGGGTTCGATCCTGACCCCGGGTCACTGTCCGTGTGGAGTTTGCACATTCTCCCCGTGTCTGCGTGAGTCTCACCCCCACAACCCAAAGATGTGAACTTAGTGGATTGGCCACGCTAAATTGCCCATTAATTGGAAAAATTAAATAATAAAAAAAGAGGAATGGGGTCCATGGAACTGTACCCCAGTGAGAGTCAGCTGCTTCAGGAGAGATGGGAGTGGGGTCCATGGGAACTGTATCCCAGTGAGAGTCAGCACCTTCAGGACAGAAGGGGAGTGGGTCCATGGAACTGTACCCCAGTGAGAGTCAGCAGCTTCAGGAGAGATGGGAGTGGGGTCCATGGGAACTGTATCCCAGTGAGAGTCAGCACCTTCAGGACAGAAAGGGAGTGGGTCCATGGAACTGTACCCCTGCGAGAGTCAGCAGCTTCAGGAGAGGAAGGGAGTGGGGTCCATGGGAACTGTATCCCAGTGAAAATCAGTACCTTCAGGAGAGGAGGGGAGTGGAGGTCTGTGGAACTGACCCCCAGTGAGAGCCAGCATCTTCAGGAGGGGAGTGGGGTCCATGGCACTGTATCCCAGTGAGAATTGGCACCTTCAGGAGAGATGGGAGAAAATGGCATTGTGTTTTAAATGCACAGATGTTTACTTAGTAATGAATGTTTTTACCACACTCCAGAGAGAGACTGAGCATGCAGGAAATCGCTGCCTCAGGAAAGCACCCCCCTCCCCAAATGCCTCCGACCGACAGGGAGCAACTGAGGATGGAGCTGCAACAAGTTAACCAGCAGATCAACCAACAGAACCAGCTCCGAGGAATCGAGGTATCTACATAACTCTGACCCCCAGACTGCCTGTCATGTCCGAATGAGAAATTAGGCTGAGGGGGTAAGGCAGTTGGACAGATAGGCTTTGAAATAAAGAGAGTCAGGTAAACCTGGAGGAGGGTAAGACTTTCACCCCAAGGAGAGGGGAAGGGAGTAACGGAGGAGAAGGAAAGGGATTAACATGGAGGACAGGGGAATGGGTTAACAGATAGGCTAGGGGAAGGGGTTAAGATGGAGGATAGGGGAAGGGGTTAACAAGGAGGAGCGAGGAAGAGGTTAACAGGAAGGAGAAGGGAAGGGGTTAACAGGAAGGAGAAGGGAAGGGGTTAACAGGAAGGAGAAGGGAAGGGGTTAACAGGAAGGAGAAGGGAAGGGGTTAACAGGGAGGAGAAGGAAAGGGGTTAACGGGTAGGACAGTGGAAGGGGTTAACAGGGAGGACAGGGGAAGGGGTTAACGGGAAGGGGTTAACAGGAAGGAGAAGGGAAGGGGTTAACAGGAAGGAGAAGGGAAGGGGTTAACAGGAAGGAGAAGGGAAGGGGTTAACAGGAAGGAGAAGGAAAGGGGTTAACAGGGAGGAGAAGGAAAGGGGTTAACGGGTAGGACAGTGGAAGGGGCTAACAGGGAGGACAGGGGAAGGGGTTAACAGGGAGGTCAGGAGAAGGGGTTAACAGGGAGGACAGGGGAAGGGGTTAACATGGAGGAGCGAGGAAGAGGTTAACAGGAAGGAGAAGGGAAGGGGTGAACAGGAAGGAGAAGGGAATGGGTTAACAGGGAGGAGGGGGAAGGGATGAACAGGAAGGAGACGGGAGGGGTTAACAGGGAGGACAGGCGAAGGGGTTAACATGGAGGACAGGGGAAGGGGTTAACAGGGAGGAGAGGGGAGGGGATTAACAGGGAGGAGAGGGATGGGGAAGCGGTTAACAGGGAGGGGAAGCGGTTAACCGGGAGGAGAGGGGAAGGGGCTAACAGGCAGGAGAGGGGAAGGGGTTAACAGGCAGGAGAGGGGAAGGGGTTAACAGGCAGGAGAGAGAGAAGGGGTTAACATGCAGGAGAGGGGAAGGGGTTAACGGAGGAGGGGGGAAGGGGTTAACAGGAGAAGGGAAAGGGGTTAACAGAGGAGAAGGGAATGGGATTAACAGGGAGGAGAGGCAAATGAGTTAACAGTGATGAGGGTAAGTTGTTAACGGAGAAGAGGCAAAGGGATTACATGGAAGAGAAGGGAAGGGTTAACAGCGGGGAAAGGGGAAGGGGTTTTCAGGGAGGAGAAGGGAAGAGGCTAACAGGGAGGAGAGGGAAGGGGTCAAAATGGAGGAGAGGGTTTACATGGAACAGAAGGGAAGGGGTTAACAGCTTGGAGAGGGGAAGTGGTTAACGGAGGAGAGGGGAAGGGGCTAACGGGGAGAAGAGGGGAAGGGGTTAACAGGTAGGAGAGGGAAATGGGTTAACAGGGAGGAGAGGAAAAAGGGGTTAGCGGAGGAGAGGAAAAATGATTAACGGAGGAGAGAAAAAAGGGTAACACACAGGAGACGGGAAGGGGTTAACGGAGGCGAGGGAAAGGTGTTAATAGGGAGGAGAAGGGAAGAGGTTAACAGGGAGGAGAGAAAAAAGGGTTAACGGAGGAGAGGAAAAAGGGTTAACTTACAGGCGAGGGGAAGGGGTTAACAGGGAGGAGAGGGAAAAAGGGTTAACACGGAAGAGATGAGAAGGGATTAACGGAAGAGAGGGAAGGGATTAACAGGGAGGAGAGAGAAATGGGGTTAACAGAAGGAGAGGGAATGGGGTTAACAGGGAGGAGAGGGGAATGGGGTTAACAGGGAGGAGAAGTGAAGGGGTGAATAGGGAGGAGAGAGAAATGGGGTTGACAGAAGGAGAGGGAAAGGGGTTAACAGAAGGAGAGGGAAAGGGGTTAACAGGGAGGAGAAATGAAAGGGTTAATAGGGAGGAGCGAGAAATGGGGTTAACAGAAGGAGAGGGAAAGGGGTTAACGGAGGAGAGGGAATGGGGTTAATAGGGAGGAGAGAGAAATGGGGTTAACAGGGAGGAGAAGTGAAGGGGTTAATAGGGAGGAGAGAGAAATGGGGTTAACAGGGAGGAGAAGTGAAGGGGTTAACCAGGAGGGAAAGGAAAGGAGTTAACAGGAAGGATTTAAATTCCTGGATAGAGGATTGGCTGACTGGCAGAAGGCAGAGAGTGGGTAGAAAGGGGTCTTTTGACTAGTTGTGTTCCGCAGCGGTCAGTGTTGGGACACAAATATTCACAATATACATTAACAATCTGGAAGTGGGAACGGAGGGCATTGTTGCTGAGTTTGCAAATGATACAAAGATATGGGGCTGGATTCTTCATTGCGTCGGCAGGCCGGGTGTTTCCTGACGACATTGGGCTGCCCACAAAGGGAAACCACATTGGCGGCTGATCCCGGGGGCATGCCGCACCAGAAATCTGGTGCAGCGGGAAGGAGAATCCCGCCCATGTAGAAGGACAGGTTGTGTTGAGGAAGCAGGGAGGCTGCAGAAGGACTTGGACAGGCTGGGTAAGTCGACAAAGAAGTGGCAGATGGAATACAATGTGTAAAAGTGTGAGGTTATGCACTTTGGTAGGAAGAATAGAGGTATAGCCTATTTTCTAAATGGAGAAAGGTTTCGGAAATCAAAAGCACAAAGGGACATGGGATTCCTAGTTCAGGATTCTCTTAAGGTTAACTTGCAGGTGCAGTTGGCAGTTAGGAAGGCAAATGCAATGTTGGCATTCATATCGAGAGGGCTAGAATACAAGACCAGGAATGTACTTCTGACGCTGTATAATGCTCTGGTCAGACCCCATTTAGAGTATTGTGAGCCGTTTTGGATCCTGTATCTAAGGAAGGATGTGCTGGCCTTGGAGGGGGTCCAAAGGAGGTTCACAAGAATGATTCCTGGAATGAAGAGCTTGTTGTATGAGCGGTTGAGGACTCTGGGCCTGTACTTGATGTTTAGAAGGATGAGGGGGGATCTTCTTGAAATGTACAGGATACTGAGGCCTGGATAGAGTGGACGTGGAGAAAATGTTTCCACTTGTAGGAAAAACTAGAACCTGAGGGCACAGCCTCAGACTGAAGGGACAATCCTTTGAAACAGAGATGAGGAGGAATTTCTTCAGCCAGAGGGTGGTGAATCTGTGGAGCAGATTCATTGTCGCAGAAGGCTGTGGAGGCCAAATCACTGAGTGTCTTTAAGACAGAGATAGATAGGTTCTTGATTAATGAGGGAATCAGGGGATATGGGGACAAGGCAGGAGAATGGGGATGAGATAAATATCAGCCATGATTGAATGGCGGAGCAGACTCAATGGGCCAAATGGCCTAATTCTGCTCCTAGGTCTTTTTTTAAAATAATATTTTATTAAGGTAGTTGGAAATTTTTATAACAGTAACAGACATCAACATGGTAAAATAAACATTCCCAACCCCCCCCCCCCCCAGCCCAATCGTCACACACCTCAACCATACAACAACAATCCCTCCCTCTCTCTCTCTCTCTCTCTCTCTCTCTCTCTCTCTCTCTCTCTCTTCCCCCCCTCCCCCCCCCCCCCATCCCTTGGAATACTGCATCTGCTGACATTTTTAATTTTCCCCGAGAAAGTCGTTGAACGGCTGCCACCTCTGGGAGAACCCTAACATTGACCCTCTTAAGGCAAACTTTATTTTCTCGAGACTGAGAAACCCAGCTATGTCACTAACCCAGGTCTCTACACTCGGGGGGCTTCGAGTCCCTCCACATTAATAAGATCCGTCTCCGGGCTACCAGGGAGGCAAAGACCAGGCGTCGGCCTCTTTCGCCTCCTGAACACCCGGATCTTCCGACACTCCAAAGATCGCTACCTCCAGGCTCGGCACCACCTGTGTTTTTAGCACCGTGGACATTGCCTTAGCAAAACCCTGCCAAAACCCTCTTAAGCTTCGGGCATGCCCAAAACATGTGGACATGATTTGCTGGGCTTCCCGCGCACCTCGCACACCTATCCTCTACCCCGAAAAACCTGCTCATCCAAGCCGCTGTCATGTGTGCCCGGTGGACTACCGTAAATTGTACCAGGCTAAGCCTGGCGCACGATGAGGAGGTATTAACCCTGCTTAGGGCATCCGCCCATAGACCCGCCTCTATCTCTCCTCCTAGCTCGTCCTCCCACTTGCCCTTAAGCTCCTCCACCGGAGTTTCCTCAGCCTCCGAAAGCTCCTAGTAAATATCCAATACATTCCCCTCTCCCACCCAGGTACTGGAAACTATCCAGTATCCCCCGTGGTGGCAGCAGCAGAAAGGCCGGCACCTGTTTTCTCAGGAAGTCGCACACCTGCAAATACCTAAAACCATTCCCTGCTGGCAATTTTACTTTATCCTCCAAAGCTTTCAAGCTGGGAAAGCTCCCATTTGTAAATAGATCCCCCATCCTTTTAATTCCTGCCCTCTGCCAACTCCGGAACCTGCCATCTAGCCTACCCGGTACAAACCTGTGGTGGTTATAAATCGGGGTCCAAATCGATGCTCCCTCCACTCTCTTATATCTCCTCCACTACCCCCAGATCCTCAGAGCCGCCACTACCACCGGACATGTGGAGTATCGGGCCGGCGGGAACAGCAGAGGTGCTGTTACCAATGCTCCCAGTCTTTACGTGACGCTGCCTCCATCAGCTCCCATGACGACCCCTCCCCCACTACCCACTTCCTGATCATGGCTATATTAGCCACCCAGTAATAATTGCAGAAGTTCGGAGCGCCAACACACCCTCCCCCCGGCTGCGCTCCAGCAACACTTTCTTCACTCGCGGGGTTTTACTCGCCCACACAAAGCCTGAAATAATCTTATTCACCCACTTGAAAAAGGCCTTAGGGATGAAGATGGGGAGGCACTGAAAGACAAACAGGGAGGACCGTCATTTTCACGGTCTGTACCCTCCCCGCCAGTGATAGCGGGAGCAAGTCCCATCTCTTAAAGTCCCCTTCCATTTGTTCTACCAACCGGGATAGGTTTAACTTGTGTAGTACCTCCCATTTCCGGGCCACCTGGATTCCCAGATATCGAAAGCTCTTCTCTACCGTTCTAAGCGGCACCTCTCCCAGTCCCTTCTCCTGCCCTCTTGCCTGGATTGCAAACATCTCGCTTTTCTCCATGTTCAATTTATACCCCGAAAAATTGCCAAATTCTCCCAGGATTCGCAATAGTTCCCCCATCCCTTCCAACGGGTCCGAAAATGTACAAGAGCAGGTCATCTGCGTAGAGCGAGACCCGGTGCTCCACCCCCCCCCCCCCCCCCCCAGAACCAGCCCTTTCCAGTTCCCAGAGGCTCTTAACGCCATGGCCAATGGCTCTATGGCCAGAGCAAACAGTAACGGGGAGAGGGGGCACCTACCGGTCCCGCGGTGTAGTTTAAAGTACCCCGACCTCAGCCGGTTCGTACGCACACTCGCTACTGGTGCCTGATAGAGCAACCGCACCCAGGTAATAAAGCCCTCACCAAACCCAAACCTTCCCAGCGCCTCCCACAGGTAATTCCTCTCCACCCGATCAAAAGCCTTCTCCGCATCCATCGCCACCTCCTCTCCTTCTGAGGGCATCATAATAACATTTAGAAGCCTTCGAACATTGACCTTGAGTTGCCTGCCCTTTACAAATCCCATCTGGTCTTCCCCTATCACCCCCGGGACACAGTCCTCTATCCTTGTGGCCAGTATAATAGCCAGCAGTTTGGCATCCACATTCAGTAGAGAAATCAGCCTGTATGACCTGCATTGCTCCGGATCCTTCTCCCGTTTCAAGATCAATGAAATCGAGGCCTGTGACATTGTTGGGGGGAGGACTCCCTTCTCTCTTGCTTCGTTAAATGTTCTCACCAGCAGTGGGCTCAATATCTCTGAAAACGTCTTATAGAATTCCACCGGGTAGCTGTCAGGCCCCAGGGCCTTGCCCGACTGCATGCCCTCCAGCATGATCCGGCACTGCAATTGCCGAGTGCTCAGTATCCACCTCCTTCGGCATTAGCACCCTGCTTAGAACAAAAAAGTCAATGCGAGAGTATACCTTGCGGACATGTGAAAAAAAGGAAAACTCCTTGGTCCTCAGACGTGCAAACCTCCATGGGTCTACTCCCCCATCTGTTCCATAAAACCCTTCAATTCCTTTGCCGCAGCCGGCCTCCTCCCTGTTCTGGATTTTGACCAGTCCAATTCCGGATCAAGTCCCCTCCCATGATCAGGTTTTGTGATTCTAAGTCTGGGATCTTACCTGACACCCGCCTCATAAATTCCACGTCGTCCCAATTCGGAGCATACATGTTCACAAGTACCACTCGCACCCCCTCCAACTTCCCACTCACCATTATGTACCTACCCCCCTTGTCTGACACGATTCTCCCTGCCTCGAATGCCACTCGTTTGCTGATCAAGATACACACCTGGTCTTTGAGTCCAGTCCTGAGTGGAACACTTGGCTAACCCACCCCTTCCTCAATCTCGTCTGGTCTGTAACCTTTAGGTGTGTCTCTTGCAGCATTGCCATGTCCGCCTTCAGTTACATTAAATGCGCGAACATGCGTGCCCATTTGACCGGCCCCGCCGACTAGCCATCACCCTTTTTTCGGCCAGCCTTGAGCTCACGCCCTCCGCTTCCTCGAGTCCCCACTCGGGCTGTCGCCATTCCCGACCTCCTATTTGTCCCCAAGCTCCAGCTCAACACCTGTCCACCCCCCACTGCGCTTCCGAGAGTCAGCTGACCCATGCTCACTCGATAGCCCCCGCCCCTGGCACCAAGCAGTCTGTCTCCCTATTGTACTCTCCTCTCTCCCCCACCACATGAATAAACATTTTTAACGCATCACATTCCCCAGTAAACAAACAACAGAGAAAAAAAAACAGTGAAGAAACAATCACTTTAGAAAAATAGTCACCCGAAAAGCAGAACTAAATTCAAAGCCCACCACCCCCTCTAACAAGGTCCCTGCAAGACAGATCAACCTTTAAACATCCATACAGCCCATTATTTCACAGAGCTACTTAAATTTTTACAATCAAGTACTGCAAATCGCTGCCACAGTACTTCTCCAGGCTTAAGTGTCTTTTAATTCGCCTCCAGCTTCATTTCTTTAATAAAGGTCCATACTTCGTCTGGCGTTTCAAATTAGAAGTCCCGTTCCTCATGCGTGACCCACAGGCGGGCTGGGTACAGCACCCCGAACTTCACCCCCTACTTAAAGAGGGTCGTTTTTGCCTGATTGAACCCAGCTCTTGGACAAATCCACTCCCAGGTCCTGATAAATGCGCAACTCACAGTTCTCCCACTTGCTGCTCCGTTCTTTCTTGGCCCACCGCAAAATGTGTTCCTTGTCCTTGAAACGGTGAAAAAAAACCACCATGGCCCTCGGCGGTTCGTTCGCTCTGGGCTTCCTCGCGAGGGCTCTGTGCGCTCTGTCCAATTCCAGGGGCCATGGGGATGCCCCAGCCCCCATCAACTTCTCCAACATGTCCGTCACATAGGCCCTGGCATCTGATACCTCACTGCCTTCAGGGAGGCCAACAATTCTGAGATTCTGCCTCCTGGACCTATTCTCCAGGTCCTCCAGCTTCTCCTGCATTCTTTTCTGGCGGTCGTTCATCATCCCCACCTTGCTTTCCAGCACGGTTATATACTCCTTGTGCTCGGACACTTTTGGTCCACCTCCTGGATCGCTCTCCTGTGGGTTTCCTGATTCTGAACCACTTGATCAATTGAAGCCTTAATCGGGTCCATCGTGTCCTTCTTCAGCTTGGCGAAGCAATCCTCGAAAAACTTCACCAGCTGCTCCGTTGACCACTGTGCCGTCTCGCCCTTGCCCTCCGCCATGCTGTCCCGTGTTACCAGCTCTGCTTGCGTCTCCCTTATAGGACTTTGTTGTCTCACACGTCCATTTCTGGCCCAATTCTCCATACACCGGAGGGGGATTTCTCTTTACTGTCTCACTCTTCACTGCTTTATCCCATAAAATTCGGGGGGAAAACAGGGGGAAAAGGTCCAAAAGTCTGTTACAGGCGGGAGCTATCAAATGTGTGACCTACCCCTCCATGGCAGCCACCGGAAGTCTTCTGTTCCTATATCTTATGGTCTATGGTCTTATGGAAGTTGGTGCGAATTTGGACACAGAGTGGAGTTTTGGAAGAGCACAGGTGAAAGGAGAGTACAGCCAGGCTAGTATTGGAATAATCCAGTCTGAAGGTACTCACTGATGTGGGTTCTGTTCTTTCATGCTCCAGCCCGCTCACAGTCCAGTGTTGTTGCAGCGAGAGGTCACCAGCCAAGCTCCACAACAGCACACCTCGTGGCCTAGCCTAATGTCCAGTGAGCAGCTGAGCTTGGAGCTGCACCAGGTCGAGAGGGAGATCGGCAAGAGGAAGTATGAACTGGAGGCGGTGAGTGTTGCCTGGGGAGTTTCTGTGGAAGATTTTCAGAGTCACCACTTACGCTAAACTGTCTAATTGCCATTGTATTTTAGCTCCATTACCACAAGAGAGGCACACACAGTTACATGAAGCAGCCTCATTTCCGGATTTAATCCCCGTTATGCCAGTGAGTAACCCTCCCCATTATGTGATTGAGGCTGACTCTTGGATTGAAACACCCCCAGGGAACCCCTTTGCCGTGCAATTCTCTCCTTGCCATCCTTTCTCCCCCACTCTCCTCTCATCCACTGTTTAAGTTCCCTGGCTCTAATAGTGGGTGCATTTTAGCTCTAACCACAAGTTCAGTCTGCAGGTTTGAAGTTAGATGTGCCCACTGCCCAATCCCTGATCATGCTTGCTCTTGGTTTTCATCAGTGACCTCTAGATTTTTATTCAAATCCAGCTCCCATGTTCCTCAGCTACACAGGATGTACATTGAACCTGACTGTGTCTCTGATCTCCTATTCAGTTGTTGAAGTTTGATGGTAACTTTGTGCAGTCTTCCAGCCCATCTCCCACTGCTGCTCTTACTTCCTGAGTTTATGACTGGCCTAACTGGTTTTTCAGCTTTATTTCATTACAGAGTGGTCAGAACTTCATTCTCATGCATTCACACAGAATCATAGAATACCTTGAACACAGAAGGAGGCTATTTGAATCGTTGTGCCTGTGTTGGCTCCCTATACAAGCAATTCCCTAATGCCTTCACCCTGTAATCCTGCACATTCTTCCTTTTCTGGTAATGATATAATTCCTTTTTGAAGCCTCAATCACACTCTCAGACATTGCATTCCTGATCCTAACCACTTGCTGTGTAAGTCTGCCTCCACCACACGCACCTGATGAAGGAGCAATGCTCTGAAAACTAGTGATTCCAAATAAACCTGTTGGACTTTAACCTGGTGTTGTAAGA
Organism: Scyliorhinus torazame; assembly: GCF_047496885.1. Taxonomy (NCBI): domain Eukaryota; kingdom Metazoa; phylum Chordata; class Chondrichthyes; order Carcharhiniformes; family Scyliorhinidae; genus Scyliorhinus; species Scyliorhinus torazame. Next base: position 169,150,763 of record NC_092713.1, on the reverse strand, counting down.
CTTCTTACTGCACCACATTCTCAGATAGTGCATTCCAGATCCTAACCACTTGCTTTGTGAATCTGCCTCCACCAAACTCTCAGACAGTGTATTTCAGATCCTTACCACTCGCTGTGTGAATATGTTTTGCCTCATGTCTCGCCTCATGTCTCTATTGCTTCTTTTGCCAATCACTTTAAACACGTGCCCTCTCATTCTTGGTCCTTCCACCAAGAGGAACAGTTTCTCCCTGTCTGCTCTGTTCAGACCCCCCCCCCCCATAATTTTGAATACTTCTCCTCTCGGCCTTCAATATCTCTCGTTGTCCAAGGTTCAAAAATTGCCGTATTTATCCTTCTTCCTCACAGGAACATGCCTGTCCTGAATTCCTTTCAACTGACACTTGAAAGCCTCCCACATGTCAGATGTTGATTTGCCCTCAAACATCCGCCCCCAATCTAGGTTCTTCAGTTCCCGCCTAATATTGTTATAATTAGCCTTCCCCCAATTTAGCACATTCACCCTAGGACCACTCTTATCCTTGTCCACCAGCACTTTAAAACTTACTGAATTGTGGTCACTGTTCCCGAAATGCTCCCCTACTGAAACTTCTACCACCTGGCCGGGCTCATTCCCCAATACCAGGTCCAGTACCGCCCCTTCCCTAGTTGGACTGTCTACATATTGTTTTAAGAAGCCCTCCTGGATGCTCCTTACAAACTCTGCCCCGTCTAAGCCCGTGGCACTAGATGAGTCCCAGTCAATATTGGGGAAGTTGAAGTCTCCCATCACCACAACCCTGTTGTTTTTACTCTTTTCCAAAATCTGTCTACCTATCTGCTCCTCTATCTCCCGCTGGCTGTTAGGAGGCCTGTAGTAAACCCCCAACATTGTGACTGCACCCTTCTTATTCCTGATCTCTACCCATATAGCCTCACTGCCCTCTGAGGTGTCCTCCTGTAGTACAGCTGTGATATCCTCCCTAACCAGTAGCGCAACTCCGCCACCCCTTTTACATCCCCCTCTATCCCGCCTGAAACATCTAAATCCTGGAACGTTTAGCTGCCAATCCTGCCCTTCCCTCAACCAGGTCTCTGTAATGGCAACAACATCATAGTTCCAAGTACTAATCCAAGCTCTTAAGTTCATCTGCCTTACCCGTAATACTTCTTGCATTGAAACATATGCACTTCAGGCCACCAGACCCGCTGTGTTCAGCAACTTCTCCCTGTCTGCTCTGCCTCAGAGCCACACTGTCCCTATTCCCTAGTTCTCCCTCAATGCTCTCACCTTCTGACCTATTGCTCCCGTGCCCACCCCCCTGCCATACTAGTTTAAACCCTCCCGTGTGACACTAGCAAACCTCGCGGCCAGGATATTTATGCCTCTCCAGTTTAGATGCAACCCGTCCTTATATAGGTCACACCTGCCCCGGAAGAGCTCCCAGTGGTCCAGATAACGGAAACCCTCCCTCCTACACCAGCTGTTTAGCCACGTGTTTAGCTGCTCTATCTTCCTATTTCTAGCCTCACTGGCACGTGGCACAGGGGGTAATCCCGAGATTACAATCCTAGAGAGTCCTGTCTTTTAACTTTCTGCCTAGCTCCCTGAACTCCTGCTGCAGGACCTCATGCCCCTTCCTGCCTATGTCGTTAGTACCAATATGTACAACGACCTCTGCCTTTTTGCCCTCCCTCTTCAGGATGCCCTCTACCTGTTCGGAGACATCCTGGACCCTGGCACCAGGGAGGCAACATAGCATCCTGGAGTCTCTTTCACGTCCACAGAAGCGCCTATCTGTGCCCCTGACTATAGAGTCCCCTATTACTATTGCTCTTCTGCACTTTGACCCTCCCTTCTGAACATCAGAGCCAGCCGTGGTGCCACTGCTCTGGCTGCTGCTGTTTTCCCCTGATAGGCTATCCCCCCCGACATTATCCAAAGGGGTATACCTGTTCGAGAGGGGGACAACCACAGGGGATTCCTGCACTGACTGCCTGCCCTTCTGGTAGTCACCCATTTCTCTGCCTGCACCTTGGGTGTGACCACATTTATATAACTGCGATCTATGACGCTTTCCGCCACCTGCATGCTCCTAAGTGCATCCAATTGCTGCTCCAACCGAACCATGCGGTCTGTGAGGAGCTCCAGTTGGGTGCACTTTCTGCAGATGAAGCCATCCGGGACGTTGGAAACCTCCCGGACCTGCCACATCTCACAGTCAGAGCACTGCACCCCTCTAACTGACATTGCGTCAATTAATTAGTAAATTAAGTTCGAGCCTAATGAGTATATTACAAATGAGGTAATGACGAAAGTATACCAGCTGGAATTGCGGCCTGACAAGCTTGAATCTTCATTCTTTGATGAATCAGAAATCACGGGATGCACCGGCTGCCAGATCGACTAGAAGAAAGGGAAAAAAGGCACACTGAAAACCATTAAAACAAAGCCGAAGCATAAGGGTCGGAGTACCCGCAAAACAGTTATGAAAACTGTACCAAATGACTCAATCTTCAACTTCTTCAGTCGTCCTGAAGTTCCACAGCATGAAATGTTAAATAAAAGTTCTGCAGCAAAACTCAATGCTGACTTAGAAACTGGCTGCCTCCTGCGCGAACACATAATTCCGTGTGCAATGTTGTATTTTACAGAAGTCCTTGCAGTTGATTCTGACTCTGATGATGATTATTACGATGACATATACGAAGACCATGAAGACGAAGCAGAAAGTAAAGACTCAGAAGATGAACCAGATGAAGACGGCTATGAAACGCTGGTGAGGCTGTTTCGCGGGAGTGATGGCGAACTAGTTGAAGATGCCTGTGAAGCGCTGATCCAGTGGTTTGGTGGGAATGACGAGGTGGTCACCAGGGACGCCCAGGCTGTGCAGGACACCCGAGAAGTGTGAAAGCTCTGAGATGGCGCACACCGAGATGGAAAGTGAAATTGCAGTAGCCGACACCTCGGAGGAAGAGGACTTGAATAAACTAATAACGGAAGTCATAATACCAATTTTGGAGAAACTGGCTCCAGAGGGATATGGTGAATCGTCTCAGGCCTCTGAATTGGTTCCGGTAGTTGACTCCCCGATGCTCGAGGCCACGCCACTGAAAGATGAGTTAGAGGAGCTGATGGCTATATCAGTATGTAGTTCTACGACGACAGATGATACGTACATAATATTGCAAGGAGCCATCCCTTGGTTCATCAGGACCAGAGAACACATATATTGTGATTTTGTGTGATGAGGAGCCATCACTCGGAGCTCAAACTCGCGATGAAGGGTCAGCACCCAACGTTATAGATGTGGCTCCAACCCAGACCCCAGAGTTCGAGGCTCTGCAACCACCCACTGAAGGCACAGACATGGTCGTGACCACACAGTCCCTCAGACGCACACCGGCACGAGAAGTCCCAACTAATGATCCACACATTGCTGCTCCCATGGTGCAGACCAGTGTGGCAAGAGGGGGGTTACCAAACCCAAACGCAATTAACATACAATTAATAACACATCCCCCTTGATAATTCCTCCCCGGCTAACCTACCACTTGCCTTGTCCAGCCGCCTTTGGTAGCACTTAACACCAAATCACCTTGGTCAGACGCCCTATTCCTCCAGCATCTTCTTCTTTCACCTTTCACAGCCTCTCACCTCATTTAAATTCCTTGTTCCCCATCACTCGTCCAAGTAGCCACACAAGTTTTCTAACTGCGATATCCGCATTGACTTTCCTCCCTTAGCCCCTGCACCTCCATCGTCGGTGATTTCAATCTTCCATCTCAACCTATCATGTCCTCTCATGAGTTCACTGTCATCTTGTCCTCCCTAAATCTCCCCCTCTAGATAAACCTCCCACCATGTTCTGAATTCTCCCACAGAGGGAAACACTTTCTCAGCATCCACCCTGTCAAGCTCCCTCGGAATCTTATATGTTTCAATAAGATCACCTCTCATTCTGCAATGAGGACAGACCCAACCAGCTCAACCTTTCCTCATCAGACATTCCATTCCTCAATGGAATCAGCCCAGTGAACCTTCTCTGAACTGCTTCCAATGTCGGAATATCTGCCCATAAGTAAGGAGACCAACACTGTAGCCAGTACTCACTGTGTAGTCTCACCAACGTGCTGTATAAATGGAGCAAGACTTCCTGACTTTTATACCCCATCCCCCTTGTAATAAAGGACAACATTTCATTTACCTTCCTAATCACTTGCTGTACCTGCAGGTTAACTTTCTGTGATTCATACACAAGGACACCCAGATCCCTCTGTACCACAGCTTTCTGCAGTCTCTCTCCATTTCAATAATATTCTGCTTTTCTATTCGTAACAAAGTGGACAACCTCACATTTTCCCACGTTATACTCCATTTGCCAATTTTCTGCCCATTCCCATTTTATATTCCTTGTGGGATGTGGGCTGGACTGGCAAGGTCAGCATTTATTGTCCATCCCTAATTGCCCTTGAACTGCTCGGCCATTCCAGAGGACATTTAAGAATTAACACGTTACTGTGGCTCTGGAGTCACATGTAGGCCAGACCGGGTAAGGACAGCAGATTTCCTAAAGGACATTAGTGAACCAGATGGATTTTTCCAACAATTGACAATGATTTTATGGTCACCATTAATCTTCAGATTGCAGACTGAAATAAACTTTCACCATCTGCTGCAGTGGGATTTAAACTCAGATCCATTGGAAAAACTTTGAATAAACATTTTTTATTTTTAAAACTAACTCTGATCCCCAGCGGATTAGTCTGGGTTTCTGAATTACTAGTCCAGTGATAATACCACTATGCAGTCCCCACCCCTAAAACCTATCTGTAACTCATTGCAGACTCTTTGTGTTCGCCTCATAACTTGCTTTTCCCACCTATTTTTGTATTGTCAGCAGACTTGGCCACAGTACAGTCAGTCCCTTCATCCAGATCATTAATATAAATTATGAACGACGCTGATCCCTGTGCCACTCCACTAGTTACAGTTTGCTAACCTAAAAATAGCCCATTTTTGTTAGTTAACCAATCCTCTACATCTAATTTTTCCATTTAAGGGACAATTTAGCGTGACCAATCTATCTACCCTGCACATCTTTGGGTTGTGGGGGTGAGACCCACGCAGAGACGGGACGAATGTGCAAACTCCACACGGACAGTGACCCGGGGCCGGGATCAATGGGTCCTTTGAGCTGTGAGCAGCAGTGCTAACCAGTGCCCCACCATGCCGCCCACATATTAAGATATTACCCCCCAACACTATGAGCTCTTACCTTGTGCAGTAAATTTTTTATGTGGCACCTTATCGAATGCCTTTCAAAAATCCAAGTACACTACATCTACTGACTTCCCATGATGCCTCCTGTTCGTTACATCTTTAAGCCTAAATTTGTCAAATATGATTTCCCTTTCATAAAACCGGATTGACTCTGCCTGATTGTATTATATTGTTTCAAATGTCCTGCTATTACTTCCTTAATAACAGATTCCTGCATTTCCCTAATGACATACGTTAGGCTAACTGGCCTGTGGTTTCCTGTTCTCTGTCTCCCTCCTGTCCGGAATAGGAGCTTGTTATTTTCAGTTTTCCAATCTGCTGTGACCTTTCCAGAATCTAGGGAGTTTTGGAAGATTACAACCAATACATGCATTATCTCTGCAGCCACTTCCTTTAAGACACTAGGATGCAGGCCGTTAGATCTGGGGGACTTGTCAGCATCCGGTCTCTAAGGGACAATTTGCATGGTCAATCCACCAAACCTGCACATCTTTGGACTGTGGCAGGAAACCGGAGCACCCGGAGGAAACCCACGCAGACATGGGGAGAATGTAGAAAATCCACACAGTTACCCAACGCCGGAATTGAACCCAGATCCCTGGCGCAGTGAGGCAGCAGTGCTAACCACTATGCCACCGTGCTGCAGTGTTGCTATTAGTGTTGTCTTTTGTGAAGAGACAAATTACCTGTTCAATGTTTTTGCCTTTTTCTTGTTTTCCCTTATTAAATACCCAGTCTCATCCCATGAGGGACCAATGTGTAACTACTCCCTCCTGTTTATATACTTATAGAAGGTCTTACTGTCTGAGGTTTGCAGTAATATTGTGACTGCAGTGGAATTTGACCACAATGCATGGCCTTGTGATGGACTCTGATTCTCTATCTCTTACACAGGAAAGCCGACCCCCCTTGGACATGCAGTATAAGCTGGCATCTAACAATCAGACTGAGAATGGGCAGTCTGAACAGCAGCATAAGGCCCCTGAGGACCTGCAGCCTTCCCTCAGGTAATAGTTCAGGGCCAAGTGTTTATCACTCTAATTCGGTCAGAGCAGCTCCTCGTTTATCGAGCTCTATTACGTTTCTAACGAATCTGCTTTTTAAATTTTTTTTAAAATAAATTTAGAGTACCCAACTTATTTTTTCCAATTTACGGGCAATTTAGCGTGGCCAATTCACGTACCCTGCACAACCTTTGGGTTGTGGGAGTGAAATCCACGCAAAGACGTGGAGAAGGTGCAAACTCCACACAGACAGTGACCCAGGATCGGGATCGAACCTGGGACCTCAACGCCATGAGGCTAACCACTGCGCCACCGTGCTGCTTGCGAATTTGATTCTTTAATAGACTCTGAAAAGAGACAATGCCCCAATCCGATGTGCTGCATCTTTTTGCTTTTCCATTAGCAAAATGCAGTCTTTCACCACAGATATCTTAAGAGAACAGGGCTAGTGCTGCAGGCGAGTGGCAATAATTATTGTAACTAAACCATTCAGGCCCAACGGCCCTGGATGCAAGTTTAGTTTGCCAAATTGGCTGTTCCCATATTCATATATGCTCTAGGCATTGAGACAGTCTTCTTATCCCGGATTATAGCATCTGGTGAGGATGTAAGCGAACTAGACCATAATATTCTTTGCAGCCCATTAGCCTGCAGACTGGCCTCTTTGGCAAATTAGCGGACGGGCCCAGGAACCATGGGCAGGATTCTCCGTGTCCCGACGCTGATTTTATAATCAGCGATCGGGCGGAGAATCCATTTTTACGACCGAATCGAGGGCGGCACCTCATTTACGCAGGTTGCATATGCTCCACCCCCTTCAAAATTGCGGCGCCTGCCGTTGGGATGGCCTCCGGGTGTCAGCTGAAGGCCCTCCCGCGATTTTCGGCCCTCAAAGCGCCGCATTCCCAACCACGCGGTTGGCGTGTGGTCTCAGCAGGTCGGGAACCCGGCGTGGCGGTTGCGGACTGTGTCGGGTGGGAGCCATGCTGCTGGCCAGGGGGATTTCAGCGAGGGCTGGGGGGACTGGTGGGGGGTGTCCAGGGGGGCACTATCTGGCAGGTTGGGTCCGTGCACGGGCCGGCGCCATGTTGTACAGTGCGACCGCTGCAGGTCGTCGCCATGCGTGCGGCCACGACCCAGCAATTTTCTGGCAGTTTATTTCGTGGAGGCCGGGCGTTTTACGTGGCACAGCTGCTGGCCCCTCACCGGTCAGAGGACTGGTGCTGGGGCGGTGCCAATTTTTCCCACGTAAAACGCCACGGATGCTCCGGACATAGCCTCAAAATCCAGCCCCATACCCGGGGTGAAGAATTCCGCAGTTTTGAAATGCTAAGACAGACTTGAGTTGGAGAGGGTTACAATATTCTGACTGCCTGGCTGAGGTTTAGGTTTGGCCATGATAGGGTTAGAGCTGACTCTGTTCTAAATTTGGCAAGCGAGGTTTGGTTTTGCATTGATTGTATTTTGGCCATGGTTTAGGGTAGGCTGTGGTCTGGTTCCATTCGAGATTGACAGTATTTTGACCAGAGCTGCCTTGCGCTGTACTCTGAGGGGAATTGGCCTGGACCTGGGTTTAACTGTCTATAAGTTCGACTATCGGACTGACTTTATTCCACTGAATGTTTTGTTGCAGCCTTAAATTGTTGATAGTGTCAGTTTAGGAAGTTTTCAGCTTCAATCTTGCCATTGAGCAATTGGGTTTCTCCCAATCCATCTACCTGTTTATGTCCACTCTCCGTGCAGGGTGGCTACAGGCTGGAAGCGTCCAGTGACAGTGAAATGCACTGTGTTATCTGTGAGGCCCCTTTGAATGCCTTTAACCTTGTTATTCCAGAATAATGTTGTTTCTGCTGCCAAAACTGCTTTAAGCCAGACACACATACAAATATATTTACAATACTGACACATTACAGTCCTGGTTCAGTTGGAGAATTATATACACAGCGATAAGAGGCTAAGAAACAGGAAGTTCTCGAGGTTGAGGAGAACAAATTTTCTATATCCACAGTAGCATAAAAGCCAAGTCTGGTTTTATTCATGCTGCAGACTCTGAATATCTAAATCTGTTTTTCTCATTGTACAGTGAGGGATCCAAGGTCGGGGCCTCCAGCTTCATTACAGAAAGCTCCATCAGTGCGCTCACCAACAAAGCTGCCTCTCTGAACCTGACCCCTGACACTGAGGGAGCTGGGGACCGCTGCGACAGCCAACAGAATGGGCTTTAAACTAACCAAGCTGGCAGCCTGCCCTGGACAAGCCAGCCTGAATGCCTCATTTAAACAATGCAGCACTGCAACCGACAGACTTGACATGCCACTCATCCAGATGCAATGCGTCAAAGTAGCATTGAATTTTTTTGTTGTTGTTGTGTATGTGTGATTTAACTTTTTGTTTTATTAGCACGCATGCCTTGGCTCGCAAGGCATGGGACATATCCTTATGATTACCTGGTTAATCTTAGTGAAGTAATCTCACCTTATATACCCCTACTTCAGAACTGTGCCTGCAACAGCGCAAGGTGATGAAGTCACATTCCCATGGGATTCTGAGATGATGCGACGAAGCTCGACATCACAGATGGAACCTTTTTAGTTCCACCGCAGTGAGGAGCAAATACTTCCACTAACATACTTACCGCAAGGCTGTTACTTTCTGGGGTGAGAGAGCTCTGGCATCTTTCTTTTTGTGGACCTTCCCCAGAAGCCACAACAGGGAAAAGAAACATCAGGAACCCTCTCACCCAGAAAAGTAACATTCTTAAATATTGTCATTGTGCTTTCCACAGGGTGGAAATTAACTAACCCAAGAGCAGCCTTACTGGGAAAGGTTTATTGCTTTCTGAACACATTCTTTATTGAAGACACTGCCTCCCTTTGCTAGGCCAGGCTCCACAAAGTCACATGGAGACTGAAATGTCACACACCAAGGGGATTTGGACATAGGGTCCTGTGCGAGAGGGCTGAGACCCGGGGTCCCCAGTGCGGAAGGGGCTGAGACCCGGGATCCCAGTGCGGAAGGGGCTGAGACCCGGGGTCCCAGTGCGGAAGGGGCTGAGACCCGGGGTCCCAGTGCGGAAGGGTCTGGGACCCTGGGTCCGAGTGCAAAAGGGGCTGAGACCCTGGGTCCCAGTGCGGGAGGGGCTGAGACCCTGGGTCCCAGTGCTGGCGGGGCTGAGACCGTGGGTCCCAGTGCGGGAGGGGCTGAGACCCAGGGTGCCAGCGCGAAGAGGCTGAGACCCGGGGTCCCAGTGCGGGAGGGGCTGAGACCCAGGGTCCCAGTGCGGGAAGGGCTGAGACCCTGGGTCCCAGTGCGGGAGGGGCTGAGATCCTGGGTCCCAGTGCAGGAGGGGCTGAGACCCTGGATCCCAGTGCGGGAGGAGCTGAGACCCTGGGTCCCAGTGCGGGAGAGGCTGAGACCCAGGGCGCCAGTGCGGGCAGGGGTTGGGTTGTAGGTTGGATGACCTCAAGGGTACTCTGCAGAATTGTTTGTAGGATGATCCTCTGCTGCAGTGACATTTCAGTGTGTCCAGGGTTTGCAGAGGTTAGACGTGGGATTGTGAGCTCTGGCTCTTGCTGATCTGCACTCCAACACTGGCACACGGGAGCGAAGGTCGCAGTAATCCCAACTATTTCCAGTGGAAACTAGTCAAATAAAATAGAACCACAGGGAGAAAAAATATATATTCAAATGACAACTTTGATGCACAAATGAAACGGGATGCTCTCTCTTCAATCTCCAGTCGGATTATTACATAGCAAGTTGGCTATGTAATAATCCGATTTTTGGCATTGGCTAAGTGACAGATTCTGGTCACTGGCTTTGGAAGCCTGATTAAAGGATTCCAGTCACCTAGCCCTGGGTCAGATATATCTCCATCAAAGTCCTTGCGTGGACATAAATGAATGCGCTCCATGTCTCCCATGAAGGTGAGCTTGACCAGCCATTGACACTTGTAATTTTCACATTGAATTTTGACTTAATAGAACATTGGCTGGGAAGGTTATTCATTACTGAGTTCTGCTTGGAATTCGAGCTTTGTGTAGTTTGTGTGTGTGTGTGTGTGTGTGTGTGTGTGCGCGCGTTTTTTTTTTTAAAGGAAGTTCCTTTAGTCACAAATTTTAAAGTAAACAAAAATATGTGTGCTTTGCTGCAAACTTCCTCTTGACATCGAGGAGACTGATTGTGTTTCAAGCTACACTCCAGAAGTCGTGGTTTTATAAAATCCCCAACTGTATCAGCCCCCCTGGCCTTCCTCCTCTTCCCCCAGTTTGATGGTGTTGACCTTGGTAATTGCGCTGGCTCCAGGCTAAACCGAGGGTTAGGCCTGACATTCTGGGCACTCTGTCACACATTGTGATCCCAGGCGCGCCACTATGTGGCAGCTCCCTGCACTGTGTTACACAGGAAAGGAGCTGATGAATCCTGTTAGACTGTAGAGAGTGTCACTCAGCCAGGAGGAGTTTTTAGAGTTGGGATTAAGAAAGGTGAGTTCAACACTTCCAGAGACACCCCTAGTTGACGTGAGTTCAAACCTCTGAATTCATGCCGTACCTTTCTCCTCCCCACCGCCACTGGTCATCCCACACACACTCACTTCAGTCGAACTGGCCTTGGTCTGTACTTTGTCCTTTTGCCCGCAGGTTTAATAACCCCTTGTTTAGCAGGTGGTATCTGTACCACCTTGGTTAAATCAACAAGTCAATATTATTGTCCTCAAACACGCGCAGGGCAGTGTTCACAGAATGATGCCTAAATGTCTGGGTCTCAGCAGGGAGATATTCCTGCTCCAAGCCAGTGGTGCAGTCTCTTCTTGTTGCTTTTAGGAATGCCCTAGCTGATGATTTACTGCCCTTCCCCCACCACTCCCCTCAGTGCCACCCCTCCCATCTCATGGCCTCCAGTTGCTGCTCGTTGTGTTCTGTACTCCAACAGATCCAAGCTAGGCTGTGCAAATCCGACTGTTTAGGGGTGTAAGACAATTGCAGGTAGTAGACTGGGGACAGAGAACACGAGGCAATTCCATCAGAAACTTTGCCAAACCCCATCCACATCATTAACATCTCCCCATTTTGTTTCTGATTTCTAATAAGTGCAGTTTTTCTCTCTCACTGGGAGGGTGTGTACCCAGATCAAACTTTGGAGGACAACATAATGAGAGGAGAAAATGAATCCATTGTAGGTCCCAGAAATGAGAGGGCCAAGGACAGTTCACATCATGACACCTACCCAAAGATTTTCAAACCACTCTCTGGGCTGTTTTAAATTGAAATGTTTCCTGCAGCAAAGCACTACCTCTTTAAACGCATGTTGCTCAATGTTTTGTCAACAGTACCAGTCACAGATCGAATGTTTTTAGATATTTTTTGCATCAGGTGTGTAACTCTTTCCTTCCTAAAAGTGCGTGCATCAATCTTGTTCATGCTGCTGGAACACCACCAGTAATGCATCAGCCTCAGTGCTGGGACAGTACAGTGGGTGTACCCCCCGCAATGTGGTGTATCCCCTGCAGTGTTGGGTACAGTTCCGGGAGAGTATTCCTCGTGGTTTGGGGTACAGTTCTGGAGAGTATCCATCGCGGTGTTGGATGCAGTTCCAGGAGAGTATCCCTCAGGGTGTTGGGGTACAATTCCGGGAGAGTACCCCTCGCAGTGTTGGATACAGTTCAGGGGGGGGTATCCCTGGGGGCGTTGGATACAATTCCGGGAGGGTATCCCTGGGGGTGTTGGATACAGTTCCGGTGAGTATCCCTCGCGGTGTTGGATACAGTTCGGGAGGGTATCTCTCGCGGTGTTGGATACAGTTCGGGAGGGTATCCCTGGGGGCATTGGATACAGTTCGGGAGGGTATCTCTCGCGGTGTTGGATACAGTTCGGGAAGTTATCTCTTGCGGTGTTGGATACAGTTCGGGAGGGTATCTCTCGCGGTGTTGGATACAGTTCAGGAGGGTATCTCTCGTGGTGTTGGATACAGTTCGGGAGGGTATCCCTGGGGGCGTTGGATACAGTTCCAGGGGAGTATCCCTCGCGGTGTTGGATACAGTTCCTGGAGGGTATCCCTCCCGGTGTTGGATACAGTTCGGGAGGTTATTCTTGGGGGTGTTTGATACAATTCTGGGAGAGTAGCTCTCACGGTGTTGGATACAGTTCGGGAGAGTATCCCTGGGGGTGTTGGATACAGTTCCGGGAGAGTATCTCTCGCGGTATTGGATACAGTTCCGGGAGGGTATCCCTGGCGGTGTTGGATACAGTTCCGGGAGAGTATCCCTCGCGGTATTGGATACAGTTCCGGGAGGGTATCCCTGGGGTGTTGGATACAGTTCCGGGAGAGTATCCCTTGCAGTATTGGATACAGTTCCGGGAGGGTATCCCTGGGGGTGTTAGATACAGTTCTGGGAGAGTATCCCTCGCGGTGTTGGATACAGTTCTGGGAGAGTATTCATCGGGGTGTTAGATGCAGTGACCTTCTAACTAATACTTTCTATCTGTGCCCCATCAGCTGTTTTCACTCCCTTCACAGCTTCAGACCCTTAATCTTGCCAATGACTTCTGTGAAGTTGTTTTTTGCAGTAAGGGATGGAGCTGATTATTTACTCAGATATGGAGAGGGGAGGACACTGCTGATGAGCAATTTACACAACAGATGTAATCAGCACACTGATTAACTGGTTGGCCATTAGGATTTTCTAGGGCGCTCATCCTCAAGCAGTTGTTTTGCTTGGGATTGGGCACCAAAATGAACAACAACAGGAAGTCTCTTGCTCCATGCTCGTTGTGGAGACTGGCATTGAGGTCTGGGTACAGAACAGGGTTGGCTAATCCTCTCACCAGTAACTAACAAAGCAGGAACATTTTTATCCAGCACTTTCATTGGGTGGTCTTCACTTCAAGTGCGTTGAACGCTTCCCATAGATGTGGCGTTGCTGGATTGTGGGGAGGTTAAGGGACGGGAGTTTTCACTGTCGCAGGCCCAGTTGCGATTGTCCATCAAACCCGTATTCCATGTGCAGTAATGTAGAGCTTGCTTTCGCACAACCTTTGGCTGGAGCTGGGAATAGCTGGTCAGGATATAATCAGTCACCTACCACATCTGTGACCATTCACGATTGGTTATGCTGTGCACATCAGTATCTGCATTGGTCAGGATAAAGCCCAAGACTTGTCCAATCTTATCAAACAAATTCTCATGGACTCTAGTGAACCCATTATGATGTCTGCCTTTCCGCTGAGCATAGCCCACTGTGGACAACTTCCAGCTAAAGGTTGTGGTCCCAGGAACATACTAACTCCATCCAGCAGTCAGAATTGTCGGTCCTGTACAAATTGCACTCTGACCCCTGCCCTCTGGGCCCCAAGCTCCTCGTTTCAATGGGGGTGGGGGGTCTGGCTTTGACGATTCCTGGACCCAGACACTACATCCGGTTTGTTTGTTGTCTATTCCACCAGAAATCTGGATCTTGTGCAGGATATTCCAGAGGACATCACTTTGGTTGGTTCTGTTTCCTAAATGTTGCTTCCTTTCCTTGAGAAATTATGAGCAACAGATCTGAACAGGGATCTGAACCTCGCTGACTTCATTAATATTAGTTTGTCTTGCTCCCGCTGATAATCAGTGAGGGCCTCTGAGTGCGTGTGCCCCACGAACTGCGCCTTGGGCAGTGTGGAGGTAGGAGCTGTCTTCACAAATGGCTAAACATTGACCCCTATCGTGGGTTTCACATTGGACGGGGCTTTGTACAGTAGAGTTTGACAATGGCACATTTGGTTTAGTTTGTAAACCGCTGCCAGTAATAGTTTCTAGCTGCTTTCTACAGCCTTGATACTCTGTGTCCTTTTGAGATGCCAATGTAGAAATGTCAGCCGTGAGTGCGTTTGTGAAATTGCATCAGTTAATCTCAGACTGGCTATTTTCTCTATTTTTAATTCATCTCTTCACTATCAGCAAAGGAATGAATGAATGAAATTTATTCAGCAGGCAGGGCTGCAGTGGTGTGACAGATTGCCTTTTATCCCTCACCAGGTTTTTCTTCCTTGCAGGTGCTAAAACAGCACATCTCTAACCACAATGCTGCCATGTGCTCACCCACCCCCCTCAAACTGGCAAATAACCTGCCAATACCCTTCAAAACACCAGGATCCTATTTAATAAAAATACATTCGGCCAGTCTCTTCAACAGGTTACAGTCAGTGCCTCTGTCTTTCGTGCAGTCTTTGTCTCTTGTCTCTGTCTTGTTTTTTCTCTCTCTCGCTTTCTCTGTCTCTCCCTCTCTCTCTCTCACTCGCTTTCTCTGCCTTCCATGCTCTCTCTCTTTCCCCCTTGTTCTTCACTCCTTCCCTCGCACACACATGGAACTTCAATTCCCTCTCCAATTATGCTTTGGGTAGAAAGAGCAATGAGTTATGTGCAACTTGGGTGGTGCTAAATGGAATGACGATATTACAAAGGTGAGACATGTCATGACATTGTGTGGGGAAACTACCACTACACACATGTAGGGAACTGCCAACTTTAATGCTTGTTTACAACCAAGTGCTCCATCTTGTGCCACCCCTTGTGGTGTGGAAGTGGTCTGGTTTGACCCTGAACCTCACATTACAACAGGCAGGTATTTGGTTTGGGGAATGCACAATATCCCCAGGCTGAGGCATAGACCCTCAAAAGAATTGGACTTCTCACCAGCTACCACTCCCATGGACTGTGGCCATCACGTGTACTGTCTCTGTCTTGGGCACTGTGTGCTCGACAGGTTGTTATCCCCAGTACACGATTCCAAGCATCGCGGTTAGAAATGTGCCACTTTTTACACACCACTAGACGTGCAAGATGTGGACCCAGTTGGCCAAGGTAGCCTCTGGGTGGCTGGGTTCACCATATTGCCTATAACCCCCCTCATTCTCACACATGTGCAGCCTCATCATCTGTCTCATTCTATACACTGGATGTTAGGAATCGCTAAGTGTACAATATACTTTTGTTTGGATTTATAATGAGCATGTGGACACTTTCAGCTGCCCAGTAGTGTTTGGTTTTGCTAAGGGATCCTATCAAGAGAGTAATACCAATGGTTGCTATGAGCTTTAACTGTGTCACAGGAGGAAACCACCCACTACACCCGCTGCAGTTCATTCGCGCAGTGAGAATATTGCCTTTCTCACACATCAGCTTGTTTAGTTTTCTTAAATTAAGGTAAAAAAAAATTTCCAGAAAATTTTGTTTGATATACTCCAGTATGGAATGTTTTAGAATATCTTTCTCCAATGTGGAATGTAGCTTTTTTCCTTTGTAAAGAATTCACTGTGTGAACATTGTTTTTTGCCTTTGTATAGTACAATAATATTCAGCTACAGGATTGGGACGACAAGGGGATAAAAATAAACTGTACATGAAATTGTTCTGCTTGTCAGAAAGTGAATGCAGTTCGTGCAACGAGCGAAGTTCACGAGGACTTCAATAAATTGTTTAAAAACACAAAAAAATCTTTGAATTGCAATTGGTGTCTTTGGTGCTGTTTATTTAATTTGTTAACAAACCCTCCAACTGTTATGTCCCCTGCCCCACAGCTTGGGAAAGTCCGGGGCCACTCTACTGCGGCCTATGGCACGCAAGTGTCCTGAGTTACGCCTTTGCCTGACGCCTCCCCTGCAGCCTCTGGCTCGGCGCCGACTCTCAATGCTTTCCATTCTGGGGCCTCCTCCAATACAAGAAACCCAATTGTTGAGCTTGCTCTGGGTGAGGTTGGAGCCACCTCAATGTAGCTGATGAAGTTGGGGACGGGGGTGGCAGATGGTCGGGATAGTATCAGGGCCCTCTATAATGGCAGGAGGGTTAATATATTCCAGTCTTCTTTAGATACACTTTTCCCAATTTGGGGTGTGGGGAAGGCCTGAGGCCGATCACACCTTACACCGGCTGGGAACATGATACTGATCCCCGGCTGCGAAGCAAGTATAGCCCATTCATTCTTTCACCATTAACACCCCTCACTTAACATTAGATACTCATTGAATAATCAGGCGGTCAATTTAACACATGCAGGGGTGGATCTAGAGAATGATGAGGTTCTGCAATAAGTGTCCTTCAAGTGTTGGTGCAGAACATACCATTTTGATTGATAGTGAGTGACCAATGAATGAATCTGACTCAGTCACACTGAAGGTCTGAAATGAGGACTGAGAGATCAACACTAAGACTCCAGCTGACACCAGAATGAAACTTGACTCGGCCCAACAGGAGAGACTAATTTAGTATCCCTGCGACTGAAGGAAATCTACTGGGGTCCTGACACGAAGGAACTGTATTTAGAAGTTTGAGAAAGAGGGTGTCAGCCCGTGGAAATCAGACTTACGAGCTGACGGGACTAATACTGGCAGTGACATGGATGGGGTTACTGAGGTGTGTGATATCAGGGAGTGACATGAGTTCCAAGAGTTTGACACAGCGGTACTCAGGATAGGGAGATGGACTTGACAGGGATTGGGAGAGAGGGACTGGTGGCAGAAGATCACAAACCTTGGTAGGGGGCAATCTCCAATGGAGAGACAGCTGCTGATGACTGAGGGACGTGGGTGACTAAGGCAGCGAGAGACTGAACCCAGAGTGTGCCAAATCTCTTGAAGTAAGACCTTGAAACCAGCTCAAGATATGGCAGTCGTAAAGATAAGTGGCTTTGGGTTGTCATGTCATGAGATCATTTCAAGCAATGGCTGAAGATGATAAATCTCCCAAATATTAATGCACGATTACAAACGCTAACCCTACGCACCTTGTTTAGGCAGATAGGACTTGGGGGCAGGCCATCGATTTAACATAGACACATCCATGGGAAACTGCCACCAATAGCGAGAGCTCCTGAAACTCATCAAGCCCAGTCCCCACCCTGCCCCAAAGTGCAGGGTGTGATTGATGCTGCACTTGGCCTGCACCTCTTGCAGGCTTCATTATGAAAATAATGGGAGTTCCAGAGAAGGATGATACTGCTAGGCCGTGATCACAGGATGCTGAATCAAGCACATCAATACATGCTCCTCAATAGCTGTCATGGATTCTTCACGATGGTGCCATCACTTCAAGCATCAAGATTGGCAGCTGTTCAGACGATCTAGATTCTTCACTCAACACTGAGCTTGTGATTCATTTGAGAGAGGCTCCAACAAGACCTGAGAGGTTCAATAAGGTGGATGTAGCCACCCAGGTGGGACAGACAGAAGCTTCCAGTGCACTGCCTGATTTAGGGTGGGTGGGTCTCACAATACAGCCCAACCAGACTATCCCAGATTATTGCAGCTTTGTCCTGTAAATGAGCATTGGCAAGACCAGCTGAAAGAAGAAAATCAATCACGAGCAGTGATCCAAAGCAGGTACGTCTGCAACCAAGCAGTGTCAGAGCAGGAGTCTTGAGAAACACAGTAATAGGCGACTCAATGAGTTAAATGCCTGAAGACCCAATTCAGCGGTTGTTGCATGCCTATCAGCCCAGCCAAAAAATACCCATCTCTCAGCCTGTGGAAATCAGACTTACAAACTTGTGTCAGGAACCATAGCCATCCTTGACTACTGAACAACCTCGCCCCAAGTGAACCCAGATTATATTAACCCCGGCAGTGAACGATTTCTCTGAGAAAGTATGTTTCCAAACATCGCCTTTCCCATTTCCTAACCATAAACTCCTAAATGTTTTCCCACTGTGATCACTTGATCTGCTGCTGAGAATCTCCTCCATGTCTTTGTTCCCTCTAAACGTGACTATTCCAATGCTGTCCTGGCCGGCCTCACAACTACCACCCTCCGTAAACATCAGCTGATCCAAAAGTCTGCTGCCTGGACCTGAACTCACACCAAATCCCGTTCACCCATCACCCCCACTGCTCACTGACCTACATTGACTCCCGGTCCAGCAATGCCTTGATTTTAAAATTCCCATCGTTCTCAAATCCTTCCCTGTCCTGCACCCTCTCAATTTCAGAAATCTCCTCCAGCCCTATAACCCTCTTAAGATTCTGCGCTCCTCTAATTCTAGCCTTTTGATCATTCCAGATTTGAATCGCTCCTCCACTGACCAACGTGCATTCAGCTATACTAAGCCATCAGCTCTGAAGCTCCCTCCCTAAACACCAACAGCTCTCATTTGATTCTCTGCTGAAAACCTACTTCTTTGACCAAGCTTTTGGCTTCTTTGACCAAAAATCTCCTTCTGTGACTGGTGTAAATTTTCTATTAGATATGGAGTAAAGGTGGGGGAATGGAGTTAAAGATATAAATCTGCCACGACTGATCTGGCAAACCAGACACAAAGAGGCTGAAAGGGGTCTTCCAGTTCTTCCCTTGATACTGAACAAACAAATTATTTACAGATAGATAAGACCATAAGACATAGGAGCAGAATTAGACCCATCGAGCCTGCTCCACCATTTAATCATGGCTGGTATTTTTCTCATCCTCATTCTCCTGCCTTCTCCCCATAACCCCTGATTCCCTTATTAATCAAGAACCTATCTATCTCTGTCTTACACTCGGTGATTTGGCCTCTACAGCCTTCTGCGGCAAAGAGTTCCACAGATGCACCATCCTCTGGCTGAAGAAATTCCTCCTCATCTCTGTTTTAAAGAATCGTCCCTTTAGTCTGAGATTGTGTCCTCTGGTTCCAGTTTTTCCGACAAGTGGAAACATCCTCTCCATGTCCATTCTATCCAGGCCTCGCAGTATCCTGTAAGTTTAAATAAGATCCCCTCTCATCCTTCTAAACTCCAATGAGCACAGACCCAGAGTCCTCAACCGTTCTTCATACGACAAACTGTTCATTCCAGGGATCATTCTTGTGAACCTCCTCTGGACCCTTTCCAAGGCCAGCACATCTTTTCTTCAATACAGGGCCCAAAACTGCTCAATACTCCAAATGGGATCTGACCAGAGCCTTACACAGCCTCAGAAGTACATCTTTGGTCTTGTACTGTAGCCCTCTTGACATGAATGCTAACAATACATTTGCCTTCCTAACTGCCGACTGAACCTGCACGTTAACCTTAAGAGAATTGTGAACAAGGACTCCCAAGTCCCTTTATGCTTCTGATTTCCTAAGCATTTCCATATTTAGAGGATAGTCTATGCCTAAATTCCTCCTTCCAAAGTGCATAACCTCACACTTTTCCACATTGTATTTCATTTGTCACTTCATTGCCCACGCTCCTAGCCTGTCCAAATCCTTCTGCAGCCCCCTTGCTTCCTCAATACTACCTGTCCCTCTACAGATCTTTGTATCATCTGCAAACTTAGCAACAGTGCCTTCAGTTCCTTCGTCCAGATCGTTAATGGATATTGTGAAAAGTTGTGGTCCCAGCACAGACCCCCGAGGCACACCACTAGTCACTGGCTGCCATCCTGAAAAAGACCTCTTTATCCCCACTCTCTGCCTTCTGCCAGTCAGCCAATCCTCTATCCATGCCAGGATCTTACCCTTACACCTTGGGCTCTTAACTTATTTAACAATCTCCTATGTGGCACCTTGTTAAAGGCCTTCTGGAAATCTAAATAAATCACGTCCATTGGTTCTCCTTTGTCTAACTTCCTTGTTACTTCCTCAAAGAACTCTAATTTGTCAGACATGACCTCCCCTTGACGAAGCCGTGCTGACTCAGTCCTATTTTATCATGCACTTCCAAGTACTCCACGATCTCATCTTTAATCACGGACTCTAAAATCTTACCAATGACCACAGTCAGGCTAACCGGCCTATAATTTCCCGTCTTCTGCCTCCCTCCCTTCTTAAACAGTGGTGTTACATTAGCCACTTTCCAGTTCTCTGGGACGCTTCTTGCCTCCAGTGATTCCTGAAAGATCATCACCAATGCCTCCACTATCTCCTCAGCTATCTCTTTTAGAACCCTGGGGTGTAGTCCATCCGGTCCAGGTGACTTCTCCACTTTCAAACCTTTCAGTTTCCCCGGAACCTTCTAGTAATGTGAGATCTAATTCAAAGGGCTAATTGAACAGATACCATTAGCAGGCCTGTGCCTGAGGTTCCTCCAATCAAATCTGCACCATTTCAATTCCTCTTCTGTGTTCTGTGCCAAGGTCTCACCTTCCTCCTGAACAATTACTGCCTCGTGACAAGACTCATGTAATCCACGGTATATTTGTGGTAAACCTATTGATCCTGCAGCGTTAGCAGGAGCCTGGCTACACCCAACCCATAGTGTTTGCTTTCATTCCAAGTCCTCAAGACACTATTTGGAGCATCATAACCTCTTCAACCACTCTCGCCTTTGATTCACTGTCCTCCAGAATCATAGAATTGTTACGGCGCAGAAGGAGGCCATTCGGCCCATCATGTCTGAACGGGCTCTCCAAGCGAGCATCATGACTAAGTGCCATTCCCCTGCCTTTTCCCCACATTGTTTCTATTCAAATAATCACCTAATGCCCTCTTGAATACATCGATTGAACCTGCCTCCACCACACTCTCAGGCTGTGCGTTCCAGACCCCAACCACTCACTGTCACTGTGTGAAAAACATTTTTATCACATCACATTTTTTTTCTTTTGAAATTCACCTTAAAAAAGAAAAGAAAATCACCTTTAATTTGTGCCCTCTTTTTCTCAATCCTTTTACGAAGGTGAACAGTTTCTCCCTATCTACTGTGTCCAGCCCCTCATGATTTTGAACATCTCTATCAAATCTCCTCCTAGCCTTCTTCTCTCCAAGGAGAACAACCAAAACCTCCAATCTATCCTATGCCTCACCATGTTTCCCATACTGTGATGACCTGCTGCCATTTTTCTTTATTCTTTGTCCTGGACGGTTACTCATCCTCAACTTTAACTTCCTTCTGGATCCCCCCTTGCTCCCTCTCCTCTGATTTCTCTTCCCTCATGATGACCCCCCCCCCCCCCCCCCCTCCCCGCTAACCACAACCCGCATCCTTTTCTCCACCTGCAGCCTCAACCTCTACCTCAGCATCTCACATTGCTTCACTGCCTCTGAGGCCTCAATCACAGAGAGCGCAATCTCTGACCACCTCCTCATCTCACTCATCATCCAAATCTCCCTACCAATAACCTCATGCTGTACAACAGTCTGCTCCATTCTCTAGCCCATTATGACACATCTGTTGCTGTTGATCCATATAGCTTATAGAATGACAAGGCATTGAAGGCGTCTCTTCAGTCCATCGTAACTGGTTCTCCCCCTTTTTTCCCTGCACATTTATCCAATTCAAGTATTTATCAAATTCCCTTTTTGAAAGTGCAGCTAACTCAGTTTCCACCACTCTTTTTAGACATTGCCCTCCAGATAACAACCACTGCTGCATCAAAGAAGCAGCTCATCTCCCCTGACTTTTGATTTGCCAAACTATTTTCCAATGTTGGCTAGATCAGGGATGGCCGTGCAGCATTATGAAATAAAGACTCTGTCTGGTATTTAGGCCTAATCATGTGCTGGAGCTCAGCAGCTGTGAGGGTGATGCTAATCAACAAAGGTGGGATCATCTGTGCCGAGGTTTGGCAGTCTCGGTGCAAGAACCTCTGTCCAGCTGTCTCTGGCCCTCAGTCAGAGGGTGTGTGTGGTAAAATATCTCACCAGTGCAGGTAGTCTGACCAAAGTAGTGAGAAGAAGATTCAATCATTTTTAAGTTGGAGGTTAATCATTAATAAAAATGGCAATAACCCCAGTGACCGACAACGAGATTGATCAAACAGTGAATGACAAACATTGAAAGCTCAGTCAGTGACAGCCTCAACCTAACTCGACCAGGATGAGTAATTTGAACATATTAGCAAGGAACAGGAGTAGGCCATTCAGCCCATCGAGCCTGCTCCACTATTTAGTAAGATCATAATTCAAATCTGCATCCCACTTTCCCCCCTATAACCTGTCACCCCCTTTGTTTACCAAGAATCTATCCACCCGTGCCTTAAAAACATACACAGACCCTGCTTCCACTGTCTTTGCAGAGAGTTCCAAAGACTCACCATCCTCTAAAAATGTCTCCTCATCTCAGTTTTAAATTGGCAACGCCTTATTTTTAAATAGTGACCCCTAGTTCTAGATTCTCCCAGAAGAGGAAACATCCTTTCCACATCCACCTTGTCAGTACCCTTCAGGATTTTATTTGTTTCAATCAAGTTGCCTCTTACTCTTCTAAAACTCCAGTGGAGACAAGCCAACCTGTCCAACCTTTCCTCATGAGACAACCCACCCATTCCACGTATTAATCCAGTAAACCTTCTCTGAACTGCTTCTAACCCATTTACATCTTTCCTTAAATAAGATGAACAGCACTGTACACAACTACTCCAATCTGCCTCATTGCCTTGCTTCTCACTTAGTTTATCATTATTCTCTTCTAATCTCTTCTTTCCACTTCCTCTTGTTCTTTCTCATTCTCCTCATTGTTCAGCAGCAATTTGTATTTGCAAGTTGAGCATTTATTTGAAATTCGAAAAGCTTCGAAATCCACACTTTTTTTCGACGTGATGTCAGGAGTGGGAAATCACACAAAGCTCTGGGAGAGTTTCCAGGCAATGCACAGGTCCCAAAGTGCCGCAGACGGTTATGAATGCCACAAACATATAGATGGGAGCTTTCCCAGCTTGAAAGCCTTGGAGGATAAATTTAAATTGCCAGCAGGGAATGGTTTTAGGTATTTGCAGGTGTGCGACTTCCTGAGAAAACAGGTGCCGGCCTTTCCGTTGCTGCCGCCACGGGGGATACAGGATAGAGTAGTCTCCAGTACCTGGGTGGGAGAGGGGAAGCTATTGGATATTTACCAGGAGCTTTCTGAGGCGGAGGAAACTCCGGTGGAGGAGCTTAAGGGCAAGTGGGAGGACGAGCTAGGAGGAGAGATAGAGGCGGGTCTATGGGCAGTTGCCCTAAGCAGGGTTAATACCTCCCCATCATGTGCCAAGCTTAGCCTGATAGAATTTAAGGTAGTCCACCGGGCACACATGACAGCAGCTAGGATGAGCAGGTTTTTCGGGGTAGAGGATAGGTGTGCGAGGTGTGCGGGATGCCCAGCAAATCATGTCCACATGTTTTGGGCATGCTCGAAGCTTAGAGGGTTTTGGCAGGGTTTTGCTAAGGCAACGTCCACGGTGCTAAAAACACAGGTGGTGCCGAGCCCGGAGGTAGCGATCTTTGGAGTGTCGGAAGAGCCGGGAGCTCGAGGGCGGAAGAGGCCGACGCCTGGCCTTTGCCTCCCTGGTAGCCCGGAGACAGATCTTATTAATGTGGAGGGACTCGAAGCCCCCGAGTGTAGAGACCTGGGTTAGTGACATGGCTGGGTTTCTCAGTCTCAAGAAGATAAAGTTTGCCTTAAGAGGGTCAATGTTAGGGTTCACCCGGAGGTGGCAGCCGTACATCGACTTTCTCGGGGAAAATTAAAATGTCAGCAGATGCAGTATTCAAGAGGGAGGGGGGGGGGGGGATTGTTGTTTTATGATTGGGGTGTGTGAAGATTGGGATGGGGGGGGAAATGTTTATTATACCATGTTTATGTCATTGTTAATGTTATCTTTATAAAAGTTTTCAAATACCTTAATAAAAATATTTAAAATAAATGAATGCCACAAACAAAATGAATACAGGAATCTTGCAGAAAGCAAAAAGGCAAAGGTATCATTGTATCAGTCAAGGCGAGATTCAAGGGCACATCTCAGCATTTTCTCGTGCACTGCACCATTCAATGGTTATCAAAGAGACTTTCTGTGCATGAAGTAAACCATTATAGTGTGATACAGATTGGGTCCCATCCCCGCTGGACGATACTGCAGAACAGGAACAGGCCGTTTCGCCCCCTCAAACATTATATTCCGAAAGCCGAGATACACTTGGCCCCAAGCATTTTGGTTAAGGGATGCTCAACCTGTATTTGTATTTATTTCTTTTTATCGTAAAAGCTTCTCTTCAGCTGTTGTCCCTCTCGCCTTTAAATCTGTCATCATCACCGTAAAACCCCCGTGGGTGAAGAAGGTGCTTCTGGAGCGGAGTCGAGAGGCGCGGTGAGGCTAGCTCGCCCGAACTTTACAAATTACTATTGGGCGGCGAATATAGCGATGGTCAGGAAATGGGTAGTGGGGAAGGGATCGGTATGGGAACGGAAGGAGGCAGCCTCATATAAGAATACAGGTGTAGGGGCACTGCTAACAGCGCCTTTGCCGTTCTCGCTGACCAGGTACTCCAAAAGCCTGGTAGTGGTGGTAGCTCTTGAGGGTGTGGGGACAATGGCAACACCACATGGGGCTGGTGGAGGTGTCGGTGTGGGCACTGAAATGTGGCAACCACCGGTTCGCTCCAGGGGGGCTGGATGGGGGGTTTCGGGGTGGCAGCGGGCGGGGATCGAGCAGTTTGGGAATTTGTTTATAGATGGGGGCTTTCCGTGTTTGGAAGAGTTGGAGGAGTTTGAGCTGCCCAGTGGGAATGAGTTTCGCTACTCACAGGTGAGGGAGTTTGTGCGGAGGCAGGCATCAACTTTCCTGCACCTACCGCCTCAGGGACTGCAGGATAAGGTAGTGTCGAAAGTGGGAGTGGGGGAGGGGAAGGCATCAGAAATATATAAAGAGCTTATGGATTGGGAGGGAGCCACGATGGGGGAGGTGAAGTGGAAATGGGAGGAAGAGTTGGGGGGAGGGGGGGGTGGGGGTTTGGAGGCTCCGTTATGGGAGGACGCCCTGAGACGAGTCTGTGCATCCTCATTGTCAGGCTTAGCCGTATACAATTCAAGGTGGTCCACAGGGCGCACATGATTGTGGCCAGGATGAGCACGTTCTTTGAAGGGGTGGGGGATAGGTGTGGGTGGTGTGCGGGTGGGCCTGCAAATCATGTCCATATGTTTTGGGCATGCACGAAGCTTTGGGGATTCTGGCAGGGGTTTGCTGACGTCATGTCAGAGGTACTGAAGGTGAAGGTGGTCCCGAGTCTAGAAGTGGCGATTTTTGGAGTGTCAGAAGACCCGGGGGTCCAGGGGACGAGAGAGGCCGATGTTTTGGCCTTTGCCTCCCTAGTAGCCCGGAGACGGATTTTGTTGACATGGGGAGACTCGGAGGCCCCGAAGTCGGGGTGTGCGTTAGTGACATGGCTGGATACCTCAGGCTTTTGAAGATCACGTTCGCCCTGAGGGGATCGGTGCTAGGATTTGCCTGGAGATGCAGCCGTTTATCGACTTCTTTGGGAAAAATTAACCTGTCAGTAGGGGTGAGGGGTGCAGGGGGGGGTTAAAAAGGGGGGCATGGGGAGTTGGGTAAGGTGGGGGAAGGTTGGTGGGGAATTCGGACTGGGGAGTTGTTTATGTAAGCCATGTTGGCTGGGTTTTGTTGGTGGTTTGGTGTGTGGTTGCTTATTCTGTTAATATTTATAATATAAATGCCTCAATAAAATATATTTTTTTTAAAAAGGAATCCATGAAATGGAGGGCAGCTATCACCTCTTCAGGCACTGCCGGTGCAGGCGGCCTGGTGGGAAGAGGGAGGCGGCTCTGTGGGATTGTAGATCTGGAGCAGTGTCCCAACATGTACTCGGACGCTGCTAATAGTAGCGCCAACCACTGGATCCTCGCTGAGGCAATGGGGGGAATCGCCTGGTCCTCCTTAAACAACCTCAACAGGGTCTAGTGGTCGGTGTAGATGGTGAAAGGATGCCCCTAAATGCACTGATGGAATTGTTTTACCCCAAACACCAAGGCCAAGCCTTCCTTCTCAATTTGTGTGTAGTTTTTTCCACGTTCGCCAATGTCAGAGATACGATCGCAGTGGGGCGCTCCAACCCATCCGGTGGGACAGGACAGCCCCCACCACATGGGGGAAGCATCGCACGTCAACAACAGCGGCTTGGTTGGGTCAAAGTGAGTCAGCAGACAGGAGGAGGATAGCTGCTTCGTCACCAACGTGGAAGTCGTCTCCTGGGCTGGGACCATTGCCAACGTTGACCTTTCTTTAGCAGGTGGTGGAATGGAATCATAGAATTTACAGTGCAGAAGGAGGCCATTCGGCCCATCAAGTCTGCACCGGCTCTTGGAAAGAGTACCCTACTTAAGACCACGCCTCCACCCTATCCCCGTTACACAGTAACCACACCTAACTTTTTTTGGACACTTAAAGGCAATTCATCACGGCCAATCCACCTAACCTGCACATCTATGGACTGTGGGAGGAAACCGGAGCATCCGGAGGAAACCACGCAGACACGGAGAGAACGTGCAGACTCCGCACAGACAGTGACCCAAGCCGAGAATCAATCCTGGTACCCTGGTGCTGTGAAGCAACTGTGCTAACTACTGTGCTACATTCTCAAGAGAGTTCACATACC